>NC_090933.1:12875794-13190980 GCF_040938575.1 Ambystoma mexicanum | reverse complement strand
AGGTCCCTGACCTTGGGTGGTAGGGACAGCAGCTGCCCCTGCAGGTCCCTGACCCTGGGGTGGGGACAGGAGCTTTCCCTGTATGTCCCTTACCCTTGGAGAGACGGACAGTAGCAGCCCCTACATGTCCGTGTACCTGCGGGGGACGACAACAGCTACCGCTGCAGGTGCATGACTCTGGGTGGTGGGGACAGGAGCTTCCCCTGCAGCTCCATGACCCTGGGGCGTGGGGATAGCAGCAGCCCCCGTTGGTCCCTGACCCTGGGAGTGGGGACAGGAGCTTTCCCTGTATGTCACTTACCCTTGGAGAGACGGTCAGTAGCTGCCCCTGGATGTCTGTCTACCTGGGGGTGGTGATAACAGCTACCGCTGCAGTCCCTGACCCTGGGTGGTGGGGACAGGAGCTTCCCCTGCAGCTCCCTGACCATGGGAGTGGGGACAACAGCTGCACCTGCAGGTCCCTGACCCTGTTTGGGGGGCCACAGCTCTCTCTGCACAACCCCTAACCCTGGAGGGGGGGCAGCAGCTTCTGCTGCATGTCCCCGACCCCAGCCACTTCTGCCACCTTTCCCTCTTGGGGGCTTTCCACTCATGGTACAGATGGACTTGTACATTGGAAGGCACACCAAGCAATTGTCCTGGGCAATCAGTGTCAGGGGGCAGTGCTCCTGACTACAGCCAAACCTTCATTGTGCAAAAAGTTAGGCAGAATCACATGCAGTACCCTTTGGGAACACTACATGCAATTAAGACTACAAGTGTCAGTACAATTTCACCTTTGATACAAGCCTGCACTACACAGTTATGTGGTAGCAGTGGCTGAGCAGCCAGACTTATCTCAAGAATTGAGTGAGCAGTAGAACAAGTTACACAAAGGACCAACAAATACAGTGGTTCAAACAAACACTTACTCAAGGTTTCTTGGTAAAAGAATATACATTTATTTACACAGTCAGTTTGAAAACATTACACTAGCAAGAGCAGCTCAATATCATATACCAATATACCACAAATACACAACCAATAAGTTACTGAACAAGTTCAGCTCCCCTGAAGTGGGAGCAAAATGGCACTTCAGTTACTTTGAAAAGGGGTAAAAAGTAAAGGTTATAAGAATCAATAGCACAAATACTTCATAGGCAGGGCAAAGGGTTTCAGTTAACTAGAACCAGCAATTCAGTTCATAGGCCTGGGCCAAAGTCAGTGGTTCAGAGTCTTTGTATAGGATAGCACAGTCCTGGTAGTAAACGGTTAAGTCTTTGTTACGGATCTCAGAATTTGGTCAGACGAAAAGTTAGACAAATCTTTAGGGGAGGACGCTAAAACTCATCCAAGATAGAACCTGTACTCATTCTCATGTTTTAGCTAATATCTGTACCTGAATGTGTATATAATGTAAAGAGAATGTACCACAAACCCTGTGACTGTACTCCTGCTATCTTTTCATTACATGTATGTAACTTTTTGTAACTAAGACTGCCACAAGTAACAGTGCAGTGATGCCTTTGGGCTTCATGTGTGCTATATAAATGCAAAAATAAAATAAATAAATAAAATAAAACAAGGACAAGCCTTCGAAGTCGGGAAAGTTTCACAAACTTTCCCCGTGGCCGAAAAGATTTCCTTGACCGCCTTTGCACAGCACCTTTAAACTGAAGAAGACCTGGCAGTTCAAGCAGATCTCGCTGTTCCTGAGCTTCAGTCATGGGGAGTAGAAGAGGACGTCTGGAGGTTCCTGCACTGCCCAGGGAAGTGGCCACAAGCTTGGCAAAACATCGGTTTAAGGTGTGAGTGCCTTAAAGACCACAAACTGGTATCCTTCCCACTGGCTATCTGGTTTTGCACAGCACTCTGCAGAAAATTCGACCAGGAGGGGACGGTGTCCAGGTGGCTTATGAGTTAATTGTTCCCACCAAACTCAAGGGAAGAAGTTAACCTTGAAAGGCTTCTCTGTCGATGGGAGTTTCAGGCAATTTGGACCTGCAGCAGGGTTTCACCGGTCATCCAGGAGTTGCATCAGTCTGCTTCCTTCAGCTTGTCTTTGGTTCTTTCGTTCCAGTGGTCCACTGTGCTTTCAAAGTGCCAGAGACCTGCTTTTAAACAGTTTTCCCCCATTCATTCCAGCCTGGCTGTCTGTCACTCACACAGCAGGGTGGCTGTCCTTGCTGGACAGCAAGCTAGCCAATCACACCAGAGTGCATTCTGGTCTCCTAGGAGACTAAGCACAGGGAGTTTTGGGCACCTCCCTCACATCCTGTCCATCCCAGACACTCAGGCGCCAGAGAAGGGCTTCAGCACTGAAGTCCGCCAAAGGCCAACAAACAAACGGACCAAACCTGTTTTGCATGCAGAGACAAACACAAGAAGGACCTTTTCCTAAATGAAATGGCATAAAAAGTTGACCGGAGTCTGTTTTTACAGATAGGTCTTGGGGGCCATATTAAAAACATGGCTGACCCGATTTTTAGCTACCGTTATTCGCGGTCAGGAAAAATCATTGTAGTTTGATCTAAACCACTGCCACCAGCCATTTAAAGTAGGAAAGGGTAACATTTGAATGTTAAATGAATGTTCTGACCTAGGGGAAGCTAGGCAACCCCTCCAGCACTCTATAGGAAGATAGTGTGTGCTGGGTCTGTACATTTAAAAAGGCTAGTAAAGTCAATTTTAATTTACATGCTCTGGGAGACAGTAGTCAGTCCCAGAGAAGGTATTTAAACCTTGGGAAGTCTGAAAGACATCCCTGTGTCACTGCACTGAAGGTGCTGTGTGACACACAGAAAAAGATGATGCCTATGGAGTTGTTTTAAAATTCCATACCCAAAGAACACAAAAGCAAAAAACACATCAAAATACATGGAAGAGTGGGAAAAAAGGGCCCACACTCTTCCCAGGTAAAAAATCAAATCCTAGAAATCCAGAAAAGTTGCTGGGGGTCTCAAAAGCTAAGGGAAATTAGCACATTCTTGAGAATTCTCCCTAACACAAACAGATGCTTCCATTACAGGTATGGGTGCAGTTCTGAGTCAGCTGGATGAGAAAGGTAGGGAACACCCAATCTGCTTCATCAGCAGAAATCTGAAGGAACCTGAGACAAGCTGGCCAACGATAGAACGTGAGTGTTTTGCCATTGTTTGGTCTCCGAAGAAGTTTAGACCATACACAGTTTAGACCCTGTGTAAGTTTAGACCTTACACAGGGTCGAATTGGCCCCTCGGCCTTTCAGCCCGTGGCTGGGCCGAAATTGCCCCTGGGGAGCGGGGGCCGGTTTCTGGACAAAAATCCTTTTTTTCAAAATGTTTTTATTTTTTTTTCAAAAAGCCTTTCAGCCTTCTTAGGTCGATAAATGAGTACCAACACAGGTTGGGTGATATTGTATGCATATTTGTTCTATAAAAAAAGAGCTTAAGCGTAAGTGCTATACAATAACATTATCATTTGGCCTTAGACGTCTTCTTGGATTCACAGTAATTTAGTGTACTTAGGAACAATGCTATTTAATGGCACTTCCTGTTTTGTCAAGGCGTGAAAGGTTGTATTTGATTGCTTCCCGGGATGTCACTTTGGGGTGGGGTCAAATGACATCACTTCCGGTGATGTCATCAGAGGTCATGGGTCGTGTGGCAAGGGGTGGGCCATTTTTTTGAGGAGAGGGGTGGGCCACTTTTTTTTGGTTGATCGGGCCTATTTTTTGTCCCAGTCCGACCGACCCTGGCCTTACAGGGGTTTGATTTTACCATTGAACTCTGGTCAGGGTGTAATCACCAAAATACTGATGGTCTTTCCAGAATGTATGACCGACTGGAGTAAGGAGATTCATCCAGGGGTGGATTAACTCCTACTGTCCCTTAGTCTGGGGGGGGACGAGTGTTAGGGAGAATTCTCATAAATGTGCTAATTCCCTTCACCGTAGAGACCCCCAACAACTTTGCTGGATTTTGAGGACTTAATTTTTTTACTTGGAGAGAGTGTGAGCCTTTTTTCCCCACTCTCTCATGTATTTTGATGTGTGTGTTACTCTTGTGTTCTTTGATTATGGGGGTTTAGATAGCTCCATAGGCATCATCTTTTCATGTGTGTCAAATAGCACCCTCAGTGCAGTGACACAGGGAAGACTTTTAGGCTGTTCCAAGGTTTAAATACCTTCTCTGGGATAAAACTAGTGTTTCCCAGAGAATGTAAAGTTAAATTGACTTTACTACTCTTTTTAAATTCCTAGACCCAGCAGACACTATCTTACAATAGAGTGCTTGAGGGGTTACCTTGTATACCCTATGTCTAGAAGATCATGTAGCAGTCAAATGCTACCCTTTCCTATCGAAATGGCTGGTGGCAGTGGTTTTACAATGAACTACCATAATTTTTCACGACTGCGAACACCAGTAGCTGAAAATCACAGGAGCCATGTTTTTCAACATGGTCTCTGAGCCCCCTTTGTTTAAATATGCCCCAGTCTTCTTTTATTGCCATTTGTTGGTCCCTTTGTTTATACGCCTTTGGCGGGCTTCAGGACTGAGGCCTTTAGCGCCCGAGAGTCTGGAGTGGGCGGGAAGTGAGGGAGATGCTCGAAACTCCTTGTGCTTAGTCTCCTAGGAGACCCAAATGCACTCTGACGTGATTGGCTGGCTGACTGTCCGGCAAAGACTACCACCCTGCTGGGTGAATGGCAGCTAGGCTGGAATGAATGGGAGAAAAATGTTTAAAAGGTGAGCCTCTTGGACTGGAAAGCAGAGTCGACCACTGGAACGAAAGAACCGAAGACGAACTGTAAGAGGACGGCTGCTGCAAATACTGGACCATTGGTTTGCCCGGTGGAGCCCTGCTGCAGGACCGAATCGCCAAGTTAACCTCGACAGAGAAGCCCTTCAAGGACGATTTCTTCCTTTGATTTGGTAGGACCAATTAACTCGTAAGCCTCCTGGATACCATTCTCGGAGCTGGTTAAGATTAACCCGGGGGAAGGACACCAGCTTGTGTGCTTGAACAGCAACCAGAATCGAAGATTTACCAATTTTCCAGCTTTGCAACCAATCCCCGTGCAGTGCAGCAGTCCTGCGACGTCCTCCCTCTTGTCCCCACCACTGAGGCTCAGGTTCAGCGAGATCTGCAGGAACTGCCAGGAACAGAAGTCTTCAGCTGCATCTTTTTCTTCAATATAAGGCACTGTGAAAACCCGACCGAGAGATCTTACCTCTCAATGCCAAAGTTGGTACAACTTTGGCAACTCTCAGACCTAGTCAGTTTGTGATCCGACATATGCACCTTTCTTCCGTGAACTACTTCTAAGAACCGTGGCAAAGACTTTTCCGTTTTAAATACCAGAACCTTTTTTACTGATACAAGACACTAGCCCATTGACTTTGGCCTATCCATTGCATTGAATCAACTCCTCTGGTGATCTCAAATTATGTGCACTGTTTTAGAGTAACTGTAATATTCGTTTTATTAATTTATGCCTTTTTGCTCCTACGTCCATGCCATTTTGCTCCTACTTCAAGGGAGTTCAACTGCTTAGTAATCAGTACTGTAGTATAACTTTTGTGTGATATTGGTTGCCTCATCTAGTGAATGCTTTATAAATTATTGTGTAATAAATTAATAAGTGTTTTACCAAGAAACCTTGAGTGTAAGTGTCTATCTGAGTACTTGTAATTATAGACCTGTGTGTAACACCCTTACAAGCTCACATTCCCTCTTGAGATAAGCCTGGCTGCTCAGCTTGCTACCAAAAAATGTGTTGTACAGACTTATACCAACGGTTTGTTTTGCTTACACCTGTTGTCCTAGTTGTGTGTAGTGGTCCAAGAGGGTACTGCATACAAACTTTGCCTAACAACCCCAAAAATCTAAAATGTGTGTATGCGACTCCTCGCTAGCTACCGTAAAAAGAAAAAGCGTTACGCGATACATTGTGGCACCCAGCAACACAACAAAAAATGCATACGCAAACCCCTGAAAGCTACTGGAATGCTAATAATGGAGGTACATGATACACAGGGGCACCGAGAGTATGAATAATGCATACGTGACTCACCGTTAGCCTCTGAAAAATGAAAAGTAGACCTGTGTATGCAAATCCCCCACCAAAATAAGAAGTTCATACTGTCACAGTAGTGAACAAATAGCGTGGCACCCCAAAATTCTCAGTAATGTACTCGTCCATCCACTCCCAATCTCATGTACGGTCTGATTTGCTTCTACGCACTTTTTTATCCCAATTCTGGCATTTTGAATGCCAGTGCCCATTGCGTGTCATGTAAATTACGTACTGAGAGCCTTTCCTCTGATTTCACGTGTCCGCACTAATTTTTCAAACGCGCAAAGTAACCATCCCTCTGTATCCGTCTGCCCACACAATAGACATGGAAGACCCATGCACCTGCCTATGAGCCTTTTTACCTGCCTCCTACTCCCCTAAGCTTCCTCCTACCGAGCCATCTGCTGCTGCCTGCCCACTGTGTGTGCCTGCTGCATTTTGATTGCTTGCTGTCTAGCCATTGCCAGTGCTCCTGTCCTTGGCCCTGTGACCACCTCAGCTGATTCACCAGACTCCAAATATGCGATTACATCACCACCGTTCCACAGCCCATCCCCAGGACCACCTTGCCCACCCACACCTGCCTCTGGATTTGCCATGTCTCAACCATCATCTTCTGAGGTAAGTGGCAACCGCATGGCAGCGAGGCAGAGGGCTGTCAACTTTATTGCCAAGGAAGTTGACATCCTGGTGGAGCAGGTCCTGGGGAATTATGATGCCCTCTTCAATATTGTAACGCTCACCTGGTTCCCACGGGGGCGCTGGTCTAGTCTGGATTGCTGTGGCCTCTTCTAGCGTGATGCGCAGGACCCGGAAAACCGATTGGACAGGACCTCCAAATCGTGCTTGCCTGGCCCGTAGGAATATCCTTCTGCAGATGAGAAAGGGGATTAACAGTCTGCAGAATAGTGTGCTAGCTCCCCCCTTTCCCCTTCGTTCCTCTCTAACTTCCTCCAAACCCCGGTTTAAGCTCACCTTATGGTTTGGAAGGATGAACTCTCCATCCTGCTTCTGGTGCAGGGGCGCACGTTCGTCCAGTTACTTCACTGGTTTTCAGAATGGCGCTGGCAAAATCCACTTGACTTTCCTGAGCAATGCGCTGTAAGTATGAAAGTTCAAAGTTCAAGTGAGGCCCCCTTTATGTTGTCTTTCTAACCTGTGATCTGTCCTTTATTCAGGTGCAGAATGAAGGCGATACGTCGAGGGGTTAAACTGCTGAGGTGAGTAGTGATGAGGGCGATCCCTCTAAATGTCCTTATCATTCCCCAGAAATGTCTCTTGTCCTTTCCCCATAGGGGCCGGGGTACGGTACCTGCCAACGGGGCGGCGCCGACCCGAAATGTGGAAGAAAAGCCGGTAAGTATTATGGCTGTTAATCAGGCTTTCCTTCTGTGTTCCTTCTGCTCACCTTTTGTTTCTTCCTCTCTCCCCTAGGTGCAGAGATGTGGCGTCCGATGCTGACAGCCGCGATGGAGCCGGGAGATGTCTCGAGGAGGGGTGAGTGAAGCGTGGCGCTGCAGCGAGCAACGCAATGCTTTTAAATGGAAGTCTTTCTTCAGGGATGCTGGCGAGAAGATTCCGGATGCAGGTAAGAAGTTTGAAATAGTCCTTGGTTTTCACCTTTCTCTTCTCTTCCTTCCTTGCAGGTCTTCCAGGTTCGAGGCGGGCGTGGCTGGAGTCCAGGAGCAGGAGCAGACATGGTGAGCGTTAAGCTGCAGGAAGCAGAACAACGCGAAGCATGAGCTGCTGTCTGGGTGTGGCTTAAATAGCCTCCAAAGAAGTCCCAGGTATGTATCCTTCCCCAACTAGGTATGTATCCTTCCCTGGCCACGCCCGAGTGAAAAAATAGTCCCTATGAAAAAATAGTCCCTTTCAGGTCTCAGGGTGGCCTGAAGCGTGCAGCATGGTCTGCATCAGGTAAGTGCACAAAACACCTCCCTTTATGAGCCTGGCGCCTATGGCGGCAGGACTGATGTCCAACATGAGCCTGGCACCAAAGGCGCCAGGACTGAGTCCAAAGAGCCCCTATAAGGGGCCGCTGGGCTTTTACCCGAGGGCATGATGCCTGCTTCCGGGGGTGCTTGGCCTGGCCTGGTGCTCCGGGGGTAGGCATCATGACAGCACTCCCCCCCCAAGGCCCCTCCCAAGGTCGTTCCTTCTGGAGGTTTCGGTTTGTTTGGGAAATTCCGATGGAACCTTTTTGCCAGCCGAGGTGCATGTACGTGATCACTGGGTTCCCAAGACCTTTCCTGAGGCCCGTACCCTTTCCAATCAATTAGATAGAAAAGTGTTGATTTTGAGATCTTAGAATCCAAAATGTTATTCACCTCGAATTCAGGCTCCCCATCTATCTGAATCGGTTCTGGTGGCTTTGTTAATCTGGTTCCTGGGTGCACTGGTTTCAAAAGTGACACATGAAAAACAGGGTGAATCCACATGTTAGCTGGTAGATCAAGCTTGACTGCCACTGGGTTGATTATAGCTTTGATCGAGTAAGGGCCTAAATACCTTGGATTAAAAGTTCGAGGTCCCTTGAGTGATAGGTGTTTGGTAGCCAACCATACTTGATCCCCTATTTGGTATGGAGGCGCCTCTCTTCGATGCAGATCCGCATTCTTTTTGTATTTCCCTTTCGCATGTTGCAAATGTGCAGTTGCATCCTTGAAGGCTTGAGTAATCGTAGAATGCAAATGGTCCACTGCAGGCATTTCAAGGCTCAGAGGTGAGTCCAAGTCTGAAGTACGAGGGTGATGTCCATATAGGGTATAAAAGGGGCTCTGACCAGTTCCAGAGTGTATCGAGTTATTGTATGCATATTCAGCCACCCATAAAATGTCCTTCCAATTACCCTCCGATTGGTGCAACATACATCGTAGATATTGTTCAAGGGTCTGGTTCGTTCTCTCCGTCTGACCATCGGTCTGTGGGTGGTGGCTGGTCGAGAGTCTTACATCGATTTGTGCCAGTTGACAACACTTTTTCCAAAAATGAGAAATAAACTGGCTTCCCCGATCAGAGACTAGTATGGATGGGAATCCATGCAAACGGATGATATTTTTGAGGAATTCCTTGGCAAGAACAAAGGCTGAAGGTAATCCTTTCAACGGAATAAAGTGGGCCATTTTAGAAAATAAATCCACCACGACCATAATAGTATTGTAACCATTACAAGAGGGCAGGTCCGTGATAAAATCTAGTGACAGGGTGTGCCAAGGTGCTGGTGGAATGTCTAAGGGCTGAAGAAGACCGGCGGGTCTTGTCTTTTGACCTTTGTTTTGGGCACAAACTCCACAGGACATCATGAAAGATTTAATATCCTTTCGCCAGGAAGGCCACCAGAATTGTCGTTTAACCTTTTCCTCTGTTTTGGCAATGCCAGGATGTCCTTCCATCAGGGTATCATGATGACGGGAAATAACCAGTTCTTGCAATTCCTTTTCTGGCAAAAATAAGCGTCCTTGGAAGTAAGGTAAGCCATCCTTGACTGAAAAGTTAGACCCCCTTTTGATCCAATCCTGCAAGGCTGAAGTCCAGGAATTGTTTCACTCGTGCTTGAATGTCTTCAAGGGTTTGTAAAGTGGTTATCCCCAAAATTCTTTGTTCGGGAATTATCGGCACAGGTTCTGAGTTTGTGTCTATTTCTTCCATTCCAATTCGGGATAGAGCGTCCGCCTTACCATTCTTATAGCCGGGGCGGTAGGTGATTACAAAATCGAACTCAGCAAAGAACAAAGCCCATCGGAGCTGTCGAGACGAATGAGCCTTGGCAGTTTTTAAATATTGTAAATTTCGGTGATCAGTGATCACGGTGATGGTATGCCGGGCGCCGGGGAGATAATGCCGCCAAGCCTCAAAGGTGGACTTAATGGCTAATAGTTCCTTATCGGTGATCGCATAATTTATCTCCGGCGGCGAGAACTTTCTGGACCAAAATGCTACGGGGTGCAGTTGGTTGGTTTCAGGGTCTCTCTGAGACAGGACAGCTCCCATGGCTAAGCTGGACGCGTCGGTTTCGACTATATATGGGAGATCGGGACGCGGATGCTTCAAAATAGGTGCGGATGTGAACTTAGCTTTCAACTCCTGAAAGGCCTGTTCGGCTTCCTCGGTCCATTCAAAACGTTTATTTTTTCGCAAGAGTGCAGTGATGGGTTGCACCACACGTGAAAACTCCGGGATAAACCTGCAATAAAAGTTGGCAAAACCAAGCATGCTTTGGACGCCTTTCACCGAACTAGGTGATGGCCATTTGAGGATGGCATCCACTTTCCGTGAATCCATTCGGACCCCTTTAGGTGTCAGGATGAATCCGAGAAACTCAACCTTGGTGGTATCGAAAACACATTTTTCCAGCTTGGCAAACAGTTTGTGCTGGCGCAGTTTCTCTAGGACGGCTCTGACATGCTTTCTGTGATCAGATTCCGAAGAGGAGTACACAAGAATGTCATCGATATACACGACAACACAGACATCGATGAGTTCCCGAAGGACATCGTTCATGAAGAATTGGAAGGCTGCAGGCGCGTTGCACAACCCGAAAGGCATCACCTGGTATTCGAATAGTCCATATTTTGTACGGAAGGCCGTTTTCCATTCGTCGCCTTCTTTTACTCGTACCAGATGATAAGCCCCCCGGAGATCTAACTTGGTGTATACGCAAGCGTCCTTCACCTGGTCAAGGAGTTCAGGGATCAGAGGCAGAGGGTAACGATTTTTAACAGTTATCTGGTTCAATGCGCGGTAATCGATACAAGTTCTAAGGTCGCCTTCTTTTTTAGGCACGAAGAACAAAGCTGAGGATGCCGGGGACTTTGACGGGCGAATGAAACCATTGGCGAGGTATTGATCTAAATATTGTCTCAAATGCAGATTCTCTGGTTCAGTAAGGGCGTAAATCCTGCTACAAGGGGGTTGTGCACCGGGCACCAGATCGATTTGGCAATCGTACTATCTGTGGGGAGGTAACGTGTTGGCCTGTTCCTTTTGGAAGACGTCCTGAAAGTCTTGGTACTCTGGAGGTAGTTCCACGGGGACAGAGGTTACTGATGCTAGATTAATCTTTGGATTTTCTGGGTAGCAGGTTTGTGCACAATCCGGGAAGGTTATTCTCTTCGCTCGCCAATCAATTCGAGGATTATGTGTCTCTAACCAAGGGATTCCGAGAATAAGCTGAAACTGTGGAGCCTTGATTACATCAAACACAACTGCCTCCCGATGGCCATCCGGACCTACAAGTGTCACCTCAGCTGTGGAATGTGTTACCGGTCCAGAGGCAATTTCGGTTCCATCTACTGTGGTGATGACATCTTTGTTGGTTTTAGGACGCAGAGGGAGGTTTATCCTAGAGACCAATTCTCGATCCACATAGTTTCCTATAGCCCCGCTATTGATGTATGCCTTTATAGCATGCAACCGTTTAGGCTGTTCCGGATCTACGAGGACCATTGGCACAATGAAATGCGAGGTCTGAGAGTTAGTTTTCAAGCTCGGCAAGCGGACCCCTACGCTTGCCGGGCATGGTCGTTTCCCGATACAGAGTTTCCATGGATTTTATCAGCGGCTCCTACCACCTTCTTGGGCGGCTTAACCGGGCAATCTCGTAGAAAGTGTCCAGAGGTCCCACAATAAAGGCATAATTGCATCTGTCGTCTTCTTTCCCGTTCTTTTTGAGTTAGGGGTCCTTTAACCCCTCCGATTTGCGTAGGCTCCGAGCCATCAGCCCCCTTGGGGTTAGCGTGGGTCTTGGCCAACACCCGGGTTTCAAACTTTGACCGATCTGCTTTTCTGTTTTGCAGCCTGTGATCCAATTGGACCACTAAGTCTATATATTCAGTGCATTCTTGGGGCGGATTTACAACTTGTGCCAGGACATCTTTAAGTTCTCCGCTTAGACCTCGATAGAATAACGTTATTCTTTTATCCTCTGGCCAACCAGTTTCCACAATTAGTCTATTGAAGGTTGCAATGTAGGATAGAAGGTCTTGCTTGCCCTGTCGCAGAGATAGAAGTTCGTCATCCAGAGCCTGTCCCTGGGAGTGTCGAGCAAATAACCTTTCCATGCTTGTTTGAAATCCGTGAAAATCACGAAGAATCGGGTCATCTTGAGTTACCAGTGGGACTGACCAATCGGCAGCACAGCCGCTGAGATATGACAACACAAAGGCTACCTTGGTCTGAACATTAGGGAAGGCCCCAGGTCTGCATAGGAAGTGCAAACGACACTGATTCATGAATAGGGCGAATCGTTTGGGGTCCCCAGCAAAGCGTTCAGGTGGGGCCAGCGGCATGTTTCCAGGTAGATTAATCTGCACCGGGTTACTGGAAACCACAGGAGCGGGGTTTCCCCCGGAACCGGGTAAAGGAGTTTGTCCAGCTTGACCTTGCAAAAGCTGTCTAGCCAGGTCATCAGCTCTATCCTTTATTACAATCACTTCCCTCCTGAGGGCACTAGTCTCTTGACGAGCGGCGTGTACTTCGGCCCGTAATTCCCCCAGTAATTGGGCCAACTGGTCAGTTTCGGAAGTTTCCATAGCGCCTGGGTGGGAATTTGTAGGAAGGCTTCGCGTTCTGTAACGCTCACCTGGTTCCCACGGGGGCGCTGGTCTAGTCTGGATTGCTGTGGCCTCTTCTAGCGTGATGCGCAGGACCCGGAACACCGATTGGACAGGACCTCCAAATCGTGCTTGCCTGGCCCGTAGGAATATCCTTATGCAGATGAGAAAGGGGATTAACAGTCTGCAGAATAGTGTGCTAGCTCCCCCCTTTCCCCCTTCGTTCCTCTCTAACTTCCTCCCAACCCCAGTTTAAGCTCACCTTATGGTTTGGAAGGATGAACTCTCCATCCTGCTTCTGGTGCAAGGGCGCGCATTCGTCCAGTTACTTCACTGGTTTTCAGAATGGCGCTGGCAAAATCCACTTGACTTTCCTGAGCGATGCGCCGGAAGTATGAAAGTTCAAAGTTCAAGTGAGGCCCCCTTTATGTTGTCTTTCTAACCTGTGATCTGTCCTTTATTTCAGGTGCAGAATGAAGGCGATGCGTCGAGGTGTTAAACTGCTGAGGTGAGTAGTGATGAGGGCGATCCCTCTAAATGTCCTTAGCATTCCCCAGAAATGTCTCTTGTCCTTTCCCCATAGGGGCCGGGGTGCGGTACCTGCCAACAGGGCGGCGCCGACCCGAAATGTGGAAGAAAAGCCGTTAAGTATTATGGCTGTTAATCAGGCTTTCCTTCTGTGTTCCTTCTGCTCACCTTTTGTTTCTTCCTCTCTCCCCTAGGTGCAGAGATGTGGCGTCCGATGCTGACAGCCGCGATGGAGCCGGGAGATGTCTCGAGGACAGGTGAGTGAAGTGTGGCGCTGCAGCGAGCAACGCGATGCTTTTAAATGGAAGTCTTTCTTCAGGGATGCTGGCGAGAAGATTCCGGATGCAGGTAAGAAGTTTGAAATAGTCCTTGGTTTTCACCTTTCTCTTCTCTTCCTTCCTTGCAGGTCTTCCAGGTTCGAGGCGGGCGTGGCTGGAGTCCAGGAGCAGGAGCAGACATGGTGAGCGTTAAGCTGCAGGAAGCAGAACAACGCGAAGCATGAGCTGCTGTCTGGGAGTTGCTTAAATAGCCTCCAAAGAAGTCCCAGGTATGTATCCTTCCCCAACTAGGTATGTATCCTTCCCTGGCCACGCCCGAGTGAAAAAATAGTCCCTATGAAAAAATAGTCCCTTTCAGGTCTCAGGGAGGCCTGAAGCGTGCAGCATGGTCTGCATCAGGTAAGTGCACAAAACACCTCCCTTTATGAGCCTGGCGCCTATGGCGCCAGGACTGATGTCCAACATGAGCCCCTATAAGGGGCCGCTGGGCTTTTACCCGAGGGCATGATGCCTGCTTCCGGGGGTGCTTGGCCTGGCCTGGTGCTCCGGGGGTAGGCATCATGACAAATATACCGACGCAATGCGGCAAGGAAGGATGTAAACTGATCCGGGATGGGATCATGGATGCCATCAACGGGGGTGGCATCCTGCACCTTCAAGCATGTGCACAAGCGCTGGGAGGACATACAATCCAGGAACCACAACAAGGCCCTGCAGTTCCTCCAGGCAGGTGACACTGGAGAGGGGCACAGGTGCCAGATCAACACCACCAACATGCGGGTCCTGGAAACGTTCTACCTGGCACTGCACACCCAGGTCAGTGAGTTGCAGCAACGTCTGGAGTTGTCAGGTGAGTGTCATTGTGTTGCTAGGCTCCACAGTGTATGTTCCTGTATGTTGGAAATGGACTTACAGCAAGTATGCCTCTGGTACAGATGTCTGCATGCCTGACCCAGCCAGTGCTCTACATGTGTGCAGTGAAGTGAACCATGTGTAATTTCAAGGAGATTTCTTTTGCATTGTGTGTTGTACTGCTGCTTTTTACGACATGCACATGTTTTGTTACATGTGTCTGAGACGTGCCCGTGTGACAAATGTAACAGATGAGGTAGTGTTGGCCACCTCATGTGCATGCATGGTGTTCATGTGTATGTGTCAAAGATGTGAATGTTTGAGTGGCCATCACTCATGGCTGGATGACACAGGCGTATTTCAATGTGTGACATAGTCATGTGGCGGGATTGCAGTTGATGGTACTCTGATGTGATTGCTCAACGCACTGCTTGAGGGCTGTCAGTTGATGTGTGTGCATGACATGTGTATGAGCACATGATGCATGTGTGTGGAGAATGAACAATTGATAGGTTGTGACAGTGCCATGTCCCCTGATGTGAATGTCTGTTGGGATTGACAAGCTTGTATTGTATGTGCATGTATCTGTATTGCATGCACATGTGTGACGTGGTGGAAGATGATGGTTGTTCTCTTTACTAGTGAACTTCATGTGCATGTTTGTGTTGCCACACCCACACTGGTGAAGTACCCTGATGTTTGTGTTCTATGTCTCCTTATCCACAGTTTCATTGGAAGAAGAGGGCAGAGACAGTGCTGTGGAGCAAGGCAGCCGGCATGCCTCCACCAGACAGAGGCACAAGGCCCAGCCACACCCCCTGGACAGCACATCTTCGGGGAGCGAGGTGGCTGGTGCCGCATCAGGACCACCGGGCAATGCTGCTGGGGGTAAGTCCAAGAAGGCGAAGGTGGTAGTGGACTCCTCAGCTGCGGGGAGACAGGGGAGGCAACATATGGTCCATCCAGTGAGAAGACACTCGGGAGTCATCCAGGTTGGCGGGAGTGGAGGGGGAGGAGGCGGCTGTAGTAACACAGCCCATTGGGTCAGGCGGGGTGGTGAGGTGGGTGTGACTACTGCAGTCCTGCCCCTGGGGCATGAGGCTGTGCAGGACCCGCTTGCGGTGCTGTGCAAATTAATATCTCTGGGCCAGTGGCTGCAGCTGCATGCATCTAACGCACAACTGAGCCTGGACCCATCCCCAGGTGTTGGATGCTTCCACCCAGACCGACACCCCAATACCAGCAGATGTTGCCATTCGGGACACTGTGGTACCCCTGCTGGTCGGTGTTGGGAGTCGTACCAGAGTCATACGTGATGATGTGCAGGCTTGCTGTAGACTGCTTGCACGCCATCACGATGATGTATGGTGACTCCTCACATGGCTAGCAACATTCCTGGTCCATATTGTGCAGTGTGGGCCGTCCAGTAATGCAACCCCCTCCTCGTCTTCAACCTCTGTTCGCCAGTCATCCTGCGGGGCGCCTTTCGGCCCAGATACCACCAGCGCCCCCCATGCACCAGTCCCAACCATATTGCCCAGTCTGGTGGAGACAACATCCCTGCCTGAGTTGGGAGTCAACGGTCAATCGGCTGAGGTGGTCATCGTGCCAATCCAGGCACCATCAAGAGCACCAGCAATGGAGGGAGAGCAAGCACCCACGAGCAGGGCACGGGCCGTACACCCCCTCTGACGTCATCAGCCCAGAGGGTGTACGCACAGAGCAGGCACCGGGCACTATGGCAGCAGCTGGCTCTAAGGAGGAGGCTATTTTACTTAGGGCATACCATCACAAGGGGGCAGGTACACGGCATCAGGCAGGATGCTAATGTGGAACTGCGCAGCAGAATGTCTTCCATGTTCATGCTCTACATGCAGCGTATCGGAGCAGAGCGGTAGCGGGCTCGGGAGGCAAGAGTTTCGATGGTCCGGGTAGAGGTTGCACTGTGTTGAGCAAGGAGGTGGGCTGCCATCCTGGAGGCAACTTGCAAGGAGGCGGAGGGGTTGGAGAAGAACATGCTGGAGGCCCTGCAAGCCCTCCAGGAAACAACAGAGGCCCGCCTGGGGCTAATGGACACAGTGCTCGATGTTGCCATGGTGCAGAGTTTGAGTGAGATCGGAGATGAGGATATGGACTAGCCCGCTGCCTGTGTACATAGTTCTGTAGGTGTAAGTTTCCATTTTCTTTTTTTTTTATTTGGAGCTGACAATTTGGACATTACTCCACTTTTTCTATGTACATAGTTCTTTAGGTGTAGGTTTCATTTTTTTACAACCAGACTTTATGGACATTGATTTCAATGTTAACTTGTACATAGTAGTTTAGGCATGTTGATATACATTTTTGTGATGATGTACATGGACACCTTTTTTTTTACAGGCTGTATGATGTGAATACTTCTCTATATTATATTTTTAATTTACTCCAATTCATCGCTTCTTGCTGTTATTTTGGGTGTGTGCCTGTTTGCTAGTCTTTTTAGAGGCAGTGCTTCTCTCCATTGGTAGTCATATATGTGGTTGGGTACATGCTTGTGTATTGTTGTTGGGATGGTTGGCGAGGGCAGTTTCCACATGCAGCTGACTGGTGGTGGTGAGTCAACTAGACGAATGTATGTGCACTGTCAAATGGTATTTCCTTTCTCATTTGCTGCATCCCTCTGTGTTTGCCATAACTGTGGTCGGGGTGGAGGGAGATGAGGTGACGGTGGGGGTGTTACATGTTCACCATCATGGCACATGACTTTGTTAATGCTGTGTAACGTACATGTTGTGCATTCACCTTCACCAGCATGTGTTTCCACAGTATTCATTCACTCAGGTGTTGGTCAACCTCTTGCACTGGGACACATTAGTGGCAGTTTTTTTTATTTTCCACGTTGGCTGCCCAATTCACCAGTGTCTGTGAGTCGTGCACTCTCTGACTGCCCTATCCTTCACACATGCCTGGACTAGTAATGTGATTGTTCAGAGAATTATTTTAAACTACATGCTCACTCATGTGCAGGTCGTGACACACCTGGCCCTTGTTTGTTGATGTGGCACACATTGTTAATATTGTTGCTTCTGTCATTGGCAAACATTCAGTCACTGGGTCTCAATGACATGCCATTGTCGCATGGGCAGCAGGACCTCACTTTAACATTCGCTTGTCACATGTGTATGTTGGGGAATGTTTAAGGCAAGGAAGTGTGTGTTAGCAGATGCTTTAACATGGATGTAGCTCCGGTGAATGCATTTTTTTGTTTGCAGGATACATGTTCGTGATGATATTCAGGCTGATGTCACAACACAGAAGTTCAGGTGCACAACACACAATTGTTGCAGTGATGATGTGTTACAATGTCAGTGTATGGCCTGCAGGGGGTTGTCCCTTCTGAAGGGTGCTGCCTGCAGGGGGTGTCACAGGTGATGGGGCCTGGCGGGTGGTGTCCTATCTGGAGGGGGCTGCCTGCAGGGGGTGTGGCATGTGAGAGGACTCTGTCCTCAACTGGCTCTCCTCTTATCTTTCTAACAACACCTTTTCTTTCTCCTGGGGTGGCTCCACCTCTCCCACATATCCTCTCAACCATGGAGTCCCCCAAGGTTCTGTCCTTGGTCCCTTTCTTGTCTCACTCTACACTTCTTTTCTAGCTCCCATCATCTCCTCATTTGGTATCTCGCATCATTTCTATGCTGATGATACCCAGATTTTCCTCTCCTTCCCCCCCTTCTCCCCTGACATTCATGATAAACTCTCTTCTTGCCTTTCTACTATTAAATCCTGGATGTCCTCTCACTTCCTTACTCTTAACGCTGAAAAAACTGAACTCCTTTTCTTCCCTGCGAACACTCTTCCCCCTCTCTCCCCTCCCCCTTTCATTCTCTCCCCCCCAACTCAACTTCTCTCCCCACGCTTGTAACCTTGGTCTTCATATTGACCCTTAGCTCTCCCTATCTCACCACATTTCTGTCACTGCCAAATCTTGTCGCTTTCACCTCTGCAACATTCGTAAAATACAAACTCTCCTAACCTTTCATGCTATTAAACTCCTGATCACCTCCCTCATCTTCTCCAGACTTTTCTACTATTCCTTCCTTTTATTCGGAGTCCCCTCCTCTCACCTCTTCCCACTAAAATCTATCTACCATTCCGCCATCCGCTCCCTCTTCCTTCTCTCACCTTTTGACTCCATCTCTTCTTATCTCACCTCCCTAGGCTGGCTCTCTTTTCACTCCCAGCTTAAATTCATGTTCCTCTGTCTTGTCTTAAAGTCCCTCCATGGCCTTGCCCCTCCTACCTTCCTCCCTTCTTACTCTCTATTCCCCCGCTTGTTCTCTTTGCTCTGCTGATCTTTTCCTACTCTCTCTTCCTCTGCCCCACTGCGCCTCCTCCCGCTTCCACTCTTTCCAACTCCTTGCTCTGTTTTACTGGAAGCGCCTCCCCCTACCCATCCGCTCTTCTCCCTCCTACCCTTCCTTTCGCTCTTCTCTAAAATCTAATCTTTTCCATTCCCCCAGCACCTCTCACTTCTTCTTCTACTTCTCTCCGCCCATACCTCACCTCCTACTTCTCCTACTCTACACCCTCTCTCCTCTACTCCCCTTTTATCCTATCTCCTGCTCCTACTTAGTCTTATACTTCCCTCTCTTCTTCATCACACCCTCTTGCCTCCCTTCTTACTTCTGCTAACATCTCCTCTCATCCCTCCCATTCACTCCTATTCCTTTGTCCCTTTCCAATCCCTCCTCACCAATAATGTTAATTGTTCCTTATACTGTTTTCGATTTGTGTTTCAATTATCATCTTCTGTTTATTGTATCTCCCCTCCTCCTTATTCCTTTGTCCCTCTCCACTCCCTCCCTACCTCAGCAATAATGTAAATTGCTTGTTATACAGTTTTCTAGTTGTCATTCCATTACCGTTTTATGCTTGTTGTATTTCTTCTAGTTCTTATGTAAAGCACTTTGGATTAAAGTGCTATATAAATTCAAGAAAATACAAATACAAATACAAATGTAAGAGTGCCTGGGGGGTGTTAGGACTGATTTTCTATACTCTGGCCTGGTGGACAGATGTATAGAAGGCCAACCTATATTGTGACAGGGACAACTCTGGGAAGCTATAGCCAAATCACTTTAGGTAGCAGTGACAGGCGTTCTAGGCTAAGTTCTTCAGAGGGGTGAGAGTGTAACGGTTCCACAATGAGGTCACACAATGGGAGTCTCCAATTGCACTTAGACAGGATGTATAAAAATACAGTTATTTAATTATGGCCAAAACACACTATAACAAAATGAATACAAGAAGCTAGACTTTTCAACCAATACCATCAAACTAAATGCATACATACATTCACAGGCTCAATTGCACAATACAAATCAAAATTCTCCTGCAAAGGAATGAATAGATAAGTATCATACACAAAAAAGGTCCACAGAGATGATCCCTCGCTAAAATTGTCCAACCCTAAGTTGTCTGGGGCCTTGTGCCATATTGTTCAGGATACAGTTCCACAAAATTTAGAATGCAGGAAAACATTTAGGTAGGGTCTCTGGGGTCCAGAGATGGATTCTTAGAGTCATGGTTCAATGTAGACAAGTGCCCAAAATTACACCCAACAGTCAGAAGTCTTGCCAAGGTAAGTAATGGCAAAGCTAATAGTATAAGAAATAGGATTATTATAAGCCCATTGACCTATAATGGGAGTATAGGGGTTGATTAAAGCTCTGTAACTTAACCCCCTTACTCCGATTCCTCCTAAGTCTTTGTGTAAAAAAGGAAGGGTGACCTGGCTTGCTTTTTCCGCTGAAATCCGCAGTCCTTGATTTTCAGGGGTTGCAGGTTCGAGTGATTATCTTGAAGGGATCTTTTGCTGGTGTAAGGCCTCACAGTGAAGAAATGCAAAAACCAACAATGCAGCACCCCTCTCGGGACTGGACTTGTGTTGGGAAAGCAGATTTTGGACAGTGCACGTAGCTCACAGCGATGCAGCAGGACTCAATAGCCACGGTCGGACTTTCCGGTCTTTCTCAGGTCTCCTAGGTGCTAGGATGTTGTTACAGTGGCAGCTGAGGGTGTGCCAAGTTTCAGGCGGAACGGCAACAAAGTTAACCCGGTAGCCCAAAAACAAAGCTGGTCAGCCACAGGAAAATTCCAGGCACTTCCGAAGGTGTTTTTTGTGCTGGGCACTGAGTAGATGTCGGGAATGGATGGTCCCTCCACTCCTGGGGTCGTAGCACCTTTGCAGGCCTACTGAAGATTACGAGACAGACAGTGCTCCACCAGAGCTGTAGCAGAAGTCGGTTGCCAGGCTTCCTTCAGTCAGGTTTCAGGTTTCTTTGTGGGTCTTCTCAGCTGGTCAGGATACTTGGCTCCTTCAGGTTCTTCCAGGATCTCTGAAAAATGCATGCAGGAGTCCTCTTCGTATCCTAAAAGCCAGGTAGGAGTCAAAACTCCCACTAGCCAATAGCAGAGCTAGCCCACACACACACCCACATTGCTCCAATCAGGACCACTGGCAGCAACACTCATGCATACCACTCAGACACACAGAAACCAGTATGTGGATTAGGGTCAGACGACCCAGCCCACATCCTGCCTGTCAAACACACAAAGCCCTCTAGTAGCCCACCAAAAGCTTCTGCTTTCCTGGGCACTGGAAGTCCTCATAAGGATCTTCCTGGACTCTAAGGCCAGGAAGAAGGCTAAACAACAAGATGCAAAAAGAATGGGCAAAAAACCTCATGGCACGGCCATGTTTAACCAGTAGCCACAGTCAGTAGGCAAACACGGTAAACGCAGTGAAACTAAAACAAAACGGTATGTGGTCAAATGTGTAGAGTGTCGGAGGCGGCTGCCGTTGAGTTAGTGTCAGTGCGGATGGACGATCTGCTATGCTACGTTATGATACGTGAGTTCCTTTAATCGTATCTTCGTAGCAGCTGAGGTGACTTGATCTGGGGAGTTACATGGAGACCCATGGATATCTGTGGCTGTGAGCCGTGTGAGCCGAGAGATCGGGCTGTCTGGGCTGCCTACAACTGCAGAGCGTAAGCGGATTTGACCCTACAAGCTGGCTCGATAGCAGCAGTTGCAGAGGTATTCACTGCCGTTAGCTCTTGCAGCTCTGTGGTGGTTAGCCCCACCCATATTGGGAGAAAGCAGCTAATTTGCTCCACTTCTTTTCTAATTCTTACTCACAGCTATTATCCACCCTCCCTATCTCTCCCAGCTCATAGCGGCTCTTAGTTGTTGGCTGGTTTGGCTGGGTATTGGAGTATTTCTCACTTCCTAGGGACTGCAGGGGTTTTCCGTTGGCTTGCCTCTTTGACCCAAGACCTGCTGGGTTCTATGTGCAATCAGAGCTAGCCCCTATATCAGTGATTTGAAATCTATGAGCGATATATGCCTATCAACATTGTCATATATAGTATTATGCCCCTGAGCTAGAACCTGCTGGTGACTGTGGATACTATCTCTGAGCCAGTTGGCTGCTTAGGGAAATCTCTACATGAAGGTGCTGTTTTCTTGTGGTGCTCCTGAGTTTAGCCTGTGCTGCTGATCCACTCCACTGCTGGTGACTGTGGCTCTATTGATATTTGAGCCAGTTGTGTGTTGGGGATATTAGGAGTGGGCTCAGCACTGTCGGATACTTAATCCTCATCTAAGTATCTCAGTCAGATAGAAGGTGCACTACCCTGTTTATCAATCAATATGAAGCTGTGGAGCAAACTCAAAGCTAATAAGAATACCTGGAATACGCGGAATGACACGGAGACGGTGGAAATAAGTACTCAGACCGTGCTAACCAAGGATAAGAAAACCACTGATTTCTTTGGTGAACATACTGCAGTGGGTGGACATACTGCAGTTCTACAGATTAACGCAGAACTACCAGATGTTGGCCCTATCTTAAGTGATGTGGCTTGCAACTCGGCCGAATTTGATAACAATAACTTCTTACTAAACCTATGTTATAGTTTAGAAGGCCAAATCACGAATCTGGAGAGGCTGATGGTTCAAGGGCCTGAAACACAGCAGGACATTTTAGATGCCCCTTATGCATGCCTAGTGGACATAACACCTAGTATCCCCCCCCCCCCACGTTGGCCATGGATAGACTCTCATATTCACCTTGCCTCACTGGCCTTGCAGATGGGTCTAATGTGGCTGCTAGTGAAACACAAGATAATGTATCAGTGACTTTCAATTTTGACTGTGATAAATGTAACATTGAATCTAAGCTCAAAGATCAAGATACACATAACACAGCAACTAGTTGTGCATTAAAAATTCTATTAAGGCTATGCTATACTATTGTCTCCCAAGTTAGAAATAATGCTGAAGTATTGAAAGAAATGTCTAAGGTTGATTCGACTGCACATGTTGGGATGCCAAATATAAGAACTGAAGGCTTGCCTTGTAAAGAACCCACTGTTGATATATGTAATGAAAACTTAGAATCAACATTGGTTGAAATCCTGGCAGGTAGTGAAAGTGAGAGTGTAGATGGCTGCCTCCTATGGAAAAGAGACAGGAGAAGGAGCAGTGGAGTAACTTTGCTGAAAATGTTGGGGGGGACATGACATCTAAAGGAAAAGGTGCCCCAGCAAAATGAATGGGGACAAAATGGTGTGCCACGAAAGTTGGAGGGGACAAATACCCTTGTCCCCCCCCCCTAAAATTACGCCCATGCGAAGGAGGCATAAAGCGAATAAACCTATGCAAGTTGGGGAGGCAGAAGTGGTGAAGTAGATGGAAATGTAGATTATGTGGAGAATAGAACTACCACTAAAAGAAGTAGAAAGAGAGCAGCGAGGAAAGCAAAAAAAAGTGCCCTTAAAAGGGACAATCAGACATCCTGGCTTATTGGCTCAGAGAAGAGCAAATCTAAGGTGGTGAACTCTCCGGTTGCTCCTGCGAATGGGGGGTGGTCTGATGAGTCCAGAGATAGCTCTAGGGATACAACTGATAGTTCCTCAGTATGTAGTAATGTCATTGAGGCTGAATCTGAGGAGATCCGCCTGCATATAACGAAGCCTAAGGTCAAGTTCTCGAAGGTGGTTCATGCATTGCCCATGAATAGTGGTAAGAATACCAAGAAATCACCTCGGAATCTTGCCCATGGGGCTAACAGGAATGAGTGTCTACCTAAGAGACAGTTCACTATTGCAAGCAGTAATAAGAAAAATTGAAAGCCTATCAACCGTAGTAAACTGCTTGAAATTCTTAATGCACAACTCCCACTGAGAATATTGAAAAGTTGGGACTTTAAGTTTGTTGAGCCACGTGGGGGCATGTTTAGTCGGATACATTGTTACTCTGAAGCAGTAGTATTCCTTGTTAGAGATCACAAGGATGAGCTGAAAAGAAGTGGATATCTACTTGGTCTCAGTGAAGAGGCTGATGCTCGGCCTGGAACAAAGGGAAGCCATGTCCCTGCCAGAAATAGCTACATGGGAAAGACAGCTAAGGAGGGTAATGATATAACAAAATCCCATTGGGAATGGCTGTGCTCTTTCCTACCACCAGCTTATAATAGCAAATGAGCTGATTCCACTATTATATTGTGGAATACTAGAGATCATTTTCATCTCTTTGCTGAATTCGGCTCATTTGATCTTCTGAATAATGCACAAATTGTGTTTTTACAAGAAACATGGCTAATGGAAAGTGCTGTATTTGATGGTTATACGGCCTATCACAATTTGGCTAAGAAAGGAGATGAGGGCAGACCATTTGGTGGACTAACCATTCTGGTGTCTAATGAACTTAACTCTCAGGAATGTATACCTATGTCCTTAAATCCCAATGTTTTGATTGTGGAGGTGTATCTGAATAATGTAAGCCGAATTATGCTGGTCAATATATATGATCCTCCAGGTAATGACCATACTTCTACCATTCAACAGACCATATATGAATGCCTGGCGACCAAATGTATCATAGATGGTGAAATGAATGTTATATTAGGAGGTGATCTTAATACAAATATACTATCATCTAACCTGGGGGCTTTGACGAAAGCAGATAGGTGGAAAACCTTCATTATGGATACTGAACTGTCAGTGGTGAATGGATGTATATATGATAAGCCCACTACTAATAGTACATGGACTAATGGTCTATATGTGTCAACACTTGATTTCATGTGTTTGAGTGATAGGTTATTTGATCAATTAAAAGGCTTTGAACTATTGAAGAATACATTTAGTGACCATTCTCTATTAAAATGTATGGTTGCTTTGGACATCACAACTGCCGATACTAATGCCACAGGGGAAATCTATATCTTCTGTAAAGGCAACAGGATCGGATGGTCCAATGCCAATTTAACAAAGGCAAAAAAATGGTGTGGTGACATAGCTATAGAGCAATTGGTAACTCTTTCAGCAGATAATATAGTGAGCTGGCTATCCAAACATCTTTATGATCTTATGCCCATTTGGTGGGAACGTGAGACCTTACAAGGTTATAAGAGATATGAAAAGAGTGATGAGCAGAAAGCTGCGGTTATGTGACCGTAGTGCTGCTAGCCCAGAGCTGCTTCATAGGACCAGGAGAATGATAAGGAATACGCACCATAATGAGATAAGATGATATTGGGACTCTGATAGAAACACAACCTGGCAACATATGGTGCGGCTGCTCATTGAAGGTGATACCAGGAAGTTCTGGGCTAGCTTTAGATCTATCAGCAATGTGGGCAATTTCGGAGCTGTTGATTCCCATTGACAGCTGTACCTGGGTCAGGTATCTCACTAATAAATTTAATGAGGAAACGTACAAACTAGATATCAAACCTATACCAAATATGATCATATGTAGGGAGGATATATGATATGATAGGTTATTTATAACACGCTTAATACCCAGAGGTTTCTAAGCGCGGACCCGGGGATCGAACCTGTGTTGCTCCTTGTCGTCTTGTTTGCAAGGTGGTGGACAGATGTATAGAAGGCCAACATATATTGTGACAAGGAGAACTCTGGGAAGCTGTAGCCAAACCAGTTTAAGGTAGCAGTGACAGGCGGTCTAGGCTAAGTTCTTCAGAGGGGTGAGAGTGTAAAGGGTCCACAATGAGGTCACACAATGGGAGTCACATATTGCACTTAGACAGGGTGTATAAAAATACAGTTATTTCATTATGGCCAAAACACACTATAAGAAAATTAACACAAGCAGGTAGACTTTTCAACCAATATCATCAAACTAAAATACATATATACAGTCACAGGTTCAAGTGCACAATACAAATCAAAATACTCCTACAAAAGAATGAAAAGGTAAGTATCATACACAAAAAGGTCCACAGAGATGATCCCTGGCAAAAATTGTCCAACCCTAAGTTGTCTGGTGCCTTGTGCCCTAATCAGGATACAGTTGCACAGAATTTAGGATGCAGGAAAAAATGTAGATAGGGTCTCTGAGGTTCAGTGATGGATTCTTAGAGTCAGGGTTCAATGTAGACAAGTGCCCAAAATTACCCCCAACAGTCAGATGTGTTGCCAAGGCAAGTAATGGCAAAGCCAATAGTATAAGAAATAGGATTATTATAAGCCCATTGACATATAATGGGAGTATAGGGGTAGGTTAAAAGCTCTGTAAATTACCCCCCTTACTCCGAATCTTCCCAAGTCTTTGTGGAACAAAGGAAGGGTGTCCTGGCTTGCTTTACCGCCAAAACCTGCGGCCCTTGATTTTCAGTGGTTGCAGGTTCGAGTGATTCTCCGATAGGGATCTTTGGCTAGTGCAAGGACTCTCGGAGTAGAAATGAAAAAAACAACGATGCAGCACCCCTCAAGACGGGACTCATGTCAGAAAAGTAGGTTTCGGACGGTGCACGCCGCGCACATCGATGCAGCAGGACTCAGTAGCCACGGTCGGACTTTACAGTCTTTCTTGGGTCCCCTTGGTTCTAGGACACCAAAGTAAACCCGGTAGCCCAAAAATGAAGCTGGTCAGTCACAGGATGATTCCCTGGCACTTCTGAAGGCAGATTTTGTGCATGGCACCGAGTAGGTTTAGGGAATCGATGGTCCCTCCACTCCTGGGGTCGTAGCACCTTCGCAGGCCTACTGAAGATCACGAGACAGGCAGGGCTCCACCGGGACTGCAACAGAAGTTGGTTGCTAGGCCTCCTTCAGTCAGGTTTCAGGTTTCTTTGCGGGTCTCCTTAGCTGGACAGGATACTTGGCTCCTTCATGTTCATCCAGGTTCTCTAAGAAATGCATGCAGGGGTCCTCTTCTTATCCTAAAAGTCAGGTAGGAGTCAAAACTCCCACTAGCCAATAGCAGAACTAGCCCACACACATCCCCCACAGAGGTCCAATCAGGACCACTGGCGGGAACACTCATGCATACCACTCAGACACACAGAAAACAGTATGTGGATTAGGGTCAGACGACCTAGCCCACATCCTGCCTGTCAAACACACAAAGCCCTCCGCCCGCCAAAAGCAGCTGCTTTCCCGGGCACTGGAAGTCCTTATAAGGATCTTCCGGGATCCTGAGGCCAGGAAGAAGGCTAAACAACAAGATGCAAAAAGAATGGGCGTAAAACCTTGTGGTACGGCCATGTTTGACCAGTAGCCACAGTCAGTAGGCAAACGCTGTAAACGTGGTACAGCTAAAGTGGGGAAATGTCACTGCTGCCACCAACCCATCTTTTATGTGTACACATGGGGTGTTCCTGTCCTCTCTCATTTCGTACTGTAGTATTTTAAAGCAGTGTATTCCTTTAAGCCTTTCAAAGGCACCCATGCATTAGTGCTGAATTCTAATCATGTGGTGATGAAACACCCATTAACAATGTTAGGTTTTTTATGGTAGCCTCTTTATTATTTGCGTGGCTAATTTTATAAATAATATAATTTTATAAATTATATTCTTAAAACAAGAACAGTACAAATGTTCAAATAAAGCAAGGTTGCACAGAGAATCACCATGGTTTTAACTTGACATGACTTGGTCAAAAACAGGTCGACTACTGTGCATATATACAAGAGGTAAAGACAATAATAGATAAAGCAAAGGACGAAACGTGTGCAATTCCTCTCTGGTCTATATAAACAATATGCAGTGGTTATTTGTGTTTGTTGGAATAAAGCTGGAGGTGTACATGATATTACTTCATACAGAGCACCATTCCATAGGTTCAAATGCTATGCCGTATTGTATTCAATTCTTTTCAATACGTTCAAGTAGACCAGTGAAGTATGAAGAACACAAAAAACAAGCAATCAAATTCATGCATGTCGCAATAGTTAGAAACTCAGGATGTCAAGAGAGACTGGTCCGACGTCTATTAAACAATAAAGAAAGTTCAGTGTGATCCTAAAAGGCGGTGAGCAGTCAATTTCCCACCAGGATCACTGACGTTTCGATTGTTGAAATTCACAATCTTCTTCTGGGGCCTTATATATGCAGGTCTCCCTAAAGATAGACAAAGACAAAAGTGTCCACTCAGAGGAGAATACCAAGTGTTTCTATAGAAAAATGCAAGTGAAAGGATTAAAATGCTACATATTGCTATTACATTAGTGGGGCGGTGAAGGGCTGAGGGCCCTCAAAGTTCAGAGACTGACCTTTCCTAGGAGCTACATGGAAACTCCTGTGGTTTCGGACTTCTGTAGGGATCAGAATTCCTCGACTGTGCTTTGGAGTCGCAGTCTATGCAGGCTGGATATGAAGTTAAAATCTAAGCCTGAGGGTGTGGGTCCAATGTAGCGGCCCTGTGAAGAAATGAAATGAAAGGCGGCGCTGTGTAAGCAAATGTATCAGCCCTATATAGAGCACAGGCTTAAGTTATGGCTCAACATAAAGAAAATCCTGTGCTTATCCTAAGCAGGAATTGCAAGGAGGCTGACAAAGGACTAGAAGCAAACTTCAAGAGAGCTCACCTAGATTAGTATTGGAATGGATGAGTCTGGGGCATCTCCATCGTGTGCATGTAGTCCGATGGAAGGCCGTAGTGCGAATGAAGGGAGCTGCTCGTTTTGTGTTTAAAAGCGCATGCGCATCTGAATAGTGTGAAGTCAAGCGCGCATGCGTGCGGCAGGACTGGCTAATGTCTGCGTTATGCACATGCGTACCTAGGAACTGGAGGACGAGACATCCGAGTGTATCGTGATGCTCAAGTCACTCCTTTGCGAGAAGGGGGGCACAGGCACAGATGTCTGTGTAATAATAATATGTGCAGCCTACCAGTTGACCGAGACTATTAAGGCACTGCCGGCCAAGAGGTAAGCGCGCACGTGATGGACCCGGCGAACTTAAAAAGAGCTCACCTAAATCAGTGTTGGAATGGATGAGTCTGGGGCGCCTCCATCGTGTGCATGTAGTCCGATGGGAAGCCGTAGTGCGAATGAAGGAAGCTGCTCGTTTTGTATTTAAAAGCGCATGCGCATCTGAATAGTGTGAAGTCAAGCGCGCATGCGTGCGGCAGGATTAGCTAATGTCTGCGTTATGCACATGCGTACCTAGGAACTGGAGGACGAGACATCCGAATGTGTCGTGATGCTCAAGTCACTACTTAGTGAGAAGGGGGGCACAGGCTCAGGTGTCTGTGTAATAATAATATGTGCAGCCTACCAATTGACCGAGAATATTAAGGCGCTGCCGGCCTAGAGGTAAGCGCGCACGTGATGGACCCGGCTGGATAGTGTCAGCGTGATGTTTGCGCGTACTATGGAATTGAGGGGACTTGGCTGCATGTGTGTCGCGGCGCTAAAGTCACTGATGTGGACTGGGGGGTCACAGGCACAGGTATATGTGAACAGTGTGTTAAGCCCACCCCATGACCAAGGAAAATTAGTTCGCTGCTGGTCCTGGCATATAGGCCAGTTCAAAATACTGAAGGACACCTAAGAAGGTATTCGGAGTCCTGTCAGGTAGTGGTCTGGTAATCCAAGGGGGCTGCTTCATTGAGACCATTTGTAAGGGTCTGCAATTTGAATATCCACCAGGATTCCTTGTGTTTAAGGGAATTGGATATGTTGGTGGTGCCAATAACTCTATCAATCACCCACCATTTGAACGAATCATGGGCATGTTGTAGTTCCATGAAGTGTGAAACCAATGGCGCATTGTGTACTCTGCACCTTATCCTCGATTTGTGTTCACTTATTCTTTTGTGCACTGGTCTGGACGTTTGACCCACATATCTAAGTCCACAGGTACACTCAATTAGATAGATGACATTCGTGGTTTTGCAATTAGTGAATTGTCTAAGCTCCCATTCCTTGTCTCCTATCAGGAAGGATTTTATTTTAAGCGTCTGTCTGCACGCCAAACATGAGCCGCATGGGTAATGCCCACGAATTTCCCGCATGTTCCATAACCCATCTTTTAAGCACATCTAGAGTAACCAAAAAATCCTTATAGTGTTAGTCTAGGGCAAAACAAAAATGCACCCTATTGCACTGCAGTGTAAGCTGCTTTGTGCAATGATAAAAAGTTACCACAGGTGATACAAAAGTAACCACAAGTAGCATCCTATTAACACGACTAAGGGAAACACTGTTTCCCAGTACTGATAGCCTTAAGGACATATCCGTTTCCCCATAACATGTGAGCAAAGGCCAGTATAGTGAAGCTTAAGGCTTCACTGTACTGCAATAAAAGTACAGGTCAGGATCAAAAATAAAAGCAAAAAGTTTGGGGGTTCTATAAAGGTGGAAGGAAAGGTGCAGTAAAGAAAATTGTTCCCTCCTCCCCCCCGGACTAAGGGACAGGGTGAACTAGATGGGTCCTCTGTTCCAGTCAGTTATCCCTGTTGGACAGCCCATCAACATTGCTACATTTGGGATCGGGCCTATGCTCAATAGTGAAGTTCAAGGCCTACAGACTCATGAACCATCTGAGCCACTTTGGATTCTCTCCCTTAATATCTGTCAACCACTTAAAGGTTTGAAGTGGAGCATACACAGTGAAATGGATCCCATGGAGGTAGGACCTCAACTTCCTAAGGCACCATACAATGGAAAAACAACACCAGGAGCCAACTGAGTTCTTCACTCCTAAACTGGTAGCTGACTAGACATAGAGGGTGTTCCTCACCTTTGTCATTCAGCTATGAAAGTCTTCCAATTATCCCAGCGTCAAAGGCATCTGTCTGCACCATGAAAGGTCTCTTCCAATCAGGTGCCCTTAAACCAGGGGCCTTCCCTAGGGATTCTTTCAGGCCAGTGAAGGCCTTCTCACACTCAGGAGTTTATAAGAGCTTGTTAGGTCCCCTATGGGTAATAAGGGCAGTCAGAGGGACAGCTATATTTCTATAGGCTGCCACTTTACTCCTGTATTTCCAAGTGAGGCCCAGGAAAGTCCTCACTTCGGCTTGGGTAGTGGGGGTTGCCCAGATCTGTACCTGATGTACTTGACTGACAAGAGGTTGCTTCTTGTCCCCACATATTCCAACTTCATGCATGAGGAAGGCCAATGGCTCCTGTTCAGTTTGACACTTGGCTGTCTTCCTGAACAAGTTGGCCTGATGAAGGTCCTGTCACCCAGTCTCTTGAGTCAGACCCAGTTCCTTCCAAGTGGGGGTTGAATCTACCATGTCATCCAGACATGCATTGCTGAGATCCACTTTCCCATTCAGAACAGGGGCTAAGCTCAGTTGACAGGTGTTAGTTGCAGCCACCAATCCAGAGGTCCATACACTGAAGTAGAGCTCTGAAAAGGCTGGAACTGCTGTCTCCTCCTCAACACAGACTGACAGGGATATGTTGCCATACCCTGTAGAGAGATCATAACAGCCACTGTACTTTCCAATACAGAGCTTATCCACTAAGGTGTTACCCTTTAGTGAAGAGTGTGCTTGTGTCTTGGGGACACCACACAGAGCTCTAGTATAAATACAGAATTCAAAACTGGCTTTACCTGTATATCCCTCCAGTTCCTCCGATCTAAACTCTTGACAGCTAGAATGCTCAGACACTCACACCAACTGTCAGAACTTTGTCTTGGTTCTGAGCCACCACAATACCCAATCTTGGTGGGTTCACTTATTCCCAGAATACAGTCTGGTTTACACCATCCTGTTATAAAGGGTGTCAGTGACAACAAGAGGGGAGATTGCCTCAGCAAACTCTCCAGTCCACTTTGCTGATGTGGGGTCAGGTGAGGAGACACTAGGCCATCCTCACTGAAGCCATTAGAAGGGCTGCTCTGACACACGTAGGGAGACACACAGATTTCTCTGGCTCCCACTCTATTGCCATAAGCAGGGCTCCAATTGTATCTCTCAAGATACAATCCACCATACTATTCACAGGAAACGGTATGGCAACCTGTCCAGGTTCACCAAAGCCTTGAGAATAGTTTACCTTGCCAAGCTGTGAAACATGGCCAGGCCCAGACCTCTGACAGGTAGTCAGGGATTTGCAGAACAGGTTTGACAGGAGAAGGTCCCACCACCTTCTCTGGGGCTCACAGAGATCTCCAATCAAACTCCTGAGAGATCTGACAGATCTCTCCCTCAGACCATCCTGTGGATGACAGCTCAGTGACACTTGACAGGTCACTTCACCATCCCTCCACCGGGTCTGGCCACTACTGAGAACAGCAGGGGAGCTACCGCCATAGCTGTCAGTCAGTAGGGTGTCAATGACTGACTTGGCAGTCATTCCCTGTGGGTTGACATAAGGGCATGGGGATTATGATCAGTAATCACCACTTGAAACCTATTGCCTGAGGTCTCTAGACTGAAGGGGCTAATACAATTAGGCCTTGTTAGTGGCATCAATTTCACACCTAAAAGTGAACTATGGAGTAATTGAATTCCTGTCTCACTTCTGTCAACCTGGTGACAGAGAGGGATACCCCTACATTGGTGGCTTTCCTCTGGGACCCTCATCATGGGGCAGCAGGAATGTGTGTTAGACCACACAGGTGATATCCTGACACTAGGATGCATCACAAGGGGAATGTCACACGCTAACTGTAGGAGGAAGGGCCTCACAACCTGAGTAACCTCCAACCTCTCACGGTTTGCTGTGGTGGGCTCTGTGGGCTTACTTTGCAGTAACCCACCTTCCTGTTGAATCCTTTGCTTCACTGGAGGATAATCTTCCAATTGGAAGCAGGCCTTCCTCCATAGGCCTAACCATGATGGTTTGCTTTTCTGTTGGCCCATACTTCATGTTCTCCTAGGACTCTCCTCTACCTGTATACTAGGCAGCTGAGGAGGCCCATAGGATGCAAGGTTTTCTGGGGGTCCCTCTTCCAAACTAGGAGTGGGGACACTTCCAACTACCTCAATATCAGTTGTAGGTAAGGCAGGAGAAATATTCTAATTTCCTCTGCCTCTTTTTCTGACTCTACTGGCCGTTGGTTTCCCCTTAGGCCTAGGCTTTCTCTTAGGCTTGGCTGGCACAGCCTGATTTTGAGACATAGGGCCTCATTACACGGATGGCGGTAAGGATTTACAGGTACCGGTAAAATACCGGTACCGGTAAATCCTTACCGCCTTACTACGAGGTCCCTTTGCGGGTTGGGGGATTTAACGCCTGCTTTTTGCAGGCGTTAAAATCCAACCCGCAAAGGGACCTCAGAGCTAATTATGGCACCGCAAAATTGCGGTGCCGTAATTAGCGCCTTCCCCAATCCCATAGAGTCCTATGGGGCAGAAATGGGAATGGGGAAGGGCAATGGTGGAATGGGGGATTTACCACCCCTCTAACCTTGGAATGGGGCAGTAAATCCCCTTTCCACCAAGGCGGTGCCGGTATTTTACCGGCATGAGCCATGGCGCTAATAGCGCCATGGCTCACCGCCTACCATGTAGTGAGGCCCATAGTGCTTGAAGGGTCTGGTGAGGGCCTGTCAGGACCTACGTATTGAAGACTCAACTCACCCAGCACTCTTCTAGGAACCACTCTCCTTACATTGACAGATGTACTGACCATTTCTCTATTCACAGCTTGAATGACAGGTGCTACTGGAACATTAAGAGAGGGCCTACCAGCCAACTGAGTATCCCCCACAGGAACTCTGGCAAGAATCTATGGGTTTACGATGAAGGCAGCTACATCAGTAGGACTGGGCCCAGTGTTCCTAACAGTAGAGGTAGTTACACCTACTACCTGAACACTATCCTCCACAGAATTAACACTATGCAATAGGACTGGGATGGGAGCCAAGGCTCCAGCACTGCTAGTTTGCAAGGAATCTAGACAAAGGTCAGACTCTTCCTCTGAGGGAATAGAGTCTAAAGGGAAGGATGTTAGCCAGAATTACATGCAGTACCCTTTGGGAACACTACACACAATTAAGACTACAGGTGTGAGCACAATCTCACCTTTAGTACAAGCCCGTACTACACAGTTATGTGGTAGCAGTGGCTGAGCAGCCAGACTTATCTCAAGAGGGATGTGAGCGGTACAAGATGTTACACAAAGGACTTGCAAACACAGTAGTTCAACCAAACACTTACTCGAGGTTTCTTGGAAAAAGAATATACATTTATTTACACATTTAGTTAGAAAACATTCAAATAGCAAAAAGCAGCTCAACATCGCACTATAATACACCACAGGACACAACCAATACGTTTCTGAACAAGTTGGGCTCCCCTGAAGTGGGAGAAAAATGGCACTTCAGTAACTTTCAAAAGCGGTAGAAAGACAAAGGTTACATGAATCAAAACACAATTACTTTCAGAGGCAGGGCATATAAGTTCAGTTCACTACAAGAGGCAATTCAATTCAATAGGCCTGGGCCAAAGTCAATGGTTCAGTGTCTTGGATAGGATAGCACAGTTGTGGTAGTAAACAATTAAGTCTTTGCCAATGTTCTTAAAAGTAGTTTGCCAGAAAAAGAGTTATCTGTCCGATTAGGGGCGAACAAGACTCCAAAGTTGGGAAAGTTTCACAAACTTTCACCGCGTCAGAAAGGATTTCCACACCGCGTTTGCACAGTACCTTGTTGATGATGAAAAGCTGTAGCTGAGGCAGTTGTTCCTGGCAGTTCCTGAAGAGCTCGCTGTTCCTGAGCTTCAGTCGTGGGGACAAGAAGGAGGATGTCGGGAGGTTCCTGCACTGCCCAGGGAAGAAGCCGCAAGCTTGGCTAGACGTCGGTTTTAAGGTGTGAGTGCCTTAAAGTCCACAAACTGGTATCCTTCTCACTGACTATCCGGTTTTCAACAGCACTCTGAAGAAAATTAGATCAGTATGGAGACGGTGTCCAGGTGGCTTGCGAGTTGGTTGTTCCCACAAGCTCAAGAGAAGAAGTTGTCCTTGACGGGGCTTCGCTGTCGAGGGAGTTTCAGGCAATTCGAACCTGCAGCAGGGCTTCAACGGACAAACCAATGGTCCAGGAGTTTCAGCAGTCGTCTTCCTTCAGCTCGTCTTCGGTTCTTTCGCTCCAGTGGTCGACTCTGCCTTCCAAGTCCCAGAGACCTGCTTTTAAACATATTTCTCCCATTCATTCCACCAAGCAGGGTGGCTGTCGTTGCCGGACAGTCAGCCAGCCAATCAGGCCAGAGTGAATTCAGGTCTCCTAGGAGACTAAGCACAGGGAGTTTTCGGGCACCTCCCTCACATCCTGTCCACCGCAGATACTCAGGCGCCAGAGGAGGGCTTCAGCACTGAAGCCCACCAAAGACTATCGAACAAAGGGACCAAACCTGGTTTTGCATGCAGCGACAAACACTAGAAGGAGCTTTCCTAAAAGAAACAGCAAAAAAGATGACCGGAGTCTGTTTTTACAGACGGGTCTTGGCCGCCATATTGGAAAACATGGCTGACCCGATTTTTAGCTATCGGTATTCGCGGTCGGGAAAAATCTTGGTAGTTTGTTCTAAAACCACTGCCACCAGACATTTCAAGAGGAAAGGGTAACATTTGACTGTTACATGAGTGTTTAGACATAGGGGATGCTAGGCAACCCCTCCAGCACTCTATTGGAAGATAGTTTGTGATGGGTCTATGAATTTAAAAAGATTAGCAAAGTGAATTTAACTTTACATGCTCTGGGAGACAGTAGTCAGTCCCACAGAAGATATTTAAACCTTGGGAAGTCTGAAAGACATCCCCGTGCCACTGCCCTGAAGTGCTGTGGGACACACAAGAAAAAGATGATGCCTATGGAGTTGTCTAAAGCTCCATATCCACAGAACACAAAAGTAAAACACACATCAAAATAAATGAAAGAATGGGAAAAAAGGCTCATACTCTTTCCAGGTAAAAATTAAAATCCTAGAAATCCAGCAAAGTTGCTAGGGGTCTCAGAAGATAAGGGAAATTAGCACATTTCTGAGAATTCTCCCTAACACTCGTCCCCCAAGACTAAGGGACAGGAGGATTTAATCGACTCCTGGATGAATCTCTTTGCTCCAGTCAATCAAACATCCTGGAGAGACCATCAGCATTTTGGTGGTGACATCCATATCTGTGTTCAATGGAAAAATCAAACCCTTGCAGGCTGATTGACCATCTCAGTAGTTTAGGGTTTTCCCCTTTCATTTGCATCAACCATGTCAAGGTTTGGTGGTCAGTCTGAATCACAAAAGTAGATCCATACAAGTATGGTCCAAACCTCTTCAGTGACCACACAATAGCAAAACATTCTCTTTCAGTGGTTGCACACATTGTTTCAGGATTCTTCAGCTTCCTGCTGATGAAGCAAATGGGGTGCTCCCAACCTTTTTCATCCAGCTGCCTCAGAACTGCACCTATACCTGTATTGGAAGCATCTGTTTGCACAATGAAGGTTTGGTTGTAGTCAGGACCTCTTAAGACTGAAGCTTGACAAAGGGCTTTCTTAAGTCCTTCAAATGTTTGAGTGTACTCCTCATTCCACCTAATCGTTTTAGGAAATATGGGTGAGGAGATCACTTTCAAGGGAGAAGCTATGGTCCCATAGTTTTCTATGAAGTTCCTGTAGTAACCAGTGAGGCCTAGGAAGGCTCTCACTTGGTTTTGAGTAGTAGGGGTCGCCCAGTTTTGTCCAGCTTGTACCTTGCTAGGCAATGGCCTGATATCACCTCCTCCTACCTCATGTCCAAGGTAGACCACTTTACTCTGACCAATTTCACACTTACTCGCCTTTATGGTCAGATGGGCCTGCTCAAGAGCCTGCAAAACATATCCTAAGTAGTCAACAGGTTCTTTCCAAGTAGGGCTGAACACTGCAATGTCATCCAAGTATGCCATGCAGAAGTCCTCCATCCCATTCAGAACTTGATAAACCATCCTTTGGAATGTTGCTTGTGCATTCTTTAGTCCAAAAAGCATTACCTTAAACTGGTAGAGGCCTGCTGGGGTGGAAAATGCAGTTTTCTCCTTGGCATGGTCTGTCAGTGTTATTTGCCGGGCTATATCCGAATTCTTTCTTATAAATGAAGACTCTGTTTCGGACCCTAGGGTGGTTTGGGGAGCTTTTAAGGTGTTCTTTAGGGGCTGGTGTATCTATCAGGAGGGGGGTGGGTTCTGAGGTTTATTCGTAGAGCCATAGTATCAAGGGAAAAAGGAATTGAAAGAGTTGGAGCTGAAATTGGTCAAGACTAGTTCTCCTGAAATTCAGGATAGCATTGCGGTTAAGGAAAGGGAAATACGTCTTTTATTGGCCGACGAGGACAGATTTTTGGGAGACCCGATTATAGCCTCCAGGTTTGTGGAAGGGGACCATCCTAGCAGAACTTTTGCTTGGGCCATTCGACAGGAACGTCATTTAACAACCTATAGTAGAAATCGTTACTGCAGAGGGAGAATCCATTAGGGATAGTGGCAGGATTAATGAAACGTTTTGTGGGTGCTATGACATGCTGTATACTTCTAAATCAACAGCGTCTCATGATGACATTACAAGGTACCTAGATAGGGTAGCACTGGGGTGGCTAGACCCGGCAGTGGGGGCAATGCTGAAGGTCCCTCCCACGGATGAAGAATTGCTTAAAGTTATCCAATCTCTTCCCAATAGGAAAGCCCTGGGAATTTATGGCATCACGGCTGAGTTGTATAAGGCATTCCCTTCGTTAATAATTCCTCATTTAGTATGTTTGAAGCATCAGCTTCGAGCAGGGTTCTTACTGAGACTACTAGGACTGCTCTGGTGACTGTCCTGCTTAAACCAGCCAAGGATTCCAGACATTGTGCATCCTGTAGGCCACTATCGTTGGTAAATACTGAAAACAAGATCATTGCTAAATTGAAAGCAGATAGGCTTTTACCTCTCATGCCAGCCCTGGTCCTTCCGGACCAGGCTGGTTTCATACCGGGCCGTTCTACGCAGAATAATTTACGTAGGTTGTTCCCTTTGATGCACAACATTAATCCTGAGGTCCCTATAGCAGTGGCAGCGCTCAATACGGAAAAGGCATTCAACTTGATCGAATGGCCCTTTCTCTTCGAGGTCCTCAGGAGGGCGGGGATAGGTACCTCGTTTTTACAGTGGATCTGCTTGTTGTACACAGCCCGAGGGCCTTAGTATATACTAATGGTGTCCAGTCTGTTCCCATTTCTCCATCGCGGGGCACCAGGCTGGGATATCCCCTTTCCCTATCCTATTTGCCTTAGCCATAGAGCCAGTAGCCTGTGCTCTTAGGCAATATCATGCCCACAGGGGGGTTTCACTTCGGTCCCATACGTCTATTGTTTCCCTATACGCGGATGACATGTTAATCTACATGAAAAACCTGCAAACTAATCTTAATCCTGTGGTAGATGAGGTCTCGGAGTTTGGGGCTTTATCTGGCCTTTGTATCAATTGGGCAAAATCTGAGGTGCTCCCACTCACCCGTGGTGTTTCCCCTTTAGACGTTGGGGACTCCTTTGCATGGCGTCCACTAAGTATTTGCTATCTGTGTATACCCGTGTCCACATCCCCCGGTAGGCTTTATGAGGAGAATTATCTCGCCGCCTTAAAACTCTTGGAGCACAAAGTGGACACATGGGTCCGTCTCCCTCTCTCTCAGGCTGCTCGCATTTCATTGTCTAAGATGGTGGTTTTGCCCAAGTTGCTATATGTGTTCAATAATGTTCTGATCTGGCCTCCAGCATCTTTTTGGCAATGAGTTAACAGTATAATAACTAAACTGATATGGGCTGGGAAACATCCTCACGTCTCCTTGGAAACTATGTGCCGACCCTACTCTCAGGGGGGAATGGATGTGCCGGATCTTTATTTATATTTTCTGATAGCTCAGGTGCAGTACGCTGTATGGTGGTGGTCTCCCTCGGTTGATTTTCCACATTCTCATTTGGAGAAGGCCATAGCGTATCCTGATGATCTCAGAGGACTCCTTTGGGCTCCACGGGAGAAATATCACAGAACTAAAATCCAACCTACTGACTTCACTATTAGAGCCTGGCATCGGCTTGCAGAGTGGGTTGGTGTGTCCCAATGGTACTCTCCTGCGATGGCCATATTCCGCGTTCGGAGCATTCCGCTCACTCACAAGATGATGTTCATACAACACTTTTCTAACCTTCAGATTCATACTCTGGGGGATGTTGCGTCAGACGGTAGGTTTATGTCTTGGGAGGATCTCTCGGTGAGGGGCTCTTGGAACCCCATAAAACAGCTCTTATATTTCCGGCTGAGGGAAGTACTGAAAACCAGGTGGAGTGAATTTCCGAGCGCCCCACCCTCATCCCCTCTCATGTTATACACCGTTACGCCAGCATCCACTAAGAAGCTAATCTCGACCCTGTATGGTTTGGCTCGGGCAGGACGTTCCTCATTTCATACTTACTTTAGGGGTAGGTGGGTGGACGCCCTGGGGAAAGTATTGTCTGAAGGGCAATGGAACTTGATTTTCGCTCAGACCAAGGCCATCTCTGTCAATTGTAGATTCTGTTTGATACACTTTAAATTCTTACACCAAGTATAACTTTCCCCTGTTAGGTTACATAGGATGTATCCTCTTCAACCCCCCGGAGTGTAAGAGGGGATGTAAAACCCCTGCTGATTGCCTCCACATGGTTTGGGTGTGTCCCCAGGTTTTTGTTCTTTGGTCAAGTATAGCAGAAGCTATGTCAAGTATGATGGATATTTCTGTCCCTCTTATTCCCGAATGCTGGTTGTTGGCTCTGATGGATTTTGGTTCCGTTTGTCAGAAGCGCCTTGTAAGCATGGCTTTGGTGGTTGTAAGGTCACTACTAGCGCGGAAGTGGGGTTCCCCGACACCACCCTCGTTCCATCACTGGCTCAACCTTATGGCTTGCTGTGAACGCAGAGAGACTCAGTATAATTTACTGCTTCCAACTACCAGCAAGCCTAAGGACTATTGGGGCCCCTTCAGGAGGTATATGGCTAGTGAGACGGATTCGGAAATGGGCTTGGATATGTAGCATGTGGGAGGTTGTCCCAGGGGTGCGCCCCACTTTACACAATCTGTGGTGTTGTATATATATATATGGGGGGGAGTAATGGTCCTAAATCAAGGACGGTGGTATTGAAACTGGGATTATTTTCTGTTTGTATCTGTTCTTATTTCAATGGTTCTTGGGTTCTGTGGATATTTCCGGGTAGGCCTCTGCACCGTGGGCCTCTATGTGGTAACCTATTTTATTTCTAAATTTCCTCATAGGAAAAGGTTTGAGCTTGCTGAAAATGTGTAATATCAGGCTAGTTTGAAAATTAATTCCATGGCCTGTTATGGTTCCCATTCCAGCCCTCCTGCTTCCCAATGCTTGTTGGAACATGTAGTCCCTATTGTGTGAACACACTTGGCAGACATAAGGATGGAAATTGTAAACCTGTGTTCGATTTTTGTACAATGTCATGCATAAACTCATTAAATGTGCGCAATGAGGACTGAACACTCTTTGCAGAGCTAATAAATGTCTTATGATTTAAAAAAAAACAAAAGAAAACTGGTAGAGGCCTGCTGGGGTGGAGAATGCTATTTTCTCCTTGGCATGGTCTGTCAGTGCCATGTGCCAATAGCCTGAAGTGAGATCAAATGTACTGAGGTACTTGGCTGAACCAAGTTTGTCCCCCAGTTCATCTGTCCTTGGTAAAGCATGGGCATCAGTCTTTGTGACTGCATTAAGAGCTCTATAGTCCACACAGAATCTCAACTCCTTGGATCCAGCATTTGGCACTAGTACAACTGGACTAGACCATGGACTGGTAGACGGCTCCATTACCCCAAGATCAAGTATCTTGTTGACCTCTTCCTTTATTTGGGTTCTTACATGATCTGACATCCTGTGTAACCTCTGCTTTTAACAGGTAAACAGTCACCAGTGAGAATATCATGCTGGCCCCAAGGGGCCAAGCCTGGTGATAGTGAAAACAAGGAGGCAAACTGATTTAACAGAAACTTGCACTCCTCCTGTTGTTCCCATGTCAGATTAGAAGAGAGATTGACTCCTTCTATCTTCTCATCTAAAGGCTGTCCTCTGAGTACCTCAGGTAGAGGTTCACTCTCCTCCTCCTCTTGAGCTGATGCTAGAAGCAAAGCTCCCACTTCTGGTGTTGAGACATAAGATTTTAGACAGTTGGTGTGAAAGACTCTGTGAGCCTCCTTAGTATTGCCTAAGTCCACCAGATAGTTGACCTCTCCAAGTTTGCTCACAACATTGAAGGGTCCTATCCATTTGTCTTGTAGGTACCATAACTAAAACTTACTTATCTTGAGTAAACTCAACCATGTTGGCCTTCTGGTCATGCCAATGCTTTACCAGAGCCTGACCTGCTTGTAAATTATCTGATGCTTCTGCCATCATGTGTGACATTCTCCTCCGGAGACCTATCACATAGTCAGTGATTCCACTGGCTTGGGGGAAGGAGCATTCTTCAACCCCCTCCTTAATTAGGGCTAATGGATCTCTAACTGGATGGCCATAGACAAGCTCAAAGGGACTAAATCCAACTCCTTCCTGAGGGACTTCTCTATACGCAAAGGGAAGGCATGGCAGTAGAAGGTCCCCTTTCTTCTAAGGGGTTCTTCTAAAGCACCTATCATGCTCTTCATTGCATGGTTAAACCTCTCTACCAATCCATTTGTCTGAGGATGGTAGGCAGTTGAGAACTTGTAAGTCACTCTACAGTTTTTCTACAAGACCTGCATGTAGTGGGACATAACATTGGATCCCCTGTCAGAGATGACTTCCTTAGGAAAACCTAACCAGGTATAAATACCAAGTAGGGCCTTAGCAACAGCCTGAGCCGTAACAGTCCTCATAGGTATTGGTTCAGGATACCTAGTAGCATGGTCTACTACAACCAGGATAAACCTGTTGCCTGAAGAAGTTGGAGAGTCTAAGGGACCAACAATGTCGATTCCTACCCTCTCAAAGGTACTGCCACCACCGGCAGAGGTACCGAAGGTGCCACATTCTTGGCTTCACTCTTGCCAGATGTCTGTCAAGTGTGACAGCTCCTACATAATGTATCTACATCAGACCCCAACTTAGGCCAGTAGAAATAAAGAGAGAGCCTTTCCTTAGTCTTCTTGAAACTCAAGTGACCAGCAAAAGGAATCTCATGGGCTAACTGGAGGAACTGGTGTCTGCTTTCTAGAGGCACTACAAGTCTTCTGTAGTACCCTGGGATAGACCCAGTTGGTTCACTGTAGAAGAGCCCATCTTCCCGGTATAACCTCTGCTTCCCTGGCTTTTGCCCTTCCAATTGGGAAGCCACCTGTTGGCGAGGACTTTCAAGGGTAGGACACCCCCTTTTACCTCTGCTGATGTCTGCCCTACAGGGTCCACATCCCCCGGTAAAGACTGCAGCTCAGGATGGTCTGCAGGATCCAAATATCCAACAGGAGCAAGGTCTTCTTCCAGCTCTAATTCCTCAGCAGCTGATTCAACCACACTAGGTTATTCCTCACACTCAGCCCCAGGTGGTGGAGGAGTCACAAGCGTGACTTTGGACAGTCCTCTTGGGGATGTCCTTGTAGGTAGCACAGGACTGCTGGCTGGCTTCTTCCTTGAGGTTTTAGGTTTCCCCTTTTCCTCCTTTTTCTTAGAAATGGCAGTCAGTAAATCCTGTGGACTGGGGGTTATAGTTTCCTCTATACGTTCCCCTTGAGAGCCCCTTAAGGTACTCTCTCTGGCCTTCCTTGTCTGATCCTGTTTCCTTTTGCTGGGAGGCCTGGGGGGGCTTGATACAACTCCGAGAGTTTTTAAGTCATTCCCCAACAGGACTCTCCCAGGTACTTCACTCTGCACAATTACAGGTATCTTGACAGTCATGTCATTGCACTGGATGAGAGCTGGTAACTGTGGAAGCATTTGGACAGGTCCCCCAGCAAGCTTAGTGAGGTATTGGGTACCTTAGCAACATCCTCTTACTTGAAAAAAGATTCATCCACTACAGTAATGCTGGCCCCAGTGTCTCTGATGGCAGGGGTCTCCTGACTATTCACCAGAACACTGTCTTTATAATACTATTTAGTATTGTTTGGGATGGAAATGTAGACATCTAAGTTCTGTTGTTCCCACAGACCCAGGGGCACTAATGAAACACTGTCTGAGACTTTCATGGGTTCCTCAGCCAATAGGTGAAAGTTTCCACTTGCCATTTGTACTTCTTCCTCTGGGCAGAAGGCTAAGGAGACAGTGTGGATCCCTGAAGGTTTACTCTTACATCTGGGATCCCCTTTCACATGGTCAGTTGACCCACAAGCATAACATTTACCAAATGTCTTTATGAATGAGGTTTTGGTCTGACCTCCCTCTGGTTTAGCACCAGAGGTTTCACTAGTCTGATTTGGTTTCCCAGGGTGCTTACCCTTCTTATGTTTGTGGCCTTCTTTTGGATTGGAGGTATTGGAATTATATTTGTTATCTATCTTGTGCTGCTTTCCCTCATCCTTCTTCTGAGTTGCCCCAGAATCCTTGTGAATAACCCTGTTGGCAACCCACAAGTCAGCAGTCCTTGCTAACCTCTTTGGATCAATTTCCTTAGAGTCAGCCAAGTGCTGTCTCAGCTCAGGAGAGCAGGCATCATAGATAGACTCCAACATAAACAGATTTCTCATACCTTCATAAGTGTCAACTCTGTAACCCTTAAACCAACCATCTAAGTTTTTCAAACATTCACACACCCATGTATCCCAAGGGGTACCATCATGCTTTTTGAGGGCTCTAAACCTCTTAAGATATTGGGAAGGAGTTATCCCAAACCTAGCTATGAAAGCTAGTTTCACACTTTCATACTCTAACCTGTCTGTTGTGCCCATTTCCATTACAACATCAGATGCAACTGGGTGTAGCCTAGACAAAAGCCAAGGAATCAGCTGATTCCCTGTAATTTCCTGAATCCCATGGTTATATTCAAAAGTTGCCACCAATCGAAAATATCAAGCTTATATACTTACTGCATCTTTGGGCATACAAGGCCTCTTAGGACTGGGAGTCTAGAAGACTCTGGGAGAGAACCATTCTCAAGAGACAATTTCTTCACTTGAAGAGAATGTTGTAATTCCATTTCCCTTAGTTTAAGTTCTTGATGTTTACTTTCAGTTTGGGCTTGGATTCTTTTGAATTCTAACTCAAGTCTCATCTTCTCAATAGAGACAAACTCTGTACTCAGTACTGCACCTCGTAGGGCCCCTGTGGTAAAAGGTTGAGGCCTAAGAGCAGGTAGAGGTACAGTAGGGCCTTCATCCTGAGACTCTTCTGTCTCTTCTAACTCATCAATAACATTTGAGTTGGACTCTGAAACATTATCATCCTCATCGTCATGTTTCCCATTTGCTGTAGGAGTAGGTATAGCAGACCTACATCTCAGACTTTGAAATTCCAACAACTTTTCTATCAATTCATTATTTTTACCTTTAACAGTGAGGGTCCAAGCTTTACCCATTTCTCTCAGTTGATCAAGTTAAAATGACTGGGGTCTACTGTCTGTAGCTATCCATATCAGGCATGATAAAACAATTGCTTTTCTAGTGGTGCTTAGCCTTGTGAGGGTTATTTGAACAAAGGTAAGAGCAGCACTCTCAGTGTAATAACTATACTTTATCCTCACCAGTTGCCACCAGTGTTAGGCAGAATTACATGCAGTACCCTTTGGGAACACTACACACAATTAAGACTACAGGTGTAAGCACAATCTCACCTTTGGTACAAGCATGTACTACACAGTTATGTGGTAGCAGTGGGTGAGCAGCCAGACTTATCTCAAGAGGGATCTGAGCAGTGCAAGATGTTACACAAAGGACTTGCAATCACAGTAGGCCAAATAAACACTTACTCAAGGTTTATTGGTAAAAGAATATATATTTATTTACACATTTAGCTAGAAAACATTCCACTAAGAAGAAGCTGCTCAATATCAGAATATAATACACTACAGTACACAACCAATATGTTTCTGAACAAGTTAGGCTCCACTAAAGTGGGAGGAAAATGGCACTTCAGTAACTTTCAAAAGGGATAGAAAGACAAAGGTTATATGAATCAAAGCACCATTACTTTCAGAGGCAGGGCAAATAAGTTCAGTTCACTACAAGAGGCAATTCAATTTAATAGGCCTGGGCCAAAGTTAATGGTTCAGTGTCTTGGATAGGATAGCACAGTTCTGGTAGTAAACGGTTAAGTCTTTGCCAATGTTCTTAGAAGTACTTTGCCAGAAAAAGAGTTATATGTTGGATTATGAGAGAATAGCTAATCCCCAGATATTCACCAGATATTCTTCGTAAAGCAACCATAACTTGTGCAGTGCCATCACAGTGTAAATCAAAACTGCCTATGCGGTGTCCCATTGTGCCGATTGACATGGAAAATCAGATCTTGAAAATAGTGTTTGCACAGTGGGCTTTGTTTGGGTTGGAATCAAATAAAGTTTAAAGTGACCCTTATTAGTTTAAGTTATTACTCTTTTCCATTTGTTTTGTTTGTAATGTCTTGTAAGCATTATCAGTAAGTTCATGTCATTTGTTTGGCACATGTGTTGCCATTTGCAGTGGATGGCAGTGGTGTACTCATGGTTGTGTTTGAAAGGTGATATGTGAGTTATGGTTGCTTGAAGGACTATAGTAGTTGAATGGGCAGTGTTTTGTTGTTTTGCACTGCAAATATAACCTCTATTTAAAAATGTATTTCAAAGGTTTCTTTGTTTTTAAATTTAACCACAAAATTCCATGGGGCCCCTTTGCCTGGTGTGTGGCTGTAAAGACTGGAGGGGGGGGGGTCTGTACCTCTTCTCTGTATATGGTAGAGGAGAGGCACCGAGAACCCCAGCCAAGATTCTCTATTACGGTAGCAATGGACAAGCTTCTCAGGAGGTGATGCAGGCTGGTTTATAAGTACAGTGTAGTCCCCAAGCACCCACAAAGGAATGTCCACACACTGTATTAGTTAAAACACAGTCTTTTTTATAATTAAGGTTCAAGGTTATATACCCAACCACAATAACTCACTTTGTGCTGAGTAAATCTATAATGGCAAATAAATACAGTTCTAAGTGGTACCACAATTATTATCAGATTTCATTAAAGTGCATCAACTGTACTCTGGTCAAATGTCACACAAATCACTTAATAAAGGTAACCAACAATAGACATAGGAGGAAAGTAGTTGGTTAGAACAATTGGCAGAATACTGGCCCCTACCACTAGACACAGTTCTGTGTGGAGATCACCCCACCTGGGCAACCTGTAAAATAAAGATACACTACAAGCCCAGTCCATATATTGCTCTATAAGTCTTATTTCCTTCTATAATGTTTCTACACCCCAATGTACCTGGAATAGTAGAGTTCCTCGAGGAGGCGTCGAGGGATCCTTCTTGAGTGACTCCCTTTAAAGCCGGAGCCACGGATTGTCGATGGGCCTTGAAGAAAGTGAACTCGGCATCGAGAATCCTCGATGGAAGTTCGGCGGCGTCAAGGCAGCAGCTTCGGTCCTGGCGGTGCTCGTCAACAACGAGTCGAAGACGTCCTGCAAGGAAGAGGCATGCGGGACACCTCGATGTCGATAGTTCAGGACTGCCAAGAGTTTGTGAAGAACTGTGGCCCAACAAGGGCGTCGAGTCGTCCGGCATCTCTATGGTCTTTGGGTGGCAGTAAACCCACCGGCAGATGCTTGTCAGCTTATCAACGTCCATGCCTTCTCCAGCGGGATAAGGCGGGCAGTGGTGTGGACAAGCGCGTCCGTGAATCAAATGTCTTAGGCAAAGGAGCGTGGGGCTCCGTTCATCGAATGCACGGCATCAAGCGGTCCCCTCTCCTGGGCAACATGGCTTCGACGGGCCTCCATCGATTATGCAAACCTGCGAACCATGGTTGACGATGGTGGACGGAATGTCCAGTGCTTATCTTCGTTCTCCTCGGCGGTCGCCGTCTCCGGTCGGCAGCCTGTCGAGGGTCTGACTTCCAGGGAGCTTCGGCGAAGGTTAGCGGTGCTCGATGATCCCTCAGAGCACGGGAAGAGGGCACCTAACCAGGTCATCTCTTGGATCAGTCTAGACGGCTTGGCGGCTTTCGGATTTCGGCAAAGGGCGACAGCAGTCAACCTTCTTCTTCAGGCTCGGCTTCGAGATTCAGCTTCAGTTTCAATGTTAGTTTCAACTCCAGCTTCTGAACGATTTCTAGCAGTGAGAGGCCCCCACTTATACTAGTTGATCTCCCATTCATTCTGTTGGGTCACACTCAGGCAACCAATCACTCAGAAGGGCATTCAGCAGTCAGTCAGCCAATCAGGCACACAGTGCATTCAGGCCATTCTCCTCCCTCTCAGACACTCACAACAAGGAATGTGTATTGGGACAAGTACCCAGCCATTCAACACTACACACTGCATTCATACCAGTTTCGGGCAGGGATGTCTGAGTCATTGTACCAAACACCAGAAACCAGACATCCACAACAAGAAGTGCATATTGGTCACACACTCCATTCACCCAGGTCCCACCCACAGGGTGCACCCACAACATACAGCCACTGGGAAGGCTCCAGCCAGTCTGGACTGTACTTCACAACAACACCATATATGGAACTTCCACCCAACAGCCAGTCAGGGGGAAGGGACAGAGTCAGGGCTTCCCAGGACTTTGGGAAAACAAGGTAACAGGCAATAGAAAGCAAGAGGCCACAGGGGCCATCTTGTTTCCTATCAGGAATTAACTGATTCCAATTGCAGGGCCTGGGTATCCCAAAATGGAGGATACTCAGAGCACCTGTCAAATTCAGCATGGAGCTGCCACCAGCCCATACCCTGCTCTGTGGGCGACACACAGGTACCCAAAATCATACACTAGGGGAACAGGGTTGTACCCCCCACCCATGGGTGCCATAAGGGTACACCAAACCAGAAGCAGGAAGAGCTGCACTGTCAGGAGTCCCACATGGACTCCTGGTCAGAAAACAATACAGAACACAAATGAAAAAGGACTACAGGACAAGGACAGGGAGGCCCTGTCTCTCCAATTCATTTCCAGCATCACAGTGGCCTTGGCATATCTAAGGACTACTACTTGCCCTGCATCCTAGATGTACTATCTGGGTGTACCAGGTCTGGGTGTACCATTTTCTGCTTGTGTTGGCATACCCCAGGTAGCCGCAGGGCAGACCCCTAGCAAATATAAATATTAATCATCTGCCTTAGTTTCTTGGGCAGAAACGTAGATGCTGCCGGGTGAATCTGTCATGCCCCGATCTGCTTGACCAATGCCTTCATAGTGAAACACATGTTAGCAATTGTGAATAACAATAAAAAATTTGCCCCAAATTAATAAGATTTGCTGTTTTTCAATAGCCAGTCTGGACCCTTATTGGATTTATTGTCCTTGGCCAACTATCCAAATGCAAATTAGCCATTTGTGACCATACAAAAGGTGGGGAGGTCCATGAATAAAGTTTGCAGCCAAGATGTCTCTAGTGGGTTTTCGGCCACTTGCGGGATGTGTAGGACCACCATCATTATTAGTCCCTGTGGTTACATGGGATTGTTACTAGTAGTATGTGTTCAATTACCTGACATGATAATTGCATCCGTTTCAGGAGATGGAGGAGCACCATCATTGGATGTTACCATGCATCTCCAGATTTGCTACTGTTTTAGGGTTTGTGAATTAGGTGTACGATAGCAAGTGCTAACCTGAGATGCTCAAGGCAGCTCCCAATTTGTCCAAGTGACAAGCCTTATAAATCAGGCCTATTAAATGGTTATTGGCAGTTGCGTAATCTTGGTCTGGGGAGAGGTGCTTTTTTCCAAGAAAAGCAATAAAGAAATAAAACAATTGAACAATCTTGAACAAAATGTGCACATCAATGACTTGCTCACTTTTCCATTTGGTATTAAACATGTCTGTATTTTTCAGTCTCCTCACACAGGTTCAACAACTCCACAAACTTTGAAGAAGAACAAAAAGTATGTACTTTATTGATTGAGATTCCAGAAGTGAAAGACATTGGCAGATTTTATTATCATATATCATGCCAATAAATTACTCAATCGAAATGAAATAATTTATTGTGTGGTGTAGCTTCTCATTTAAATATGACCAACTCGAAATATGATGATATTTATAATATGCATTAATCGTTGGGTGACCTTTTAGAAGAGTCAAATAAGTATAGCTGTGTTACTTGTACTCAGTAATTAGACACACGAAAGATTCATTTTTAAATATATATATGGTGTTTATAAAAACGAAAGCTGCTTACGAGCAGACATGTATTTTATATTTTCGCAAAGTTCCAATTCGGCATAGAAGATATTCTTGCCAGAAGAAATAGGTTTATACATCAAACCTAGTGTGAAGGATTTTGTCACAAACTAGTGAGTAAGATTTCAAACTTGCTAAAACTATGGGCCTCATTACACGGAATGCGGTAAGGGTTTACCGGTCCCGGTAAGGCACCGGTACCGGTAAACCCTTACCGCCTTACTACGAGGTCCCTTTGCGGGACCCGACCTCAACGGCTGGTTTAACCAGCCGTTAAGGAATGGGCCCGCAAAGGGACCTTGGTGCTAATTACGGTACCGCAATTTGCGGTACCGTAATTAGCTCCTTCCCCATTCCCATTGAGCCCTATGGGGGCAAAAATGGGAATGGGGAAATGCCTTGGTAAATGGGGAATTACCGCCCCCGCTCACCTTGGAGTAGGGCGATAATTCCGCCATCCACCAAGGCAGACACGGTAAAGTACCATGGTTACCGCATACCGTGTAATGAGGGCCTATATCTTCCGTGAAACCCATTTTGGCTCGTATATAGCAAAAGTACTTTTGTTTTTAACTCAATAAGTAGGTTGAAAGCTAACATGTCTTGTATTTAGCTGCTGATTTGATATCAGGAACACAATTATACTTTTTAAACATCATAATTATTTAATTTTAAAGCATATACAGCATGCCGACTAAGGAGATTGTATCTCGAACTAATAAAACTTTGGAAAAGGAAATCGGGCAGATGCTAAGGGGTGGGTTAATACACCATGGGGTTAACATGGCAGGAGGCCTATGCCCACCACCCCATTATGGCATAACATCTGGTGGTCCCAAGGTCACAGGGTGGCCCAAGAGAGGTAGGCACAAAGTCGGGAATGGGAGCCTGTGAAAAGGAGGTACCACAGAATTAGCCAGGGTGAAAAGGGTAAGGATCACCTCACCTGGATCGCGGTGACATTACAGGAGTCTCTGGTGGATCTTAAATGGCAAAGGCGAGGGATGATCAACCTCTTTCTGCAGCCATTCTACACAGATTAAACTCCACATCCATAGATTATGCCACAAATCCATAGATTAAACCACGAGTGTGACTAATTGACTTCTGACCTGCAGGAGTACACTGATTAATAGAGGCTAATTAGCTCTCTCGGCCCTCACACTTCCACAGACCAAGAGGCAACACCATCACAAAATTAAACCCGGTGCAGTTAAGAGATATACCTCCTTCGCCTTTTGTGGTAACGTGGGCTGAGGAAAGGCTATACTCTCAAGAAGGGTATGAATGTAGTGCACTAGCAACCCAAACAGTGAAGTATAACAGTCCAAAATAAAGGAATATCTAATCAAGGTTCTATAAAAATAAATACTTTAATCAAACACACCATTTACAATAACTAATTAGAAAACACTCTAAAAACCCACCCCTGTAGAAAGAACACAGATTTTTTTTTATTTGTATTGTTTGATTGTTCGTCAAAGATATAAGATAGAAAAGATGCAGGACTCTTGGCAATGAATAAGGGGGGAAAAGGCAAATAAAGGACCACAATGTTCAAAAAGGATATTTCTTGAGGTTGCAAAATGGATTACAATTATGTATCCATTCTCTAGGGCCCACAAATGGACCCAGGTGCAGTTAGCAGTCAAAAATATCCTTTTACAGTTCTTGGTAGTCCGGCAGAGCCAAACAAGATTTCTTGGTGCTGGGCAAAGTTCAGGAGAGTGCAAACGGCAGAACCGGAGGGTCCTGGTGGTTCAAATGTGTCAAAAGGATCTTGAAACATGACTACAATGAGTTCAATGGTGAAAACACAAGGATCCCAGCTCCCTTGGCTCTCACAGTGCTTTAGGTCCTAATCTAGGGGTTTAGGAATAGGAGACCTTTTCTTGTGCTCCCAAACAACGGGGATACTAGCACACAACTGCAGGGGTCCTTCAACACGTTCAAGTACTGGGAACCACTGTGGCTTGCAGAGCGGCAGTTCTTGCTCTAGAAGCATGTCACTTCTAAGATTGCCTCGCTAGGAACTCAGGGTCAAGATGGGTCCTTAATGACCGTGGCTGTCCGAGAGGCAGCTCTTGTTCCAGCAGCAGGTTTACCCCCAATGGGGAAAGACCTTGCCTCTGCCTTGGAACACTTGCCTTCACCTCACAACTGGAGGGTACTGGAAAGGACTGCTCTCCCAGTAGGGTCCAAATGAAATCTTCTTGAAGGTTTGGAGTGCAAAAGATGATACTATGAAAATTCAAATAAAAGCTGTGAGATCCATTCTTTTAATGGCAAAAGTGAACAGTTGATTGGACTAAAGCTAGCCTGCTTTAGGGGTCCAATCCCAGCTCTTGGAAGGCATGGAATTACCCTTCTGACATCATACACAAAGTACTTTTCTCTAGAGGAAGAGGAGGGGACATGAAGGATAGAGAGGGGCTGAGAGGAACAAGATGCTGGAAGTCTTCTTCAACTGTTCAGATGTCTCCCTGGCTACACATACCGCACGCCCTACCTTTCTCAATATAATCAAAGGCCATTAGAAATGAAGCACTCTGGTGTGAGGCATAGCCCTTTGTTAATGGGCATGCCCTTTGCTTCCTGTTCCCAGACCAGCTTCCTGTGGAGTGACTGTCCCTGGGGATACAGTATTTCCCACCCTCACGAAGGAACAAATAAAGGCAATACCGCAAGGCTACAGTCCTTCCAATGGACAGGGGAGCCTTGTCTTGAACAAATACACCTAACCCTTCCACAGCTGAACTGGGCCCACAGGGCTGACACACATGTGATATTAATTTAATGTGACTGGGCTAACAATGAGAGATGCTGGTCACCATACCCTAACTCATGTAGGGTTTATATGTACAGTTTAATGTGCCACCCAGACAAAATCCACAGAGTTTTGCAGTTTTTGGAAAATGGGTGCATATCTTATTTTTATTTAATTATTGGAAATTTGTATGGCGCCTATGCACTAGTGTTTCCAGGTGCCACACGAAAAAATAGAGGTGGGGGCATAGGAAAAAAGAAAAACTACGATGGTTATATTGGCCATGTAACAATCCTACCATACAAGTGCAAGACTAATTGACAAGTGCAGAGGAGGCGGGTGAAGTGCAGGAGTGGGGAGCCCAAAGTGGGGTGAGCAAGTGCTGGGGGTGAAGGCAAGTGCCAGGGGAAAGTGAGGGAGATAAGTGTGATGGACAGGGTGCACACGGTTAGGGCTAGTTCAGGGAAGGGCAAGTGCTGAAAGGGGTGATGTGGGGGACTGGTAGGGGGTGGTCTGCCTCCTGTATGACTCAAAAGGGACCAGGCCCCAGTCACAGCAGCAGAGGGATGCTAGCATGGGAGGAGAAGAGGGCAGGAAGAGGAGAAAAGGAAAGTCTTGAGAAGTTTCCCGGAGCTTAAGATGATCCAGCTCAATTCTGAGGGGTGCAGGGAGGCCATTGTAGAGGGAGGAACCTCCAGAGGAAAGGAATCTACCTCCCACTCCCTGCTTGGAGAAATGTCTGACCAGCAGAGAGTTGGATCTAGAGGACAAACTAACTTTAGCAGGGTGGTATTTTGTGAGAGAATGCTGGATGTAGAGAGGTCACTATTCTCAAAATGGCCATAAACCACAGGTGGGGATTCACAAACTTCTTACTCCGTGGAGCAATGTCTGATATCTACAAAAAGAAGTTCAGTTCCCAAAAGGTGCCAAACACACACATGGGTATCCTGTCTGACAGTTAAGTAATACCATGATAGTCAAAAATACAAATTTTATTAGTCATACAACGTCAATTATTAAAAAATCATCATAAAAACAGATCATATCACATAAAACAATCAATCAACCTTAAAACAACACAAGTGAATCAACCTAAGTGGGTTTTAATTGTACATTCAATCCTGGGTCAAACACGTGTAACCTAATCACACTGAGATCCCTTTGCCTTAGATGTTTTTTTGGCTATTTCGTATTTTGAATTTGTAGATTCCCAACTTGTACAAGTTTCTGTCCCATTAGCACAAAAATGTAGGACATTCTTCAGGGGTGTGAAGTATCTTGTGTCGATTCTATTCAAGATGAAACTGTATTACCAAACCTCCGCCTTCTTGTAAAGACGATGTACCCTGTTAATAAAAAGGAGGCACTATATTACTCCCTCATATCACAATACTAGTCCATTGCTTAAACTAGCTGTGTAACCCTTATCCCCATAAGGGTGAAAACCATGCTGTTAATTACATACCTCTCTAACTCGAGGGTTCAATATCCTGGAGTCTTCTCTAACCTTGATTGGTCAGTTTAATGTCAAATTTCCATTGCTTTAGAAATTGTTGCCTTGTTTCCTCTATCTTCTGTCCTAATGTACAACACATATTGGCATTAAACTCATGTTAACATGGTGTAATATAGTCTCATATCCTCATTTCGTAAACAAGATCTTACCATATTGTTATAAACATATGACCAAAATTGGCCTAAAATGTCACTCCATTAAATCATGGTATGTTCCAACTTCTCCAAAAAGCTGACTTCTCCAAGAAGCTGACTGATCCCTGAAAAATACAATTGTAGAAACAACTAACCTAAACGATTTGTACACTTATTCATTTTTAGGCAATTGTGCTGATGTATCTTAAACATCCACTTACTTGTATAACACTATTAGGGAGTCGATCTCAAAGGCGCCCAATCTCTAGGGCTAATTTCCACTTTCAAGCCAGGCACTCCCCAAATGGAGTTGTCCTCTTCATTCTTGGTAGCTGTGAAATAACAAAACCCCCATGAAGCAACTAGTCTTTTAACCATGGGGAGTTTGAATTCAGGGTGGAATTCAACCAATTTATGCGCAAGTACATCTAAGAGAATTTTTTAAAGACACCCCCTTTGAAAAAGGTGAAAACTGCAGTGGCCTTAGGAACCCCTCCATTTTTTGTGCTCCCTTTAATTCTCACTCTCCTGAATCTAAAGTCTTCGAAAAGAAAGTGATGGAGGAAATTAACATCTTAGAATCACAAGGAATACCACATCATTCTAACCTGAGTAGATCAGAACAATATGTTTTGAAAAATTTGGGGGAGAATGAGAAATCGTCATTCGTCAAGCTGACAAAGGGGGCGCAATAGTGGTTTTGAATAGAAGTGACTATATTAAGGAGTGTCTAAATCTTCTCTCTGATACTAATCACTATCAAAAGCTAGATAAATACCCTAGTAATGATCTTATTAGTAAAATCAAAGACAAGGTTACTAAAGCGGTTGAACAAGACATGATCAGCAAACAGGAGGGTGAGTACTTAATCAGAGAAAATGGGAGAATACCTGTATTTTACATTCTCCCTAAAATTCACAAAAATTTGGAAAACCCCCCGGGTAGACCCATCGTGTCAGGGGTAAACTCTCTCCTAGAACCCCTCTCTAAGTTTGTGGACTTCTATTTGAGACCTTTTATTCCTAATATGAAAAGTTATATAAAGGACACCATGGATGCCATTAACAGGATTCAGGGCAATAATTTTGACCCTAAGGTCAACTTGTTAATGTGTTTGGACAGACAAGTACTGTACACCAATATACCTCAATTGGCAACATTAAAGGTGGTAGAAGAGACTTTACTGAACAGAGAAGATCAACATCCAGTCTCCAACTCGTTCATAAAATGGTGTACAGAAATGGCCCTCACAAAAAACATTTTTCAGTTTATGGGTCAGTTCTATAAACAGATTGAGGGGACGGCCATGGGGGCGGCAATGGCCCCAAATGTGGCTAATTTGTAAGCCAATATGTTTGAGGAAACAGTAGTGTATACTAACCTAAATCCATTCCAAGAGAATATTTTATGTTGGCTACATTATATAGATGACGTTTTTGTCATTTGGAAAGGGAGTGAAGAGGAATCCCAGCGGTTTGTACAATGGTTGAACCAACAGAACAGATACCTAAAGTTTACGAGTAATATCAGTAATGAACAGATACATTATCTAGATATCTGTGTATATCAAGATAAAAGGGTGTTGCTGGTTAAACCTTACACCAAGGAAACTGATAGAAATGCCTTACTGCACTATAACAGCCACCATGCACAACAAGTGAAAAACAATTTGCACTTCGGGCAATTTCTTCGGCTGAAGAAAAATAGTAGTACCAATGTTTCCTATGAAAATGGAGCCAATATTCTTATTGATAAATTGGTCCATAGAGGATATCCCACCCCTCTAGTCAAAAGAGCCGCTAAGAGAGCATTTAACAATAACCGAGAAGCTCTTTTGGATCAACAAATACGTAGAGATGAAAAAACAAAAGAGACACCATTGGTTTTTGTAAACACATTCAGTAATCTCTCGTATAAGAACAAGAATATTATCCACAAAAATTGGAAGAAAATCATGACCAAAGAAATCGGGAGCCCTATTGTAGCTTTCAAAAAGAGCACTACTGTGCGGAACCTAGTCATGTGAAATGATGTGAAGAACAGGAATAGAGTATGTCAACAGACTAATCTACGGGGTCTCCCCCCAGTATCAGGACACTATCCCTGTGGCAATTGTACAATGTGTACGCAAACTAGAAAAACCATGACTGTAGATTTGGGTTTTGGCAAAATGTGGAAAATTACAGAGCATACAAATTGCGAAACGAGTAATGTAATTTACTTAATCAAATGTCCCTGTCAACGTATTTACATAGGAAAAACAAACAGAAAAGGTAAAACAAGGATGATCGGTCATAGAAGTTGCATCAGGAATGGAATTGAACAAGCACCCATGGTGAAACATTTTATGGAAAAGAAACATACTGGTAATGAATTTGAATGGGTGATCCTGAAACAAATAAAAGGGGAGTCACAGGAATTGATTAACAAAAAGCTACTTCAATTAGAACAGACATTTTTTTTTTGTCTAAAAGCCATATCCACGGTTTGAATGAAGGGGTGGAATGGCATAATGCCTAGGCAACTTGTTTGACTCGATCACAGTTGTGCAAAGCAGGACCTTTGGATAAATGTAACTATGTAATCGCCAGAATACCCAACTAATATCCTACAGATTGTTTATTGGAACAATTGAATTGCAACTGAGAGTGAGATCTGCTTAACAACACAACATGCATGCAGGCATTGAGAATATACCCATATGTCTGCTTATTTGGTTTACAATATATTAATATGTCTGCCAATTTGGTTTAGTTTCCAAATCTATGTGATGCTCTGGATGTAGATGCAATGTCAGGCTTACTTCTAATATGCACAAACGAGGTATTTGTCAAATGGTTGGTTTAGAGAAGTAGGAGTGATAACCATTGTTGTGTATTCATAGTGTTACGTAATCACTTGTGAAAATATTCACACATGGGTAAACCGAACCAGCTATGATAAAGTCCATAAAATCACTTATGAAAAAAGTGTACTCTAAGGAGATGGATATCCTTTTAAAATTAGTGGAGCTCCGTTTCTGGAACACGGAGGTGATGCTTTGAAGGGAGACAGCACTCAATAAAGATGATGACTTGCTAAATAACAGATAGAGGCACATATGGGTTGTTTCGGGTTGTGTCCCTAACTGCATTACCCACAATTTCACCCGTGCCCGTGCGTCCACGTGATGATGTCATCGCGCGACGATTCGTAGACGTTGTCAGGTGGCGTGATGACATCATGACGTCTCCCGCGAGAGTGGCGATCCCGGGATACTGATTTTAAATCAGATCTGACCAGTGGTACACCCCGGGCCGAGCTACCAGTCATTTTGGAATTTATTTAGTGAGTACTTTGATATAATAATTGCATCTACATGCCCTAACTCCCCATGGTTAAAAGACTAGTTGCTTCATGGGGGTTTTGTTATTTCACAGCTACCAAGAGTGAAGAGGGCAACTCCATTTGGGGAGTGCCTGGCTTGAAAGTGGAAATTAGCCCTAGAGATTGGGCGCCTTTGAGACCGACTCCCTAATAGTGTTATACAAGTAAGTGGATGTTTAAGATACATCAGCACAATAGCCTAAAAATGAATAAGTGTACAACTTGTTTAGGTTAGTTGTTTCTACAATTGTATCTTTCAGGGATCAGTCAGGTTCTTGGAGAAGTCAGCTTTTTGGAGAAGTTGGAACATACCATGATTTAATGGAGTGACATTTTAGGCCAATTTTGCTCATATGTTTATTACAATATGGTAAGATCTTGTTTACGAAATGAGGATATGAGAATATATTACACCATGTTAACATGAGTTTAATGTCAATATGTGTTGTACATTTGGACAGAAGATAGAGGAAACAAGGCAACAATTTCTAAAGCAATGGGAATTTGCCATTAAACTAACCAATCAAGGTTAGAGAAGACTCCCGGATATTGAACCCTCGAGTTAGAGAGGTATGTAATTAACAGCATGGTTTTCACCCTTATGGGGATAAGGGTTACACAGCTAGTTTAAGCAATGGACTAGTATTGTGATATGAGGGAGTAATATAGTGCCTCCTTTTTATTAACAGGATACATCGTCTTTACCAGAAGACGGAGGTTTGGTAATACAGTTTCATCTTGAATAGAATCGACACAAGATACTTCACACCCCTGAAGAATGTCCTACATTTTTGTGCTAATGGGACAGAAACTTGTTCAAGTTGGGAATCTACAAATTCAAAATATGAAATAGCCAAAAAAACATCTAAGGCAAAGGGATCTCAGTGTGATTAGGTTACACGTGTTTGACCCAGGGTTGAATGTACGATTAAAACCACTTAGGTTGATTCACTTGTGTTGTTTTAAGGTTGATTGATTGTTTAATGTGATATGATCTTTTTTATGATGATTTCTTTAATAATTGACGTTGTATGACCAATAAAATGTGTATTTTTGACTATCATAGTATTACTTAACTGTCAGACAGGATACCCATGTGTGTGTTTGGCACCTTTTAGGAACTGAACTTCTTTTTGTGGATGTAGAGAGGTTCCAGGCCCCAGACAGCCTTGTGGATGATGCAATGGGTCTTGTTGATCCTTGCAGTCACCAGGAGCCAGTGGTGAGATTTTAGGGCTGGAGAGATGTGGTCCATGGGCTTGAGTCCAAGGATAAGTCTTGCACCCCTATTCTGGATTAGTTGTATTTGTATTTTATTTATTTATATAGCGCAGCCAGGCCCAAGGGCAACCGGGCGCATATCTTGGCACAGGGTGTAAATTTACAGTACAGGGTGTAAATTTACAGTACAAGTTACAACATGGCATAGAAACAGTATAATGTACAGGATTATTTACAGTCACAGAGTATAAGTTGTTAATGCAAAGTGCACATTGCAATATTAACAGGTAGCGAGGAGATATACAAGCAGAGGTAGAATATGAGCCTGTAATACATTGGTCGTTTAGACAACATTAGAGACCAACCATAATTTGGTTCTTTGTTTGAAAATGGTAGGGGAGTGTATGGATCTAATAGTTGCGGGAATGGAGTTCCAGAGTTTGGAGGCAAGGACCGGGAAGCTGCTTCCCCCAGCTTTCTGCAGTTTGTATCTGGGGATGGTCAGAGCGTGTGCTTGAGCAGATCTGAGTAGACGGGTAGGAGTGTAGTGCGAGAAGCGCGTGGCGAGGTAGGTAGGGGCCTGGTTGCTCAGGCATTTGTATGTGAGCGTGAGCGATTTCAGCGCAATTCTTTGTGTCACTGATAGCCAGTGTAAACTTCTCCTAGTCTCAGAGATGTGAGCGGATCTGGAGATGTTGAGGGCAGCTCTGATTGCATTATTCTGTGTAACCTGAAGCGTGTTCAGGTTATGTTGGCTGGTCCCAAGATGTAGGGCATTACAATAATCTAGTTTGGACATAACCAGTGTCCTGGCTAGGATCGTACAGTTCTGTGTGGTAAGGAAGGGGCGACAAGCTGTGATAAGCTTACATGTGTGGGCAGAAGCCGAGACAACTGAATTGGTTTGTCTGTTGAGGGATAGGGTGGAGTCAAGGTAAATTCCTAACGTTTTGGTGTCAGATGAGACTTTGATAGTGTTACCATCAATAATGAACTTCTTGAAAGCGGTGTCACGTCTGTTCAGTCGTTGTTGGGATCCCAGGATGAGGAGCTCCGTCTTATCGTCGTTAAGACAAGGCTCATGCTGGGCCATCCAAGCTTGGATGACTTGATAAATGTAATTCAAGGCTTTTGTATCCGCTAAGTAGTCTCCTGTGATTGGGATGAGTATCTGGGTGTCATCGGCGTAATTGGTGTAGGTGACACCCAGATAATCAAGGACATCAAACAGTGGTTTAGTGAAGACATTATATAAAGTAGGTGAGGTGCATGAGCCCTGGGGTGCCCCACAAGGGACCGGGGAAGGTTCTGCAACCGCTGTGGGGGAGACTACCCTCATTTGTCTGTTGTCCAAGAAGGAGCTGATCCATTTGGTAGCTTTAGTGGAGAAGTGGACGGCAGACTTCAAGTGGCGACAGAGGATTTCATGGTTGACCAGGTCAAAAGCTGCTGATAGGTCTAGGAGTAATAGTAGGGCTAATTTGCCATTATCTTTTAGGTCCTCAATTTGGGTTTTCAAATCTAGAAGTGCTGTTTCAGTCCCATGTTGTCTAAATATTTTTGAATTTGTAAGTACGCAGCCCTGTCCAGAATTTTCAACAAGAAGGGGACCGTGGTGATTGGTCTGTAATTGGTGGGGAAACTAGGTTCCAGTTTAGGTTTTTTCAGCAGAGGGATGACCCAGGCGTCTTTAAGATTATCGGGAACAATGCCCGAGTGGAATGAGGAATTGATAAATTCAGTGATGAAAGGTGCGAGCTCATGTGCAGATTCCTTGATGATAGGTGCGGGACAAGAGTCACCTTGACAATTGGAAGGTTTCATTTTGCTGATGATGCTTTCCACCTCGTTGGTGATGAGAGGGGTGAAGCTAAAAGGGGTGTGTGTGAATGGTGGGTTTCTAGGTTTAGTGGAAGGCAAGTTGCTATTTTGTAGGCAGTTTTGTTTAATATTAATTTTGGCCTGTAATGTGAATATTTTATTAAGGAGGGCTTTTTTAATGTTTTCGCACCAGGTGCTGTCTTTATTTCAGTTATCCGGGGTGGAGGAAGGGTTTTCTAATTCCTTAAGAATTTTGAATAGCTCTTTGGTGTTGGATTCCGCCTGAAAGATGCGTTGATTGTAGGTCTCTTTTTTGGCTAGTAGGATTGCCTCCTTGTAATTAAGGGTTGCTAAAAAGAGGTTGTCTTTGTTTGTCTCGCTAGGTAGGCTTTTCCAAAGTGCTTCAGCGCTCCACTTTGCTTTGCGGAGTGTTCTAAGGTAAGGCGTGAACCAAGAGTTGAGATGTGCACGCTGTTTTGGTTTCCTAGTTTTGAAGGGTGCTATAGTGTTAATAGCTTTGAGCATGGTTTGATTGAAGATGTCCACCATGACCGTTGGGTCGTCTGATGAAAGGGCAGGATTATTGAGAGTGGGCAGGATCAAGGGTATAAGTTTGGCCTTGGTGATATCCTTTTTGTTTCTGGTAGGAATGGATGGCACAATGATGGGTTTGATGTGGGAATCTATGGTAGGTATGTCAAAAATGATTATGTGGCGGTCGGACCAGGCGCACGGGTCATTAGAGATGATGTGCGTGTTACAGTTTAAGTGAGCAATCCAATCAAGCGTCCTCCTTTTGGAATGGGTAGGTTCGAGGATGCGATGAGAGAAACCTAGGTTTGAGATATTGCTGGCGATCTCAATAGCATGAGAATCATTAGGGTCTAGTAATCCGAGGTTGAGGTCACCCAGGAGCAGAACTTGGGAGTTAGGTTTAGTATTGTCTGCCAAGGTGGTAGAGATGTCATTAGAAAAGGTACCAAGTGGACCCGGAGGTCTATAAATGAGGTGCAAGGTAGCTGTGCTGTTGTGGGAAAGAGAGAGTTTGACTGAAATTGACTCCGCAGAGCAGAGTTGTGTGTTAGGGATCGGTCTTATGTTGATGTCATCTTTGTGGATGAATACGACTCCGCCACCTCTGGAGAGGTTGGAGTTGCGGTCATTTCTGATAATGGAGTATCCGTTAGGAATGGCAAGTGCCAGTAAAGGGCCAGAGGCTGCGTGAAGCCACGTTTCCGTAATGGCGATGAAGTCGAGATTTTGTGTGGTAATGAGATCAGCGATATCCAGGGCATGGGCGGTGAGGGATCTGGCATTGATAAGTGCACCCCTCACCTTATTTTTGGGCGGTGACTTAGGTCTGTCGGGTGGAGTCTGCGCAAGCTGGGATTGGCTGGTGTTGGATTGGTTGGTGTGGGTGGTGAGTTGACGTTTAGGTAAGTACAGGAATCTGGATCTAAGTCTGATATTTCTCAGATATAGCGGGCAAGGTTGGTTAGGTGTGGGTTTAGTGGCAAAGTGTTGTAGCCATAAGGCGGGGTAGTTGAGGTAGGGATTAGTGTCGTGCAGTAGGTTGAGCATTTGGGTAGAACTTGGTGAAGGGAGTGCAGTAGGTGTAGTGGGGTAATGGACTGATGGCTCCGAAACAGGGGTCAGGTCAGGAGGCATGGTAGAGGTGTGAGCCACCTTAGTCGTATAAGTTAAATGTGGCAGTAGTAAGGCACTTAGCACAGGACCACTCAGGAGAGTAACTATGGTCCAGAGTGCAGTGAGGTAGCCGATAGAGCAACATAACGAGTCACGGTGTGGTGATATTGGCAGAGTGTAGTATGTGCGATAAAGGCGGTGTAGCAGCAAATGACTATGCAGAGCTAGGAGTGACCAGGCACAGGTGCGTCAGTGAATAGACTATTGAGCACAGGTGCATTAGGAAGTTAGAGTAGGCTGAATGCAGTAGTCCAGCGAGGGCTCACCTAGGGCTAGGAGCAGCTAAACACAGATACATCAGCAGTTAGGGCTAACCTAGGGCTAGGCACAACTAAGCATAGATACATCAGCAATTAGGAGGTTAGCGTAGGCTGAATGCAATAGACCAGCGAGGGCTCACCTAGGGCTAGGCACAACTAAGCATAGATACATCAGCAATTAGGAGGTTAGCGTAGGCTAAATGCAATAGACCAGCGAGGGCTCACCTAGGGCTAGGCACAACTAAGCATAGATACATCAGCAATTAGGAGGTTAGCGTGGGCTAAATGCAATAGACCAGCGAGGGCTCACCTAAGGCTAGGCACAACTAAGCATAGATACATCAGCAATTAGGTGGGTAGCGTAGGCTAAATGCGATAGACCAGCGAGGGCTCTCCTAGGGCTAGGCACAACTAAGCATAGATACATCAGCAATTAGGAGGTTAGCATAGGCTAAATGCAAAAGACCAGCGAGGGCTCTCCTAGGGCTAGGCACAACTAAGCATAGATACATCAGTACATGGTAGATCAATATAGGTTAAATATGGTGATCCCTGGATGGCGCCGACTGAGTTTAACGGCATCAGTACAGGCAGGAACAGGCTTTTGTATGACTGCAATCAGTTACAGGAAGTGTCTATTTGAGTTGCAGATCGGTCTAAGGCAATCACAATTCACCGCTAGTCAAATTCAGGGTTCAGTCGATTGTGGTTGTGGCCCTGTAAAACCTTTGCAAGAGCATGTGGACTAGTAGAGCATTGGCAGTAGTGACATGACTCGGGCGTGCCGTCAAAGGTGCAAATCTAGTGCGTACGGGTGAGGATACTCCTCTACCCTAGCATGCAGGTAGCTCACGATGGACGGGAGCACGACTAAAGCAATAACACAGGCAGGCATGCGGTAAGCAGGCAGGAGTTAGAAATCAGGTGGCTGTTGATGCGCTATTAGTTTGGACGCATCGTCAAGATGGAACGTTGGAGGGGGTTTCTTACCGGTGCGTTTGTGGCTGGGCAAACGAGCATTCTCACTGGCTCATGCCGGCGAAGGCAGGCTAAGGCAGAAGATAGCCTTATGTGGGTGGCCTTAGTTGGGGAGGCCGGCTAACGCCTTCTGGTTTCGCGTAGCCGAAGAAATGGGACGATCAGCCAATCAGGGCTGACTCAGTAACTAGGCAACGTTGAATGCAGCCCCTGCACTACAGAGACTTGACTGATCTTGCAGCTGTCAAGAGGGCACTGATGACCTGAACCTGCTCTATGTCACTGGTAGAGCATGCACTGCAAATCATGATACTGATGTAGTAGGACACAGATACACACTATGCTTTTGGCATGGATTTTATGACAGGGGAATCTGATCAGCAGATTACCCTTTCAGAGATGGAGTTACCTGCATAATTTTAATATTAAATAAAAAACAAATAAAACGGGGCTTTCACACCCTTGTCTGAGGGCAATTGATCACAGCCACTTTTCCTGCAGCTGATGTACATTTGTATCTATTCACACCGATTGCAGCTCACACGTTCTGTCCTTGCACACTGTGAGGGAAGGAGGAAAGGTGCTCACACATGGTAGAAGGAGGGGCGGGCGAGCTGGCTTACACATAGAGATTGCGCATGGCAGAAGGAGCAGCAGGTGAGCAGGCACTTGTGATCTGAGGTCACCCACCAGCAGAAGATATATAGCGGTATTGACTGATCATCAGGGGCTTTGAGGAGTGGCGGGGGGACTCGCCTGACGTAGCGAACAGGGACAGCACCGGAGGGCACCATAGTGGATTCGTCTGAGGGGTCCATAGAGATGAATGAGCCGCTAACGAGCATCAGGGCAACAACAAAAAGGAAAGCCTTGGACTGCCTAATTGAGCAGGTGATGGTGAAGGACAAGGACACCAATAATAGAGCGGGACCGGTAGATGTCATAGAGGTGGAAGAAGTGGTGGAAGACTACATACCAGGCATGCAGGTGCCAGGAAAGCAAGCCTGGGGGAGGGACCCACTATCAAACAAGCATCTCCTATACCGCGAAGGAAAGAATGGGTTGCTTCAAGTAAAGTGCCACCACCGGTCAAAGAAGAAAGTTCCCATGAAGGTGACGAATGTTGTACAGGAAGACCCTGCCAGAACGACTGAGAGAGCTATAGACTAACAGTCACCTGCGACCTCAACAGTAGTGGCTGATAATCTAGGTGTGCACATTAACAGACTGGTAATGCGATATGTGAAAGATGCCTCACATAAAAACAGTGACAGTATAAGTGTGCACAATGTGAATGCATGCACAAATAATGTTGGGACTCAAGTGGGTAGGAGCTTGGAGGGGCTTCAGGTCATACCTTCAGATTTCATATGGAGTGCATGCAGGAAAACATGATGGGGTAAGTGTGATGGTGGGCCTGGGAGCACAGGCACATGATGCAAATGTGGGGTCAATGACAAAATAATGTGCATTCGAGAATGCATGGAGACTGGTTGGGGGCATCATGTCCTCAGGGCACATTGTGCAAGTTAACAACCTTGCATCAGTAGTGGGGGTTAGGAGCAGAATGTAAGAGGCTATGGCAGTAATTTCAAAAGCAGTCCGTAAAATAAGTACAGATGGGAACAGCAAATTAGTGATTACATGACAGTACTTTCAGTGGGGTTAGTATAAATGAATACAAATAGGGATAGCGGATTATGTAGTGCAGGTGAAGGCATTGAGTTCATTATGGCAGTGCACTAGGCTTTCAATGGTAAAAAAAAAGTATTGCAAAAAGACAGCAGATTCAAAATGCACTGAGCACATGTATGAAATGACTCATGTTATATATGATTTGCCATCTGTGTAATGTTGCATTGAAGAACAAACTCAGGTTAATTAACTAAGTATCCTTATTAACTAATTTGTCCTCCTGATTAACATTGCAATGCAATATAAGTGAGCACAGATGGAAGATTCTGTTTTATTTTTCTTGCTTTTCGTTGTGCAGAAGGAAATGTGCTGCAAATGATGAATGGGCTGGTTTTTTTCCTCCATTCAGAGAGTTCTTTGTTCGTGCAGGAAGCAAGAAGAGATACATATAAGCTCTCATTAGGGATTGGACAGAGAGGTCAGAATTCTGGAAGTTACTGAAAATGTCAGAAAGAGGCAGATTTAGTCTTGAATGACAGGCAGGGGAGATAAATAGAGGTGAGAGAAAGGGCACGGGTTCTTCTTGCTGCTGGCTGCCGAAAGAGAGAGATCAGAGTGAAGGCTGTGCTGACCCAGCATTGAAGACTGCCGGGACTACAATGCCGTTTTTCGGGTGTGCAAGAAAGCAGTGTGGAAGGTGTAACACTTCAGTACAGATAACCCACGACAGAATGGTAGCTTTCCAGTCAAAGCGCAGAAACCTCATAATTCAATGTAAGTAGTTGTAAAACATGAGGAGTGTGGACGATTGACTGTGTTTCCCATGAGTTAGTACAGGGGGTTATTTTTCAAACAAAATGTTCCATGTTTTCTTTTACACATGCTCAATGACAAAGGACAGAAGATAATGTTACAAATGTTTTCCATGTACTGCAATGCATGTTTATATTTCTTCTTCTAGGTAACCACGGCAGTGTTGATGCATTGGTAGAATTGGCAACTGTATTGTTGTGAAATGAATTAAGCTTTTATTGTAAGTGACATGATTTTAACATCTTCATAAAAATGGTAAGAATGGAATTGGTGTAAGATTTTCTTATGTCTCTCGTGAGTATTCTCTAGATGAGGGTGGTAATTAGGGAGTCCTTTAGTGCATACACTTTAGTGGTAAAGTATTTACTGCCGGAGGTAAAGCAGAGAACAAAAGTAGAAAAATCATAAAAGCTAGCCAGAAAACCGGTGTGTTTGTGCAAATGTGTTCAGCTGTGCATGCTTGGAGCTGCACAGAACGGTTCAACACGGTTGGTTGATGTTGTATACACGTCATCAGCACAATATGTTGTAATATTATGATCCTGATAAATGTATAAGGTTCAGGTATACATGCTTATGGTCAACCCTAAAATAGAGCATAATTATAAAAGGGGGAAGGTTTGTCTCATCATATAGGGCAGTGCTATGAATATGCTCACCACTAATTTCCCACCATACTAAGATATTGCCAATTTACTGCCAATTTACCATGATACTAACATACTGCCAAGTTAGGTAATAGCTCTAGGACAAAAAACCCTACAAGCCCATGTACCACACCAATGTTCACAAGGTGGCAGGCTTGGTGTGGCATGTGCCTTTAGCAATTATGGAGCGCATTTGGAGTAAGGAGTTCATAGATTTGTTTCCCTGCTCGAGCAGTTCAGCTCAAGCTTGATCAATGAAGGCAAGAACTATGAGGTTTGGTATGAGAGCAGGAGGGGGGTTGGGCAGGAGAGCAATTTAAAAAACTGGCTCCATAGCTTCTGCAGAAACACATCCATAATGGTCAAGACATACCCAGGAAAGGCTGCCAAACTAATCTCCTACGAGCAGTGAATTCATGAGGTACAGGAACAATACAGGGAAGAAGCCTGGTTACAGTATGATGAGGACTTCAGACTAAGGATGCAGATGTTCCTCAATATGAATTGGGATGACAAAGACATTTTGGTGTACATACACAAAACGGTGCAGCAGAACCGTTTCAGGAGCAGCAGCTGTGGGTGAGCAACAGCCATATACCAGGGCACATTAGAACTTCTGTGGGAAGTGCTACCTGGCCAATGTTGAGAGAGGGAGATGGCCCTTTCGTAGCAGAGGGTTTTTTTGGGGCCCAGAGAGGCGGCACCAGGAAGAAATACAACCTGCTGAAATTTGGAGAAAAGGAATTGCCCTTGGGGGGGGGGGGGATTTCAGATCCAAGCACGCTTGCACTGGTGTGGGGGGCACCATATGGTCACACACTGTGAGCTGAAACAGAAGTAGACAACCAAACAGAGAGAAGTATGGGGAAACTAGGGCATTTAACATGATGCCAATACTGGTCAAAGCAGAGGTTTTGCGTACCCTGCTTAACACATACCACAATGTAGCGAGTATACTATCATTCGGTTTTACTTCAGGTTTTCCCATCCCTTACCACGGCTCTTATGCAGATAAAATGTCCCACAACTTTAGGTCAGCCAACAAATTGCCTGAGATAGTGGAGCAGAAGATTAGCAAGGAAAGTGCACTCAGAACAGGATGGCCATTTGGACCCATGCAGGAGTAGGTCATCCCATTGGCAGAAGACAGAATGGTTGGCCCCACAACATCCCTGATATTCCCAGGGATCAACCGAGACGTGTAGGCTGCCAATAGTCAAGGTGGAAACGGTTATGAGGGACCATGTCAGAAATGAAGGGGAGGGAGAAGGCAACTCTAGTAGAATTGCAAAAGTTGATGGGGCATCTTAAGTTCGCTGGGAGAGTAATTCCAGCAGATAGGTTTTTCAGGAGGAGACTGGTGCTCAAAACGACAGGCCTGTCATTGAAGCTTCATCATGTGAGGCTAGGAGTGGGGGTGAAAAAAGGCCTGGCTATCTGGGACTATTTCCTAAGGCAGTTCAACTGGGTGTCAATATGGGGGGAGGATTGGCAGTATAGCAGGCAGTTAGAGCTATTCACAGATGCCTCCACTGGGGTTGGTTTCAGGGCCTTCATTTGGTGTTTTTTACCAAAAGCAGTGAGTTTCCAGATTTGAAGGGGAGGTTTAGCAATAGGAAGATATTGAAGTGATGCAACCATCAGGTGGTCGTAAAAGTGGTTAACCGTGGCTGTTGTCCTGTTGTGCTGGCCTTGCTGAGATTTCTACTTCTGACTTGGTTGAAGAACAACTCAAAAGTTAGGGCTAGGGAAATGCCTGGTTTAAAGAACAACATTTCCAACACTCGCATTGATAGTGGTGGAAATTCAGGGAGCTGGCCCCACGGGTGGACGAAGAGATGAACGCTTTCCCCGAATGGTTTTGGGAGATAGCGAAGAAGTACTAGGAATGCTGTTGAGGAACTCCTTGTCGGCAGGTACGATGAGGCATTACACGGCTCAGCATGACACTTTCATATTCTGGTCAAGCCGGCAGGCATCACAGAAGATAGGGATGTTAGGGAATTCATACCAAAAACATGCACAGCAGGGAAATCTAATGGATGGGCATCTTCGTGCCTCGCAGCGGTGGCCTTCTTTACTATGTTGGGGAAGGGTCTGGATCTGACCAAAGCACACACAATCAGGGCAGCCATAGAGGGTGGGGGCAGGCTACATGGAGTACAACAGTCAATATTATTTTCACATTTGGGGAGGATGACGGAGAAACTACAGTTTGTCTGCTCAGGGGTTTTGAAGGTCTGCTCTTCAGGACAGCTTTTGCATTGTCATTTTTTGGGGCCTTTACAATAAGCGAGCTGGTTGTGTCAGGCAAAAAAGCAGATGGCTTTGGGGACCTCTTGTTCGTTGATACCGTTGAGAGCTTGAAGGTTTTAAAGTAAAGTATAGAAGATCCAAAACTTATCAGGAAGATAGAGGGCAATGGGTCCACTTACAATGCATTACACTGGAGCTCTGCTGCCCCATCTGCCTGTTAAGACATTTGTTGATGTTCAGGCCAGGGGGTCCCAGAAGCTTCCTATGGCAAGAGGATGGACACCCATTGATGATATTTCAATTCCGTGCAGTGATGAAAATGGCATTGGCTAGGGTAGGAAAAAAAATACAGCAGATTTTGGAATGGATTCATTCTGGACAGGCCCAGCAACAATGGTGGCAGAGGGAAGTGAACAAGGTAAACAGGAGATGGGTGATGGAGACATTGCTACAGAAGATATATAAAATAAGGGGGAGGGGGAGATTGTAGGAGGGCACATACTGTCTCTGATTCCCACCTTGCGCAGAACCACCGGCGCCGGGCCGGGGTGAAAATGTGGCATGGGTGTTTAGAAGGTCCTATGTGTAGGATATAAAAAAGAGAAAATGCAATACAATGTTCTGTGGGACAGATCTACAGTGGTCTGGAGAGCCGCAGGTGAAATGGGGTGACTTGGAGTTAAGCAACTTTGCACAGTTGGGCCGATCGTAAACCTCTGATTCGATAACATCTCGTGGGCAGAGTTGACCTGGCACAGTTGGGCAGAGGACAGCTCCTCAAAGAAATGTGTGCCTCTTTCTGGAGGATAAACAAAAAAGTAGGGGCATGCATGTAACCAAGATACCAATGGAGAGGTGCAGAATCGCACAAAGCCGTTGAAAAATTGAGAACAAATTTAAACATGACAATGGCAAGATTTTGCAGGTGCGTGTTTCACGGTCCATCAGACATGGTCTAATGAATGTGAGTGTCTCAGGCTATCGGGGTAAGGATGGGGTACACCTGGCAAAAGTAGTCTGGACCTCTTCCTGCTAAACATAGATGATGCCCTGATGGAGCAGGCTTTGTCTGAATTTAGTAGTCTAAAAAAGGCAACGGACGGGGACTGCAAAGCTGGGAGAATCGCTTTTTGCCGTCACACAGATGATCGAGCAGAGCACAGGATCTTCTTTATGAGGAAAGCACCCTGGGCAATCAGCCCCCTGGAAAGCTAAACACGGCAGGGGGGGGGGGGGCGGGGGGAGAGCAAAGGCACCCCCCACAGCCCAATCCCGGGAGACACCCGATTCATCCCGAGCAGAATGCTCAGGAAGGTTGCGGGAGACGGATCTAGATTACAGACAAATATTGACTTAAAGCTGACATGAATAAGAGAGAGAGGATGCTGGAAATGTAATAAAGTGATTGGTCTGAGCCAGGTAGATGGCCTGCTGATTGTCGAATGCTGACTTGCTTTTAAATAAAGTTGCGGCTGTTAAGTTTTCCACAAACAATCTGGTTCTATCATAGCAGTGTACAGGGCTCCAGATGAAGAAATGGAGGCCACGGCTAGGCATAAGCAGGGCAGTCCTGGGGGCGGGGAGAGCGGTGAGGGGGCTGACTGGTTCCTGACTGCCAATGTTCACTCAATCAAGTTACAACTCACAGGGATGGCAGCTGCAATAGCTCTTTACACTTATTTGTACGATCTCTGATACCCACCAAAACGTGTTGAAACCTCAGTTGGCCTGATTCCCATTGAACAACGCTTTATGAACCAGTTCCTTTGTCTTCATGACATGCAGCAAAGGGGTTCCCGGCCCAGATTTTTAACTTCTCTGCTCTACAAATGGTCATGTCATTCTGATTGTTAAGGCAACTCAGTATCAGCACACATAATTAACATGTTATGCCATGATAGAATCTGGCAGTAATAGACACATGCCAAATTTGCATTCTCTGCAAACGCTGTGTTAGGCAGAATCCTGTGCCAGAACCCCCAATAGAGTCAAGCGGCGAGAGCAGAGAATCACCAGGGAGACCCCTGAGGACGATAAAGAAACCGGTGAGGCTCATCGAACAGATGTAGCTGGACTGTCATGATAAGCACGGGGGAGGTGTTACACATGAATAAAAAGACACTGCCCCTTTAAGGGCAGCCAAGGAGAAAGAGCGGGAGGAAAGACGGAAAGGGAGGGGCTGGAGGGAGGAGACGGCAGTTGGAGTTTGGAGGTGAATAAAGTTGGTTCACCGTGAATTTGGCTCCGTGTCATTTGTAGGCCTGAGTGCGTGCGCATGAGCGGGGTCCAACAGCTTGTTGTAGGAGTATGTGTTGTGCTAAGCTATTTGGAAAACGTCTGAATGGCATTTGGCTGACTGACCCTGATGGGATGAATGTGTACGCATTCGTGGTACTTATAGAAAGCTGAAATAAACCAAAAAAGAGCATATGACTGGTCTTTTGTTCGTATCTCGCCCCTCTTTTCTTGATTCAAAGCATGGCATTCAACAGTCTTTGAAGATATCAAATGTGAATTACTCTTGAATGATTACAGCCATCTGCAATGATGCCGGCCTACTGACTCCTGTATCTGGGACGGCTCTGATGGGCAGTCTTGATACCCATGTGTTCGTAAGAATATGTGCCATATGATGAGTGAATTTGCATCTCTTTCGCATAAGGGCTAAAATAGTTAAATTCCAGAAACACGGGACCTTTTTTTTCCTTTCTTCCTTCCTGAAAAGGAAAGTCAATAATCCATCAGCACGACGGTGTTGCAACATACAATGGCGGTATCTAATTTACGAATTTTAAACATGTACCCTGAACTCCGGGAGCTCGTGAATAACAAAGCTAGTGCGTGACATTCACCAGCTCCTCTGAGAGTTCGCTACCATTTTGCAGACTATGAAAAGGGATATTAAAATAGCTGCTGCTGAGCTCCCGTTAGACAAATGTGTGTGGGAAGACATTTTGTGGTAGGAACGTAGCAGTATGGTTTGGTATGCAGAAACAAAATACACTGTAGCTTAAAAAAATACGGGAGTTTATTTGCACTGCAGATATAAAAAAAACAACAAGCTAGTATGTCTACAACACTTGCTGATATGCAGCAGGGTGTTAGGGAGAATTCTCATTTTATGGCTAATTTCCCTTACCTATAGAGTCCCCCAGCAGCTTCTCTGGATTTGATTCTTTTTTCCTGCTAAGAGTGAGACTCTTTTTGCCACTCTTAGACATTTTTGCTATGTGTGTTCTAGGCTATTTTTGTGTTTAATGCCTATGGGATCTTTGTCAACCCCATAGGAACACTCTTTATTCACATGTGTTACACAGCACCCTCAGTGCAGTGACACAGGGGTGTCGTAGCGACCCCCCAAACATAGACTCCATACCCTTGGACTGAATACTGTCTCCCAGGGCATGTAAAGTCCCCATTGACTTTACTAGTCAAATCCTATGAACTAAACTAGTACAACCCATCTTACTATGGAGGCACTGGAAGGGGTTCATAGTTTTTCCCCTAGGTTCATTTTCGAGAGGGTACCGTACAGTCCCTCTCTCAAAAGTTTCTGACTGGTGGCAGGGGTTACTACCATAAATATTCGACCACAAATATTTCCCTATGGGATTTTCCCATTGTTCGAGGCTAACACTTTTTCTGACAACCTCTAACATACCGCCGGTGCAATTTAATATTAACTTTGCTCTGTAAGTTTTATTTTCCAGAACTTTAATATAACTTCTTTCTCGTATCTTTCTCTAAACTCCTAACCCAGGTCGGGGATCCTTTGTTCGTCCTTTTGGCAGGCTTCTGCCGAGAAGCCCACGTTCTGGCGCAACTGAGTCTGGGTGGGTCCATTGTGTGGGAGGGGGAGTAGGACGCCTGGACAGGGTTGCCTCTGCAACCCATGTCACCCTCTATCCTGATAGGCTGGAGGGTCTCCCGCCAAGATGACCACTCCACTGTGTGAGTGACAGCTAGGCTGTATGAATGGGTATCTTTTTGCATAAAAGCAGGGTCCTGAGGACTGGAAGAGCAAGATGTCGCCACTGGAACTAAGAAGCCGAAGAGGAGAGAAGCCAAAGACATCTGCAACGGCTGAACCACCGTTGAAGCCCTGCTGCAGCATCTCACCACTTTTCTCCACACGACGAGAGAAGATCTTCACCTGCAAGAGCCTTCTTCCCTTGAGCTGGTGGGGCCAACTAGTTTGCCCATCGCCTTCCCGGACCTGCCTTGGTCGAATCTCCCGTACCCTGTACTCGGAGGCCGGATAGCCAGGCACCAGTCCACCCGGACCACGATTTAAAGGAGCATACCTTTTATTTGTCGGGCAGGACAGCGGCTGGTTTCATCCCTGGGTAGTGCAGTAACTCGAACCTTCCTCCATGACGAAAACCTCACTTCCTCTGCTGGATCCCCCGAACTGCAGGAACTGCCAGGAACAACCGGCAACGCAGGAGCCACTTCTTCATTTAAAGGTACATTGTTACGCCAGGCCGCACTTTCTTCGCGGTAGCACTAAAGGTGTTTTAAATCCTTTACCTACCTGTTGGGTTGGCCACCCTTCTCTCTTAACATAGTCTTGACAACTTCTGCAACCACCTTTTCAAATTCGTTAACCAAAGACTTGACGGCAGCTACAAGAACATTTTGCTCCTGGGCCCTTGCCCTGTACCACTGACTCTGGCAGAGGCCTACTGACTCTGACTACATTTGTTAGACCTGCCGTCTTTAGATTGATTCTCATCTAGAACGGTGTGGTGCACCTATTTCTTTTAACTACCCTTTCCTGCCCATTTTTAAACCTTGTGAAATGCCATTTTGCTCAGTTTTCATTTAAATATTGCTCATACTGATGCTTTGCCTTGCTTAAACTGGTTCACAAACTGATGGGGGGTGTTACTAGGGTGTGCAAGAAAATATTTCTATATACTTTGTGCTTTCCCTCCCTTGTGAGGAATTGTTAGAGGATCTCTTGTGTGTAGTTGTCACTGTGCCGTTTTGCTCAGTTTTCACTCTGGTTCACTTGGTCTACAATTCAACTTGGGAGTGTGTATATTTTTCCTTTGACTTAATTTAACTTGCTTGATGACTGTGATACATGTGTTTTATTAGAAGTGTATAAAATAAATATATATCTACTTTTTAATGCAAAACTTTGGTCAGTGTTTCCTTGTACCATAGTCTTGTAGGCCTATTGTGTAAACCCTGAATACTGCTCATCTCCCTCTTGAGATAGGTCTGACTGCTCAGCCACAGCTACCAACTAAATCTTTGTGGTACAGACTAATACCAAAGGGGATTTATTGCTCTCACCTGTAGTCCTAATCTTGTGTAGTGCTCCCTAAGGGAACTGCACAGGATTCTGCCTAACACAGCGTTTGCAGAGAATGCAAATTTGGCATGTGTCTATTACTGCCAGATTCTATCATGGCATAACATGTTAATTATGTGTGCTGATACTGAGTTGCCTTAACAATCAGAATGACATGACCATTTGTAGAGCAGAGAAGTCAAAAATCTGGGCCGGGAACCCCTTTGCTGCATGTCATGAAGACAAAGGAACTGGTTCATAAAGCGTTGTTCAATGGGAATCAGGCCAACTGAGGTTTCAACACGTTTTGGTGGGTATCAGAGATCGTACAAATAAGTGTAAAGAGCTATTGCAGCTGCCATCCCTGTGAGTTGTAACTTGATTGAGTGAACATTGGCAGTCAGGAACCAGTCAGCCCCCTCACCGCTCTCCCCGCCCCCAGGACTGCCCTGCTTATGCCTAGCCGTGGCCTCCATTTCTTCATCTGGAGCCCTGTACACTGCTATGATAGAACCAGATTGTTTGTGGAAAACTTAACAGCCGCAACTTTATTTAAAAGCAAGTCAGCATTCGACAATCAGCAGGCCATCTACCTGGCTCAGACCAATCACTTTATTACATTTCCAGCATCCTCTCTCTCTTATTCATGTCAGCTTTAAGTCAATATTTGTCTGTAATCTAGATCCGTCTCCCGCAACCTTCCTGAGCATTCTGCTCGGGATGAATCGGGTGTCTCCCGGGATTGGGCTGTGGGGGGTGCCTTTGCTCTCCCCCCGCCCCCCCCCCCCCCCCTGCCGTGTTTAGCTTTCCAGGGGGCTGATTGCCCAGGGTGCTTTCCTCATAAAGAAGATCCTGTGCTCTGCTCGATCATCTGTGTGACGGCAAAAAGCGATTCTCCCAGCTTTGCAGTCCCCGTCCGTTGCCTTTTTTAGACTACTAAATTCAGACAAAGCCTGCTCCATCAGGGCATCATCTATGTTTAGCAGGAAGAGGTCCAGACTACTTTTGCCAGGTGTACCCCATCCTTACCCCGATAGCCTGAGACACTCACATTCATTAGACCATGTCTGATGGACCGTGAAACACGCACCTGCAAAATCTTGCCATTGTCATGTTTAAATTTGTTCTCAATTTTTCAACGGCTTTGTGCGATTCTGCACCTCTCCATTGGTATCTTGGTTACATGCATGCCCCTACTTTTTTGTTTATCCTCCAGAAAGAGGCACACATTTCTTTGAGGAGCTGTCTGTTTCCTCTTCCTCATCGAGGCTCTCGTCAGGTATCTCTGGTGGTTCAGGTTCTTCCAGATATAGCTTCTTGAAGAATGAGGAGTTACGGGTAATGTCCCCTAGTTCTCCAGTTGCCGTGACCATGGGCCCTTTGATGGCTGTGATGATTCTTGGCTCTGGATGGTATCGAGTATCCGTTTTCTTGCGCTGTGTTTGTCGGACCAGTACTGTTTGTCCAACTTCCAGCTGTTGTTCCTTTGCTCTCCTTCTTGTGTCAGCCCATTGCTTGGCTTTCCTTCGTTTCTCAGCGTCGCGTTCCCTGATGGCTAGGTCTTCTTCCGGTGTGTAGTCCTCCCAACGTGGGATACGCGTCCTGGGTTGGTATCTCACCATGAGTTCAGCGGGTGGCTTTGCAGTTGCGTCATGTTGAGTATTCCGGTAGCTTCGGAGCATGCTGCAGATGGCTTTCGGATGGGGTGTCTGTTCCGCTACTGCCTTTTGTCGGGTCAATTTGATCGTGGCCATAAACCGTTCGACCATCCCGTTGGCTTGGGGCCAGAGTGGTGTGATCTTTTGATGGGAGAAGCCTAGGTGCTTTGCGAAGTTTGTGAATTCCCGTCCCTGGAAAGGGGACCCGTTGTCAGTCTTCACGACATTGGGGATGCCCCATTCGCTGAAAAGTTCATCCACTATGGGCGCATTGTCAGTGAAGGATGTCGAGGGTGTTTGCTTAACAAACGGGAATCTTGAGTACTCATCTATTATTACTAATAGATACCCTCCCTCTTCTACGGGTCCATAGAAGTCCATTGCGACCTTTTGCCAGGGTCTTGTTGGCAGCGTGGTGAGCTGGAGGGGGTTTGGGTTTGGTCCTTGGGCTGCCAGTTGGCAGGGTCTGCAGTGTCTGAGCATGTCCTCCACTATCATGTCCATGTATGGGAACCAGACATAGTTCCTGAGGAACCTTTTTGTGTTGTCTATTCCCCTGTGTCCTTCGTGTGCCAGCGTTGCTAGTGTCTTTCTTAGGTCTCTTGGTGCTACTAACCTCTTTCCTCGTAGTAGCAGCCCTTGGTCAGTTGCTATAAGTTCATCTTTTACTTTGGCTAGCCGGTCCAATTCTTTCTGGTCTACGCCTCCTTCTTCAGTTCTGCTTGAGTGGCGTTCTCTCCATTTGTTGGAGCGAGTGAGTGTGATAGCGGCCCTGATCGTTGGGTCGGCTTTGCTCCTTTCCTCGAACGTCGTGGTCGAGATGGTGGGCGGCATGGCATTTGACGATAGGTACAAGACATATTCAGTGGCCTCATGTGCCAAGGTGTCATCTTTGTCCTGTAGAGGGTGTCTAGATAAATAGTCCGCTGGGTTTGCGTCTCCTCCTGGTTTATGGATAATGGTGTAATCGTATTCCTGTAGTCTTATCCCCCATCGCTCTATGCGGGGTGGCATCTTCGTCCTGGGGTTCCCAAAGATAGATAGGAGGGCTTGGTGGTCTGTCACTAGGGTAAATTTCCGGCCAATGATGAAGTGGTGGTACTTTTCACACGCCCATACCGCGGCCAGGCTTTCTCTCTCTGCTTGAGAGTAGGCTTTTTCCGTGTGTGACAGGGCTCGGCTGGCGTAGGCAACTATTGCATGGTGGCCGTTGTCTGCCGAGTCAGTTTGTGCTAGGATGGCTCCCAGCCCCACCGGGCTCGCATCAACTGTGATGATGGTGTGCCAGTTAGGATCAAAATATGCCAGTTGTTTGTTGTTGGTAAGTCCCTCTTTTATCGCTATGAATGCCTCCTGGCAGGGTGCGTCCCATGTGAACGGTTGGTTCTTCTTCAGGAGGTTGCGGAGCGGGTCAGTCGTTGTGGCGTAGTTCGGAAGGTATCGCGCACAATATCCCGCCATTCCCAATAGCGAGCGTAACTCTGCTGTGTTCGTCGGCGCTCGAAGATCAGTGATGGCCTTTATTTTGTCCGGGTCTGCAGATATTCCGTTGTTTGAGAATGTGTGTCCGAAGAATTTGAGACTTGTTCTGTTAATGACGCACTTGCACTCATTCAGTGTTAGCCCTGCATCTTGTAGGATGGAGCAGATGTTTCTGAGGGCACTATCGTGCTGGTCTTGATCTTTCCCAAATATGAGGATGTCATCACTGTAGTTTAATGCATTCGTCTCTGATGCTATGAGACGCCTGATGGTCTCTTGGAATATTTCCGCGGCAGATGAGATGCCGAAGTTTAATCTTTTATATCGGAACAGGCCGTCATGCGTCGCAAATGTGGTTATGGGCCGTGATTCTGGATCCAGGACGAGTTGATGGTAGCCCTGGTTGAGGTCAAGTTTTGAGAAAAATCTCGCCTGGTTTAACCTTATTAGCATGTCCTCCAATCCTGGTCCTGGATGCCTTTCTCTCTGGATGGCGGTATTTGGGATGCGCATGTCTACGGATATGCGAAGGCGACCATTGTCCTTGGGGACAATTACTATTGGTGACACCCAGGGTGTTGGCCCTTCCGCTTTCTCTATGATGTCGTTCCGGAGGAGAAGAAGTATTTCCTTTGATACTTGTTCCTGCAGGTGGAAACCCACTTTCCGTGGGTGTTGTGGAACTGGCCTGACATTTTTGTCTATGTGTAGTTTGATGCATGGCCCTTTTAGCATTCCTACTCCTTCGAACAGTTTGGGGAAAGTGTCCTTGAGTTCCCTTTTTGCCAACGGTCTGTCTATCATTGCCCTGACGGATTCGCATGGTAGTGGTAGTCCTTCAATGACCTCCGACTGGTCATAATGTAGGTCAATCAGGGCAAGTGCGTTGGCTGTCCTGTAGCTGAGAAGGCAGCGGCCAATAGCTGGGCTTCTTATCACATGTATCGTGGCGGTTGCTGTGATGTCTCTGTGCCGTAGATCGCATTGAAATTTCCCTTTTGATGTCATGGGTTGGGTGAGATGACCAGCTTTTCGTTAATGGCTTGCAGGAGTCTTGCATATGTGGTGCGATCTTGTGGAGGGATTGTGCGTATAATGTTTTTGATTTCTCTCCCTGCGACATTTGCAAATATGCTCAATATGTTGGGAGGTTCTTGCGTGCCAATGGCACCTACGAAGTCGTCAAATTCCTCCATCCATTCTTCCCATCTTTGCCCCTGGTCATGGTGTGGATTTAACGTGAACGGGGCAGATCTCCTCATTAGGCTTGCATGAGAGGAGGGTGCTCCTGGTGGTGGTGGTGGTGGAGCGTTGGGGTCTGCTGCGTCCGGGGCTGACATGATGGTGTCCCTTAGTATTCACTAGTCCGTTGGGGTGGTGTGTGGGCGTTGTTCGCGGTTTTCTGTTGGTATCGTGGCTTACAGTGCACGTGTGCCCAAGTCTGGACTTGCCGTCTAGGGTGTGGTGCAAAACCTCATCTCCTGATGGCTTTCCTGGTAGGTTCTTGAGGGGTCGCGTGTGTGGAGATACTGGGTTTTCTCCCCTCTCTCTCGTGGTTATTCCCACTCCTTTGTATGCTTGCCTGTCGCTTTTGGGAGACACGGGATTTCCCTCTGTAATGAGGCTTTCTTGCCGTGTGGTCGCTGTAACTGTCCTGTGGGGGCACTGGGCTGCCCTTGCTCTGGGGTGTTTTCCTTTCCCAATGTCATATGGGGAGACAGTGTGCCTCTTTCTTTCGTGCTGATGTTGTCCTTTGTGTGATTTATATAATGTCACGTGGGGAGACTCGGGGTTTCCCTTGGTGAATGGATTACACGGTTCCCCTTTTGCTGTTTTGGTGAATAGATTCCCCCTTTACTATTTGGTGAAGTGTCACGTGGGGGGGACTTGGGGTCTTCCTTGTCCTCGTAACGTGGCTCTCCTTTGGATGTGTTTCCGTGAAATGTCACGTGCAGGGGACACGGGGTTCCCCTTTCCCAGTTATCCCGTTCCGGCACCTTACTTGTTAAATTGATGCCGCGAGCCTGCGGGTTTCCTCTCTCCTGGCGTATGGGCCCGCTGTGGTTCTCTGTCCTCCCTCGCGGATGGCGCGCTTTCTCTGCAGTCTTCCTTCTCGTGGGCCTCTTTTGGCTCGCGGGCTCTTCGCGTCGCTGACGTCCTGCAGGTCTGCGAACTTCCTTTTCTTGAGGCGCACGGGCCTCCGCTGGCTCTCTGGTCCACCACGTAGTTGGTGCGCTGGTCCTCCGGTGGGCGCACTGTCCTCTGTTCGATGACGGGCGCGTCGCTCCTGTCGTCGGCTGCTGCCGGGTGTGCAGGTCGCTGCACTCTTGCGGGGGCGCACGGGCCCTCGCGGTGTCTCACTCACTGCTAGGCTCACGGGCCCTTCAAGCTGCTGGGCCCGTGTGCCCTCCCTGGACGCTGCTGGGCACACGGGCTCTCCTAGCAGGGCACACGGGCCACTGCTGGACTGCAGGGCACACAGGCCCACCTGACCTGCTGGGCTCACAAGCCCTTCTCAACTGCTGGGCTTACCGCCCTCCTGTCACTGCTGCCGGCACCCACGGGTTTGCATCGGCTTCGTCGCCAGTGTTGGACCCCGCTCATGCGCACGCACTCAGGCCTACAAATGACACGGAGCCAAATTCACGGTGAACCAACTTTATTCACCTCCAAACTCCAACTGCCGTCTCCTCCCTCCAGCCCCTCCCTTTCCGTCTTTCCTCCCGCTCTTTCTCCTTGGCTGCCCTTAAAGGGGCAGTGTCTTTTTATTCATGTGTAACACAAGCGTGTCCAGAAAACCCTCTTTACCAGGATTAGCCAGCTATCAAAATGTTCGAAATACCGCAGAAAGGATACGCGTTTTGGGGCCGGCCCCAAACATTGGGATCACATATGGGGGCAGTCAGGGTGCTCGACTCATATTAAGAGTTTAAAGACTTGATGGTATTCATTGAGATTTGAGTAGATTCTCAGGCTTACACATGCATGAGAAAAAAACAGAAGTGCTTATCCTCACGAAACACTAGAATATACGATTAACCGAGCTTTGCAGAAGGGGTTAGCAGGGGTGGACGGGCCTATAGGGAACTCTGGATATTTCCCAGTAGGCCTCTGCACCCAGGGCCACTTTGAACATTTTTTCCAGGGCCTCTTTTGGCCAATGGGGATTTGTGCATCTCTTCTGAAACACAGTAAGCATGCCCATTATTCTAAATATTTCCCATCGTGATACAATCAAAGTACCCAAACTTAACCATTAGCAGATATATTTTTGAACCAACAAACCGTCAACCTGCACCATTGTCCTTTGTTAGCTGATAGGGAAAACTGAATGAAATATATTCCATTATGTGCAGTTGCATCTTTATGATAAATTTGGGTTGTAAGAAATAATGAAGTACTTTGCATGTTAGGAATGCTCTTTTGAATAAAAATGTAATTATTTCTTCATGTGGTGTTTGCCTTTCATAAGGACTAATTGGTTTTAATATTTATTTTATTATTCATACTTAGGATATCATAAACTAGGCAAAGGGATGTGCTTCAAAAACAAGAAGTGATGTCTGGAAGGTTTAGAATCAATCTTAACCTCTGGCATTGCTCTGGGCAAAAGTTCAAACCATCGTTCTTCGCCTGCCAAGCCATCATAAAATGGTAAATACAATATGCAAATCAGACGCACCCGAATATGGGTAGTCCAGCCCGAACTGCTTGATCACATCCCTTCTGCATGAGATGACAAGCATCCCCAGACATGTTTCAGCCTCTTTGGGCCTCAACAGTGAGGAGTTGCTTGGGTCTCTCGCCCCAAAGGGACGTCATTTGGGGACTGTTGGGTATTTTGTGGATATTTGGGGCTTTGCAGTATTTTCTTACCACCAAAATACCTTTAGCAATAATCACTCTCTGTATTCATATTGGATCACACATAACAATAATACATTGCATTATTTCAGGATTCAGACCTATTTAGATAATGTGCGCGATAATTTGCGTGGTTGGTTGGTATATTGGTTGGTTTAATTGTGGCCCCAATATCCAACATCCCTTGTTTTTTATCTAGATTGTTCTTGATCACTAGAGAGACCTCAGGCCTACATTTTAGGGATACCACATTTTCAGTGTTAGTGTTGTGTGCCACCATGGGCTATTGTGGTATTTTCGTTGTAATTTCCACTACCTTATATACGGTATGGAACTATGTCCAGAGAGTCTCTCTTCCCGTTGGCTCATGTACCTCCAACAAGCTATGCTACAAACAGTCACTCACAACTGTCCATACTGAATATAATCATGCACACATCTGTTTTAAAATGACAATTGCACTGTTTAAAAATCTACCCACGTTTAAACCTGTTCCCATGCAAAATGAAAGAGAGAAATAATACACACTAGCTATCTGTTTTCAGATATTTTTGTATTATAGAAATTTCCTTTAAACACAGTTTAACCTTTTTTTACAAAAATAAATGAAATGGCACAACGTTATTTGTGATAAAATGAACAGAGAGCTGCGAGAATATATTCAATTGGTAACATTAAATATGCTGATAAGGGACTGGGACTCCCTCGAATACACTGACTGAACAGTTTCGCACACTTTCGCACAGCTCCCACACACTTCTGTAATTACCTTATCTGTTCAGCATGAGTTTTCTCCGGCTATTCTCTTTCTGAATTTGGCTCCCTTGAAGATTAACCCCAGTGAAAACAAGCGTCTGCCGTTCTCACACCGGGGTTATTGCCTGGAATTCTCAGCTTTTGCAGCAGGAATCCTCAGCCAGGAAACAGGTCCTTCTTCCAGCTCTGCAAGATCTTGATTGCCTCTCCCCCTCTCTTCAAGCTTCCCCAGCAAAACTCTAATCACAGCCTCTAGCATGATACTTGCTATGACGCTGCTCCAATCAGAATCAATCATGTCATCTCCTCCCTCACTACACAATGGCTCATTTCTACAGTAAAAATTGTAACAAACTGATTTCCTGTTCCTTCGAGCTCTTTGCTTCCTGTAGTTATGTGGACAGAGCAGCAGAGAAAAAAAAATGAATGTGCGTTTTAAAGTTCACTTTCAGAGTAGGCCTAATTCTGCAGTGGAGACACATTTTTATTAGTGGGTTATGTTAAATGAAGTTTTATTAGTCAGGTTAGTTATTAATAAGGTTAGTTATTAATTTTCAAATGTGTCTCTTGCAACATAGGCATTTCAGGTGAAAAATAGTGTGCATTTTGAATGTGCACATGTGTGCTTTTAACTGTAAAAATAGATTTGCATCTTATATGTAAAAATCGTTTTTGACTGAATAGCCTGTCTTTACTTATATGTCCATGTTACTCTGGCAACACATATAGCAATGCACCACACCCATGTGGTGGTGCTGCATCAAAAAAAAATGCTACCTGTGCAGTAGTGCTGTACTCTGTGCTGTAACACGACAAATATCCTTACATACCCTCCTTTTGTTTTTAGAACTTGGCTACGATCCACGCCAATTCCTAAAAACAACTTGTTCTTTTTCTTCTTTTCACAATATAGCAATCCAACAAAATGAATATTCATGTGCATCAATGAAAAAGTTGCAATCAACACAGTATTCATCTGAGTTCATTAGTTTACAAAATGTTCTACATTTGCCTTCTCAGTGGAAGTGGCATTACTCTAAGTTTCGATTTTACAAGTCAATTAAAAACAATAAAATAAAACAACTAACTAAAACAAATAATTAATATGACAAATTAAAATAAATAATTAAAATAATAAATACGTGGAACTCCATATGTCAGGACTATTGTCTGCCCCTGATATGTCCCGACCAGCGATGTTATTTGGTTCATTCGAGTACACTCTCATCTTGGCAATCTTGGATCCATAGGAGTCATCTTTTTTGGCATTCTGGTTATCTTGTCTTCACCTCCACCTGGAGGCAGGCATCTTTTGGTCTTCATCCAGGGGACTCCAGGACTCCATCGTCTCCCGTGGCCTCTGATCCCGGAACCTCCGACCAAATAATGTTAATTTTCTAAATCAAATAGAAAAGAAACAAATTAAGTACATAGCACAATACTAACTTCACCCTTTTGCCAAAAATAAAACATGCTTGGTAAAAACATTTCGTTTTTTTTTTTTTTTTTTTCCTGAAATTAAACACAAGTTAAAAAGAAAACAAGCACATATAAAACAGCATTCAATATTTAATACATTTTCTCTCTGCACACCAACCATGAGCTTCCATTATATATATATTTATTTGTTTATTTATTTACTTATTTTATATTATATATTTTTACATATATTACAGTGTTTATGTGCCATTATAACAATCAACTTTTTAACTTCTCTGTCACTGCCTCCTGATTGTACCCATTTATTTTCTCTTTTTGTGTTCAAGGGACTTTATCTGTTTCTACATGCTCAAGCTGCCTGATCTCATGTCTGGGATGGCATGGTTTGATTTGATTTACATGGACGAACTACTCTATTGCCGTTTCACCTTCATTTTTCAAAATTTTATAAACTACAGGAGAGACCTTATCTATAATTTGAAATGGCCCCTGCCAGGCTGCTAGAAATTTAGAATTTTTCTGTTTACTTTTTCCAAAAATAAATCTTGTACACCTGATCCCCAACACTGTATTCTCTCGCTGATGTTCTTTTATCATAGTATGTTTTAGCACTGTCAGCAGCCCTTTCCAGATTTCTCTGCACAAAAGCAAATGCATGTTGCAAATGCTTCCTCAGTTCATCAATGTACTCATGAACTGTGGATGCACTCGCAAGTGTCTGCTCATGTGTTCTGTATAGTAGGTGTTGTGGTAACACCATTTTCCTACCTGTCAAGACCTCATGGTGGCTAACACCTTTTGCTTTGGCAGGAGTTGATCTGATTGCCATCAAAACCAACGGTAAACGTAAATCCCAGCTGGAACCTGCTTCTGCCACGAATTTCTATAAAATATCCACAACAGACCTATTGCTCCTTTCAACTATACCTGAAGACGCTGCCCGATATGCGATATGTAGTTTCCTTTTCACACCTAGTATTTGCCATACCTTACTCATTAGAGTACTTGTGAAATGACTTCCTCTGTCTGACTCAATTCTTTGTGGCAACCCAAACCTTGAGAACACATGGTTCACCAGCAATGTGGCTGCTGTTTGCGCACTACAATCTGGTGCAGGAATGCATTCAATCCACTTCGACATCAAACATACCACACTTAAAATATAACGGTTTCCCCTGCTCGACCTTTTTAAAGGACCTACATAGTCTATTTGCAAATCTGACCATGGGAGAGTTAGGCCTCTTTTCATCAATGGTGCTCTATGCATTGGTGAAGCAGGTTTAAATTGGGCGCATACTAGACATCCTCTAGTATATAATTCCACATCTTGGGACATATGTGGCCAGTAAGCATAATCTTTTAGTATTTCTAATGTTTTTTGTGACCCTCTATGGCCTGCAGTTATGGCATCATGTGCATGGTGTAGCATTAGCCCTCTGAATGAAAGGGGTACCACCCACTGTATTTGTCCTGTTATGGACTCTCTAATCATGAGTCCATCCTGTAATCTAATTCGTGTTTTGTTCTTTAATAGCACCCTCAACTCTTCTTTTCCCATACAATCATTTTCTGTTAATGGATTTTGTTCAGGATCTATCAAATGATTATAATAGATTCCCAAAATTCGATCGTTCTTTTGTGCCTCAATCAAATCTTGGTCTGGCGTGTCATGACTCCACTGTACCACTGGTTGATCTACCTCCTTTGGTGCTTTAGAACGTGTTACTGCATCAATTTGTATTTCACCCATTAAATAATCAATAGGTAGCAATTCTCCCATCACAGCCCCAATCTTAGCCAGGTGGTCTGCCTTATCATTTCCCTCCTTATCCTCTCCTGGTGTTTTTAAATGCCCACAAATTTTTCTCCAGTATATTGTTAAATTATTCTCTGACACCAATTTGTCTATGGCTTGTATCATTTTTCCATGTTTAAGTGGCTTTTTGTTGTATGTAACCATGCCTCTTGCTTTCCAACCAGGCAAATACTCCACAAAGCTATTCCATGCATAGTCAGAATCAGTCACCAGGACAATTTCACTGAACTTTTTATCAACTGCAGTAGCAATTGCTTTATAAATGGCTGCCAACTCCGCCACCTGACTGCTCCTATCTCCAATCCTCATCCCTATACTGGGGACGCCTTCACATTTCAACCAGACATTTCCTATTCCTACCACTAATTGTTTATTACTGTCATTTTCAATGTGAAAAGCACAACCATCCACATATACAGTTGGCAAATCCTTGCATGTTTTTTCATCAAAAGCTTTGTGTGGTGATTGTTCAAATTCCTGCAAACTAGTTTCCACTTCCATTTCATTTGGTATTTGTTCAGCTGCGCAGTCATGTAAGTCAGCTAACCATTGAGCAATTGGGTTCTTTTTATTTTGTCCATATCTCACTTCTACGGGAAAACCTTGTAATGCCAGCGTCCATGAAGTGATTCTGGACTGCGCTAGATTACCTGATCTAATTCTTTTACTCTCTAAAAATTGCAAAGGTTGATGATTTGTTTCAATAATCACCTTTTCTCCCTGAACAATGGGGCGGAAATGTTGTAGCGCCCACACAGTGGTTAATAGGGCCTTTTCACATTCATTAAATTTCATTTCAACTTGGGAAAATGCCTTACTTGCATAGGCAATGGTTTTGTGATTCAAATTGTGTTTTTGTGATAACACTGCTGACATACAATGTTCAGAAAAACCTATTTCTATAAAGAAATCCCTGTCCTTTATGGGGTATGCTAAACATGGTGCCTTTACAAGACATTCCTTTAATTTAGCCACTGCATCAGACTGCTCTTTTTCCCATTTCCAGGGAGTATTCAGTTTAAGCAGTTTAGTCAATGGTTGAGTGATTTCTGCATAATTTTCAATGAACTTTCTGTCATAGCCTGTCATCCCTAAAAAACTTTTTACTCCTTTCACATTTTTAGGATCTTTTAATCTTTGTATGGCCTCTATTTTCTTCTTTTGTGGATTTAGCCCATGTTCAGTCACTTCATGCCCTAGAAAGTTCACTTTTTTCTTGCACCATTGTCCTTTTTGCAAAGATACTTTGGCGCCTGCTTTCTGCAATTGGCCAAGTACATGTCTTATTTCATCAAAATGGCTTTTCAGGCTTTCATTTTTTATCAGGACATCGTCCACGTAAACCATTGTTCCTCTTTCCGCTGCATACGGCATGGCCTTTCTCAAAAATATGCCAAATTCACTCCCACTATTGATGTACCCGAACGGAGCTCTAAGCCAGGCGTATTGAGTCCTGTCAAATGTAAAGGAAAATAAATTCTGTATCTCCTCTGCCAATGGCACGCACCAATATCCAGAGGTGAGATCTAATCTGGTAAATACATTTGACCCATGTACCTGAGCTAGGCCCTGATCAATGAATGGCATTGGCCATCTAGATTCTGGTACTCTTTTATTTAACTCTCTCAAGTCTGCGCTTAGCCGCCATTGACCATTTGGCTTTAACACATCTAAAATAGGTGTATTGGATGTGCTATGAATGGGCCCGATGATTCCCCGCGATTCCAAATTTTTAATAATCTCTGCCAATGATTCTAAACATGCCAGCGGTAGTCTATACTGGCGTACAAACACTGGATTTCTGCTACACCCTTCTGGTAGTGTGGCCACATGTAAATCAGTTAAACCACAATCATAAGCATCTTTTGCAAATACATCCTTAAACTCCATAAATATCTCCCTCAGATTGTCCCTATCCTCATTGCTTTCACACGCATCCGCTAAGGAGATCTGCTCTTCTACCATTTTGGAAAATTCTGGAAAATCTTCTGGTAAGGGAATCGCGGCACTTTCCTCTAACTGTGTGGCTGTGTCTTTTTTTAAAGCTGCCACTTTTAAATATTTTGGCATATCAGCTTCCACTTCAATGGGATGATTTTCTGTTTCATTTTCATTTAAATTAAATATTATGCAATCCTCTTGATGGCAGCACACTGTCTCATTTGATTCATAAGGATACACAGAATGAAACTTAAATATTCCTTTGGGCTGAGAGTCCAGGTGTTCTGGCAACTCACCCTTGGCATCTACATACTTTTCAGGGATATTTCTAATCACCATGTTATTTAAATCTGCCGTATAATGTGATTTTTGTATGGCCATTCCTAATGGGGAGTTTTCCTCTAAATGAATATCCTGACAACCTTTATTATTTACCATAATTTTTACAGATCCTTCACCAATGTCTACCAATGGAATGTATTCATAATACAGGCCTTGCTGTTTTATGGATTCATTCAGGCATACAAATGCATCAGAGCCTTTCATCTGCTGTCCATTTTTGCATTTCAGTGTTATTGCAAACTGTTTTGTAAATGCAGGAATAATAGTATCTTTCCTCATTTGTAATTCGATTGCATAAGGAACCAGTTGTGCACAATGATAAGCCCTTCTTTTGTCTTCAAATTCAGGTGCCGGACCACCTAGGCGTGACCATATTCTTTGATTAAGGAAATCTAACACCATACACATTCTGTGCATGATGTCATTGCCCATGTAAAATTAATTTTGTGCTCCACTCACTATCCATACATTATGGTAAATTTTTTCTGCCCAATGCTAATTTTAAGCATGCATCTTCCTGCAATTCGGTTTTCAAAGTCTGGACTGTCCAACCCAGAAACATATTGGTTTTTAATCCTAAATTTCGGGATTTCTTCCCTCTCCATTATTTTTTGCAACAATTTCTCATTAATGAAACTCCTTTCATGTCCAAGCGCTAAAGTGGCTTTTATTGTTTTAAAATAGTCATTTATACCAACATGAACCCATGGTTGCTCATCTTCCATGTGTATTTCTGCCAGAGTGATAATGTGTTTTTCTGAATCTGTTTTAGGAGCAATATTCTGTTTGCATGTTTTCTCTTTTAACTAAAAACGTAATGTGTTCTCATTCATAGCAGTCTGCCAATTTTTCCTTTGGTCCAAGTATATTTGTACAGGTAGTTTTTCATTGTCGCTCTGCATTTTGTCTTGACACATTAATATAACAGTGACACTAGGTATGCAGCTATTCTGGAGATATACCTCCACAGTATCATTTGTTTTGGCAACGGTGTGACATTCATTTATATTGCTGTTTTGTGATTTTAGTTTCTTAGGCCTCAATGGTTTTTTGGTTAAGGACCACAGCACTCCATTCACCCCATCTATGAGAGGAGACAATCTTTTCAGGCAATCTGTCCCCATCAGAAATGGAATTTCACAAATAGATGTGATCAATACCTCTTGTTTCATTCTGTGCTTTCCTATTTTTATGTCAACCTCAGTTACACCTATGATGGGCACCTCCTGCCCATTAAAGTTATGCACTGGACCTTGATTTTCCTTCACTGTGATCTGACTCTGTGGGGGTCTCCCTTCATTGATACTCTTTACCAGCTCCTTGGACATAATTGTGGCCTGTGCGCCAGTGTTAATCATAGCAAAGGTGTGGCATTTTTCTTCTACAGTGATGGGTGCATAATATCTGTCCTCAACTCCCTCTAATACACATAAGAAATGTGAATTCTTACTGATTTCAGGGCTCACCTTTCTCAGGTCTTTTTCACTTTTGGCAAAGCACATTGTTAAATGGAAAGACATTTTTCATATAGCATCCCCACTTACTCCCTGTTCACTGGTATTCCCCATGCATGAGTCATTTTTCTTAAATCTGTCCCTTTGTTCTTTTGGAATTCCTAATGTTTCTTTTTCATTTGTGCAAATCTTTACTGTTTTATTTAGCTCTAGGTTAAACCATACCTCTTTTTTAGAAGTATTTGCACTTTCTGTCACAAGTTCATTTACTGGCACTTTCATTTTTAATTCATTAGGCATCTCAGAGTCGTTATGCAAAATTATATCAGAGCAATCTGTCATTTTGGCACTGCAGTTATCATGAGTACTTAGTCACTTTTCGGAAGCCCCCGGTCATTGCTATGGCCATCAGCCCCCTCTTTGGAAGGTTGTTTTTGCGCTGTATAGAGCTTTCCTATTTGCTCAGCTAACATTTTCACTTGGACCTTTCCATCTCTCTAGAATCCTCTTTCTGTAGCCTAGGTCGATATTGGTTGTTTTCCCCCTGATTGGATCTATTTGTCATGATGCTTACCTCTAAGGAGCCAGGCCGGGCCCAGCAACCCCAGAGGCAGACATCATTTTCCCCAGGGAAGTCTCAGCGGGCCCAAGTCGGGGCCCTTTGGACTCAGTCCTGGCGCCTTAGGCGCCAGGCTCATAGCGGACCCCAGTCCTGGCGCCTTAGGCGCCAGGCTCATAGAAGAGGATATGTGTTTAAGTGCTTGGGTGCACACTTACCTGATGCAGACCTTGCTGCTTCATCCAGGCCCTCTTGAGGCCTGAATGGTACTACTTAACCTGTAGGACTACTTCACCACCCGGGTGTGGTCGGGGAAGGATACATACCTGATTGGTGGAAGGATACATAGCAGGAACTTCTTCCAAGGCTATTTAAACCCCACCCGAACGGCAACACATGCTTCGCGTTGTTCTGCACCTAGCAGCTGGACGCTCACCGTGTCAGCTCCTGCATCCTGACTTCAGCCACGCCTGCCAGCACCCTGGAACACCTGCAAGGGGAGAAAGGAAGAGAATAGGAGAAGAAAAGCCCTTACCTGCTAAATCTGCATCCCGGAGTCATTTCTCCAACGGCCCTGAAAAGGAAGACATCATTTTAAAGGCATTTCATTTCGATCGCTGCAGCGCTGCATTTTACTCACCTTTGCAAGGCGCTTCCATCTTCAGCAGCGATCTTCCGGATTCAGCTACGCCCCTGCGCCTAGAGGAAAAAAGACAAGAACAAAGGTGAGAGGGAGAAAAGGAATAAGGAAAGCTCAGTTTCCTTTTAAGTCTTACCTGTTGGATTATTCCCACTGCATTTCGGGTCCTGCCGCTTCCTGGCATCTCCGGACCCCGGCCCCTATGGGGAAAAAAGACAAAGACATTGAATGAGCGAATGCAAAGACATTACCTGAGCGCTCATCCAGAACTGTTTCACTTCGGGTCGGCGCCATATCTCCGGCACTCCGAACCCCGGCCCCTAAGGGGAAAAAGACATAAGCATTAGCGCTTGCTGCAATTAGACAACGAACATTATTATTAAGCTTGAACTTTTGAACAGAACTTTTACAGCGCCTTACCTGAACAGTCAAGCTTACCTGAACTCCCATCAATCCTCAATCCAGTGAAGTAACTGGGTTTCAACGCGCCCCTGCATCAGAAGCAGGATGGAGAGCTCATCCTTCCAAACCCTAAGGTGAGGCTTCACGGGGAATCGTGGAGGAGGTATCGTGGAGGGTTGGAAGGGAGTGGGAGGCTTGAGCATTGTTCCACAGTTGGTAATACTCCCTTTTCACGTACAGGAGGGTATCCAACGAGCCAGGGAAGCCAGAATAGAGGGGCCCTTCCTGTCCATCTTCAGAGTTCTGCGCCTTCGACGCCGCGCCTCCGTGGGAACCAGGTGAGCGTTACAGAACACGAAGCCTTACCACAATTTCCCACCTGGGCGCTATGGAGACTTCCGAGACAGATCAGCTGGCCCATCTTTTAGGGGAATTACGGGCAGAAGTGCACTCAGCCCGCCAGGAGACTAATGCTCTCAGAAGGGAACTAATCCTATCCAAGGAAAGAACTGATGATCTGGCCAAAAGGTTATTGCAGGGCCAGGCAGAGCACACTCCTTTACCTGTTTCCGGAGATATTTCTACAACAATGGGTTCGAATAACCCGGTACAAATCAATCTACCTGGACACATGCCTTTGGCCCCGCCGGAACGTTTTGCGGGGGATCCCAAGAAATATGCCGTTTTTATGAACCAATGCCGTTTACACTTTTTATGCAGGCCCGGGGCCTTCCCCAACGACCAGACCAAAGTAGCCTTTGTACTATCTTACCTCAGTGGCTGTGCTGCCGATTGGTCTATTCCATTGGTAAATCAGGATGATCCCATTCTCCGGGATTTCCAGGGCTTCCAGGCCAGCATGGAAAGATTGTTCGCTCGACACTCGCAGGGACAGGCCCTTGACAACGAACTGCTATCCTTACGACAAGGTAATCAGGATCTTTTGTCCTATATCGCCACCTTTAATAGACTAGTTGTGGAAACCGGATGGCCTGAAAACAAAAGGATCACATTGTTTCATCTAGGCCTGCGCGGAGAGTTTAAAGATGTTATAGCTCAGATAGTAGATCCACCCCAGGCCTGCGCAGACTACATAGACTTAGTGGTTCAACTTGATCACAGACTTCAAAATAGAAAAGCAGATCGGCTCAAGTATGAAACCAGAGTACCTATCAAGACCCACGTTAACTCCAAGAGTACTGACGTTTCCGAACCTATGCAAATTGGCAGTGTTAAAGGACCATTAACGCAGAAGGAACTAGAGAGAAGGCGACAAATGCAACTTTGTCTGTATTGCGGAACTTCCGGTCACTTTCTTCAAAGTTGTCCAGTTAAACCACCCAAGAAGGTGGTTGGAGCCACTGATAACGAGTTATTGACACCTGGTTCGGGAAACGACCTAGCCCGACAAGCGTAGGGGTCCGCTTGCTGAGCTTGAAAACAAACTCTTTGACCTCGCATTTTGTCATGCCAATGGTGCTTGTGAACCCAAAACAGCCTCAGCAGTTGCATGCTATAAAAGCATACATTGACAGTGGAGCTATTGCAAATTACATAGACCGTGAATTGGCTTCCAGGATTAAGCTTCCTCTCCTCCCGAAAGTAACCCAAGATGTAATTACTACAGTTGATGGAACCGAAATAGCCTCAGGGCCTGTAACGCATTCCACAGTTGAAATCACTCTGGTGGGTCAGGACGGACATCGGGAAGCAATCGTGTTTGATGTGATCAAGGCCCCACAATTTCAAGTACTTCTTGGAATCCCTTGGTTAGGAACACATAATCCAAGAATAGACTGGCGAGCAAAGAAGATAACTTTTCCTGATTGTGAACCAACCTGTTACCCAAGGAATCCAGCTATGGGTCTAGCCTCTGTAACTTCCACCCCTGTACAGCTACCATCTGAATACCAAGAATTCCAAGACGTTTTTCAGAAAGAGCAGGCTAACACCTTACCTCCCCATCGATCTTACGATTGCCAAATCGACTTGGTACCCAATGCACAACTACCTTGTAGTAGGATTTATGCTCTTACTGAACCTGAGAACCTGCATTTGCGCCAGTATTTGGATCAATACCTGGCCAATGGTTTCATTCGCCCATCAAAGTCACCAGTCTCTTCCGCTTTGTTCTTCGTACCTAAAAAGGAAGGAGACCTTAGGGCCTGTATTGACTACCGCGCCCTAAATCAGATAACGATTAAGAATCGTTACCCTTTGCCCCTGATACCTGAGCTTATCGACCAAGTAAAAGATGCTCGTGTGTACACCAAGCTAGATCTCCGAGGAGCTTACCACCTGGTACGTATAAAAGAGGGCGACGAGTGGAAGACTGCATTCCGCACCAAATTTGGGCTCTTCGAATATCAAGTAATGCCCTTCGGTTTGTGCAACGCACCTGCCGCCTTTCAGTACTTCATGAATGATGTTCTTCGGGAACTTATCGATGTTTGTATCATCGTTTATATTGACGACATCCTGGTGTATTCCTCCTCAGAATCTGATCACAGAAACCATGTTAGGGCAGTTCTTGAGAAATTGCGCCAGCACAAATTATTTGCCAAGCTCGAAAAATGCGTTTTTCATACCACAGAAGTGGAGTTTCTCGGATTCATCCTGACACCTCAAGGAATCCGAATGGACTCGCGGAAAGTGGACGCCCTTCTCAAATGGCCATCTCCTAGCTCTGTGAAGGGAGTGCAAAGCATGCTTGGCTTTGCCAATTTCTATCGAAGGTTCATCCCGGAATTTTCTCGAACTGTTCAACCCATCACAGCTCTCCTAAAGAAAAACAAACGCTTTGAATGGACTCTTGAGGCTGAACAAGCCTTTCAGGACCTGAAAACCAAATTCACCTCTGCACCTGTATTGAAGCACCCGCGCCCAGATCTCCCTTACATCGTGGAAACCGATGCATCCAGTTCGGCCATGGGAGCTGTCCTGTCGCAAAGAGACCCAGAAACTAACCAACTACACCCTGTAGCCTTTTGGTCCAGAAAATTCTCTCCACCTGAACTCAATTACGCAATTACCGACAAAGAACTACTGGCTATTAAATCAGCTTTCAAGGCTTGGCGTCACTATCTTCTCGGTGCAAGACACACCATCACCGTAATTACGGACCACAGAAATTTGCAGTATTTAAAGACGGCCAAAGCTCAATCTTCGCGACAACTCCGATGGGCTTTATTCTTTGCGGAATTTGATTTTGTAATTACCTATCGCCCTGGCTGCAAGAATGGTAAGGCAGATGCCTTATCCCGGATAGGCATGGAAGAACCCAATTCGAGTTTAGAACCTGTGCCAATCATACCGGAACAAAGAATTCTGGGCTTGACTTCATTGCAAACCATTGAGGACATCCAAGCTCAAGTAAAACAGCTTTTTGACTCTTCTGCCTTACTGGAATGGAGTCAAAAGGGTCCTCACTACACCGTTAAGGATGATTTACCCCATCAAAGCTATTATCAACCCAGTGGCCTTTAAACTCGATTTACCATCCAACATGCGGATTCATCCCGTTTTTCACGCATCTCTTCTAAAACCAGTACAACCTGGAACCAGACTGTCTGAGCCCCCAGGCCCTGTCCAAATTGATGGAGAATTAGAATTCGAAGTGAAAGACATTTTAGATTCCAAGATAGTTAAGTCGAAACTCTTCTATCTTGTTGATTGGAAAGGATATGGACCTCAGGAAAGATCTTGGGAACCCAGTAACTATGTTCACACACCACGATTAATTCAAAGATTCCATCGAAGATTCCCGCACAAACCAAAACCCCCGGAGGAAAAGACCTTGGGAGGGGCCTTGAGGGGGGGTACTGTCATGATGCCTACCTCTAAGGAGCCAGGCCGGGCCCAGCAACCCCAGAGGCAGACATCATTTTCCCCAGGGAAGTCTCAGCGGGCCCAAGTCGGGGCCCTTTGGACTCAGTCCTGGCGCCTTAGGCGCCAGGCTCATAGCGGACCCCAGTCCTGGCGCCTTAGGCGCCAGGCTCATAGAAGAGGATATGTGTTTAAGTGCTTGGGTGCACACTTACCTGATGCAGACCTTGCTGCTTCATCCAGGCCCTCTTGAGGCCTGAATGGGACTACTTAACCTGTAGGACTACTTCACCACCCGGGTGTGGTCGGGGAAGGATACATACCTGATTGGTGGAAGGATACATACCAGGAACTTCTTCCAAGGCTATTTAAACCCCACCCGAACAGCCACACATGCTTCGCGTTGTTCTGCACCTAGCAGCTGGACGCTCACCGTGTCAGCTCCTGCATCCTGACTTCAGCCACGCCTGCCAGCACCCTGGAACACCTGCAAGGGGAGAAAGGAAGAGAATAGGAGAAGAAAAGCCCTTACCTGCTAAATCTGCATCCCGGAGTCATTTCTCCAACGGCCCTGAAAAGGAAGACATCATTTTAAAGGCATTTCGTTTCGATCGCTGCAGCGCTGCATTTTACTCACCTTTGCAAGGCGCTTCCATCTTCAGCAGCGATCTTCCGGATTCAGCTACGCCCCGGCGCCTAGAGGAAAAAAGACAAGAACAAAGGTGAGAGGGAGAAAAGGAATAAGGAAAGCTCAGTTTCCTTTTAAGTCTTACCTGTTGGATTATTCCCACTGCATTTCGGGTCCTGCCGCTTCCTGGCATCTCCGGACCCCGGCCCCTATGGGGAAAAAAGACAAAGACATTGAATGAGCGAATGCAAAGACATTACCTGAGCGCTCATCCAGAACTGTTTCACTTCGGGTCGGCGCCATATCTCCGGCACTCCGAACCCCGGCCCCTAAGGGGAAAAAGACATAAGCATTAGCGCTTGCTGCAATTAGACAATGAACATTATTATTAAGCTTGAACTTTTGAACAGAACTTTTACAGCGCCTTACCTGAACAGTCAAGCTTACCTGAACTCCCATCAATCCTCAATCCAGTGAAGTAACTGGGTTTCAACGCGCCCCTGCAACAGAAGCAGGATGGAGAGCTCATCCTTCCAAACCCTAAGGTGAGGCTTCACGGGGAATCGTGGAGGAGGTATCGTGGAGGGTTGGAAGGGAGTGGGAGGCTGAGCATTGTTCCACAGTTGGTAATACTCCCTTTTCACGTACAGGAGGGTATCCAACGAGCCAGGGAAGCCAGAATAGAGGGGCCCTTCCTGTCCATCTTCAGAGTTCTGCGCCTTCGACGCCGCGCCTCCGTGGGAACCAGGTGAGCGTTACACTATTCTGATACCTCTCAGGTGATTGATGTCGTTTGGGATGGTTTCTGAACTCTTGATTCATTTGTGGAGGGGAGCGGGTTGCACCCATCCTTTGATTATAGTCCCCTGGTGGGGAATCATTGTATTGATGTGGATTGTAGTTCACGTTTTGTCTCATGTCCTGTCTCTCATATTGTGGGTACTGGCCCCTATGTTGATTTCCATTATCAGTAAATCGATCCACATATCGGGGTCTATCCTGATTACCATATATCATGGTGTTGGGATCAAATCTGCTCTGTGTCCTCAATGACTGGTAGGGACCATCATTTCTTTGATCTTGATTTTGCCTCTGGTTATTGTTCATACCTGCCATATCAGGCCGATATCCTACCCGGGGTCTGTCCCCTAAATACCTAGGGCTGATGTAGCTCTCTCTATTACTAGGATCATGTGATTGGAACATTGGTACAGGAAATGGCGATCTTTGTTGATTACCCCTTTGTTCAGGTGTCACATTATTTTTACCTTGGCTTTGAGCAGACTCAAGGGACATTTTGGCTGACCTGATTTCCATTACTGTGGCTGAGGGTTCTTTAGATTTAGGTCTAGTATCTTTCATTTTATCTCTTTCTCTACCCTGACAATAGAGTACCTCATATAGTTTTGTGCTTTGATGTACAATCCATTCAAGGGACTTGTCACGGTCAAATTCACGGACCAATTGGGATATGATGTCTTTCTGTAGCCCATAGAAGTATGCAGTTTTAAACTCATTGGAATTTGGGTCAAAAGATACATCAAAGCGAGAAAATGCTCTTTTTAAGTCTTGTAAAAATTGGCGAGGGGATGTATTGGGGCCAGTAGTGATTGTGTAAGCGACTTTCTTTGCCTCCTGCAATGACTGAAAAGGAGAAAAATGACGCCTAATTTCTTTTTCAAACTCCAACCAGGTCATATTCTGCTGTTCATTTAATCCCCTTATGATGCTGGCCGTCGGGGCATCTAAAGTTAAATGAAAATATTGTCTGTACTGTTCCTTAGGTATCTGGAGTGCTTTAAAAATGTCATGCACCGCTTCTAAGTGATCCTCAATGCAGCATTCACCTCCCTTTTTAAATGGTTTGATCAGGGCTTTAATGGATTTCATTATTTTTATGGGGCTACTTGTTGCAATACATGGAATTGCACTATTTTGTGATTCAATCCTGTTTTCAGGTGTATGAGATTGGTGGCTGCCCCCAATGGGAGTATCAAATCCCCCAAGGGCGCTGCAACCAAGTTCAGTCACCAGCCCAGTCACTGGAGCACTAGCTCTTTGGGCAGAGCTAGAATTCACCTCCACTCCATTGAATGTGGTACCCTGCCGCCTCTCCTGGGACCTGGGAATGCACATTTGCTGTTCTAAGTCCTTACACTTTTTAAGGAGTCTGTTTGCTTCATTTTGCAAATAGTTGTTTTCATCACTCATCTTATTAATCACCTCCTGCATGTCGCACATTTGCATTTGGCATTCATTGAACTCTTTATTTCTCTTGTCTCTTCCTTGAATCATTTTAATCATTTCTTGTTCTGCACTCTGGAGATCACATTCTTTTTCACAATGTTCTTTTTGTAAAATCTGCATTTCTGAAACAACCTCATCTTTATCCTGTCTAATGTGGTCCACTAAGGCTTTTGCGTGTACCAATTCTTGCTCACTATCCTCAAATTGTTTCTTGCTTTTGGATAACTGAGCATCAAAGTCTCTGCATTTTAATTGCATGTCTTTTTGGCATACATCCAATTCTGCTCTTAACATTTCCTGATTTTTACTTGCCCCATCTAATTCAGTCTTTAACCTGTTAATTAGCTGGGTATCATTCTCCTGCATTCGCAGGGACTTATTCAAAATAAACCATATTTTGCCACATAGCCGTATTAAACAGTCTTTCTCTGCACTTTTATCGGCTGCATTCAATAATCTTGTAAGGCAGACCTGAATTATGCTGCCTTCTGCAAAAATATTGTCTAGTTTTTCTTTCTGCACCTCACCCTGAATGCGGTCACGTCATTCTAAGGTGCTGTTCGACGACCACGTCCCATGTGCAAACAACTTTGCCTCTAAATATTGCACTAGGTCTGAAAATGTGGTTTCCCTTTGTGACATTCTGAAATTCGTTTTTAGTGGCACACTGCTATTATAAAATGGGTTCCCTTTAATATGCAAATGGCAGTGTGAGACACGCTTGCCACGCCCAGTAGGTACTCTATGATCACTTTCCCGGCCTGCAACGCACCATAAATATGTTGGGTATTTTGTGGATATTTGGGGCTTTGCGGTATTTTCTTACCGCCAAAATACCTTTAGCAATAATCACTCTCTGTATTCATATTGGATCACACATAACAATAATACATTGCATTATTTCAGAATTCAGACCTATTTAGATAATGTGCGCGATAATTTGCGTGGTTGGTTGGTATAGTGGTTGGTTTAATTGTGGCCCCAATATCCAACATCCCTTGTTTTTTATCTAGATTGTTCTTGATCACTAGAGAGACCTCAGGCCTACATTTTAGGGATACCACATTTTCAGTGTTAGTGTTGTGTGCCACCATGGGCTATTGTGGTATTTTCGTGGTAATTTCCACTACCTTATATACGGTATGGAACTATGTCCAGAGAGTCTCTCTTCCCGTTGGCTCATGTACCTCCAACAAGCTATGCTACAAACAGTCACTCACAACTGTCCATACTGAATATAATCATGCACACATCTGTTTTAAAATGACAATTGCACTGTTTAAAAATCTACCCACGTTTAAACCTTTTCCCATGCAAAATGAAAGAGAGAAATAATACACACAAGCTATCTGTTTTCAGATATTTTTGTATTATAGAAATTTCCTTTAACTTTTTTTTTACAGAAATAAATGAAATGGTACAGCATTATTTGTGATAAAATGAACAGAGAGCTGCGAGAATATATTCAATTGGTAACATTAAATATGCTGATAAGGGACTGGGACTCCCTCGAATACACTGACTGAACAGTTTCGCACACTTTCGCACAGCTCCCACACACCGTAAAAACCTTATCTGTTCAGCATGAGTTTTCTCCGGCTATTCTCTTTCTGAATTTGGCTCCCTTGAAGATTAACCCCAGTGAAAACAAGCGTCTGCCGTTCTCAAACCGGGGTTATTGCCTGGAATTCTCAGCTTTTGCAGCAGGAATCCTCAGCCAGGAAACAGGTCCTTCTCCCAGCTCTGCAAGATCTCGATTGCCTCTCCCCCTCTCTTCAAGCTTCCCCAGCAAAACTCTAATCACAGCCTCTAGCATGATACTTGCTATGACGCTGCTCCAATCAGAATCAATCATGTCATCTCCTCCCTCACTACACAATGGCTCATTTCTACAGTAAAAATTGTAACAAACTGATTTCCTGTTCCTTCGAGCTCTTTGCTTCCTGTAGTTATGTGGACAGAGCAGCAGAGAAAAAAAAAATGAATGTGCGTTTAAAAGTTCACTTTCAGAGTAGGCCTAATTCTGCAGTGGAGACACATTTCTATTAGTGGGTTTTGTTAAATGAAGTTTTATTAGTCAGGTTAGTTATTAATAAGGTTAGTTATTAATTTTCAAATGTGTCTCTTGCAACATAGGCATTTCAGGTGAAAAATAGTGTGCATTTTGAATGTGCACATGTGTGCTTTTAACTGTAAAAATAGATTTGCATCTTATATGTAAAAATCGTTTTTGACAGAATAGCCTGTCTTTACTTATATGTCCATGTTACTCTGGCAACACATATAGCAATGCACCACACCCAAGTGGTGGTGCTGCATCAAAAAAAAAATGCTACCTGTTCAGTAGTGCTGTACTCTGTGCTGTTACACGCCAAATATCCTTACAGGACCGCCAGGGGTCGCAACTGTGACCCCTGAAGCCACCCTTGCTACCCCTGTGGTCTCCCCTGCTACCCCTAAAAAAAGAAGAAAACATCTTTTTCTTTAAACAAATTTAATTGAAGCTCCTAGACTGTGGCCAGCACCATGTGGATCTTAGTTTCTGGAGTGGCAGAACTTCTTGTTCAGGCCTCTTCAATAAAAAAAAAACATGGGGTTCCACAAGGGTAACACTGAGCAGTGACCCTAAATAGGAAAGAATAAAAATAACAAAAAATGTGTCTTTCAGGAATTCTATACAATAATTGCTAGACTCATTATTTATTTATTTATTACATTTATTACTCGCCCAGACCCGGGGGTATCACGGCGAAAGGTTTCAGATGAATTTTCATATGTTTATACAGTGTTGCAGTTACAGACAAATAATCAAAACATTTATACTGAGATTACGCATAGCGTCTTAAGTCAAATTTCATATGCTAAATTACACTGGGTCAAAGTAGCAACTCACAATTCGTTTAAAGGGTAGGCTTGTAGCGTTCTAGTACTGGAGTCGAGTAGGGCTAGTTAGGGTTAATATTTATTGAATAGCCAGGTTTTCAGCGCTTTTTAAAATTTTAGTAGAGAGTCCTCGTTTTTGATGCTGAGGGGTAGTGCGTTCCAGTGCGATGGGGCTAGGACCATTAAAGGTTTATTTCAGGCACACTTCAGCGGGTGAGTCTGTTCTTAAACACCTCAAATTCACAATGCAGACAGAAACTTACAAAAAGCATTTTGAGTAGAATAAGCATCCATTTCCGACTATGTATTTTGCTTTTCGCAAGTTGCAATTTTAGCATGTTTTTTTCTGCCGTTGTCCCTGTTATGATCATCACAAGACATTCCATCTCTGTGTCCTCGGTCTCTTGACAAAATCCGTGTACCTAAAACCTTGTGTACAGTGTAGAAATGTTTGTCCATAGCACATAAAGTGGCTCTTGATTTCATTGTGCCACAATTAATGATTTTTGGTAATGTGCCTATCTTTCCTTGTTATGCTGTTCAGGATGTTTGTTTGCATGTATGAGGTAACATGTGCCCAGACTATGGGATGCCGTTTCAGTGTGCTGCTTTCCTTGCGCTACTATACATTCTTTAATACACAGTTATGAGCCCTTCCAATGGTATGTATATTGCCAACCTCTGAAACCTGTAAAGTAGATCCACGCAGGCTTGACATTTGGCCAACTTTGCACCAGACCTGCAGATGAACTGGCCTGCTGTTAAATCTAAATTACCAGTTTACTGGTAATCCTCGTCTCGGGAGGATAGCTCAGGGCCATGATGACGTGGAGCAACATAGGTTTGATCCCTGGATCCACGCTTAGAAACCTCTGGGTATTAAGAGCGTTATAAATAACCAATTACAATTACAATGGTATCCACCGCAGTGTAATTTGCTTTCTGGCTTTGAGAACATTTAGACGTGTAATTGCTCATTTTACTATAGCCGGTAAGTTAGCTATAGCGGGTAAAATAGCTGAGTGGGATGAGCGCTCATTGTGGTGATGCATGTGTGATCTGCAGGTTACAGGTTCGAATCCCGGCGAGGCCAACTCAGCCTTCAATCCTTCTGAGGTTGATAAATGAGTACCAACACAGGTTGAGTGACAGTGTATGTATATTTGTTCTATATAAACTAAAGCACTGAAGCATAAGTACCTTTGGGCTCTGGTGCGATATAAGTGTATACATAAATAAATAACACATCATTATCATTTGGCCTTGGACCTGATATTTGGCTTGCATTCACAGGAATTTGGTAATATGGGCCTATACACACTGATATTAACGATACATATAGTGATCCATTCTTGTATGCATTGTATATCGCATTACAATGATATTTTATTTATATCGCGCTTGTACACAGGTGTTTCAGAGCGCGAATATCGTAAACATATTTTCCCGTAGTGTACTTAGGAACAATGCTATGTGATGCCACTTCCAGTTTCGTCAATTGGTGAAAGGTTGTGTTCCATCGCTTCCCATGATGTCACTTCGCGGTGCGGTCAAATGACATGATTGATTGATTTGAATATTTATAATGGGCATGTCCCATAGGAGCCTGGCACAAATACATCTGGGCGCAGAAATCATTTTTGATTTAACAAGAGTTTAAACAGCTTTCTTTAATCCAACCACGAGTTTTCATTTAAACCAACAGGTTTTTAAAAGCTCACGAAAGCTAGAGATGTATTGAGTTTCATGTAGAAATTGCAGGAGAGAGTTCCAGGTGCGATGGCCGTCTGTCTCCCCACGTAGATGTCTAGAGGAGAGAACTATTAATAATCCCTGTCCTCCAGTTCATAGAGTGTAACTTCAATGGTAAGGTAAAATCTTTGAGGAAAGGTACGTGGGGGCCAACCCAAGGATACTTTTAAAGACAAGGCACAATATCTTGAACTCTATCCGCTGTTGTACCGGCAGTCAATGTAAACTTCTTTGCGACATATGTACAGCCGAGTTCTCGGCCACCTGTAGACGTTGGACTTGGTATTTTGGTATTCCGGATAATAGGGCATTACAGTAATCCAACTTTGCTTTAGTAAGGGCACCTACCACTATAGGATGATCATTTAGAGTGGCAATAAAGTTTTTAAAAGATTAAGTTGGAAGTACACAGATTTTATAGTTTGATTCACATGAAGATAACACCCCAAACTGGCCTCCCATATACAACCCAGGTTTTTTACAGACTGGCTGTCTTTGGTAGCCAACCCAAATAGAGCAGGACAGGGGATCCCAGATGTGACATTGGGCAATTTCTTTTTCAGGCCTAGAATGATAACCTCCATTTTTGAGGGATTCAACTAGAATTTATTTTCTATCATCCAGCAGTGAATTTTTACAGCGCACTTAACCAATCGCTCCTCTGCCTCTGCAGGTTGATTTAGGAGAACATAGATCTGTGTATCATCTGCATATGAGTGGTATATGAGTGGTACTGCAGATTACATTGTAATGGATGACATCACTCCTTGTGATGTCATCATCGGTTAAGGGTCGTGTGATGCCCCTTCCACTATCCCAGGCATTTTGGTGAAATGTTGTCCCTGTTGGCCCAACATGCAAGTACGTGTTGCACAACACCCTATATTTGTAATTCACTTAGGATTTCTGTGTGTTTTGGGCAATGAGTCTGTGCACATCCATCCTCACCCTGACACCTGGATAGAATTCTGCACAGTGAATGGAAACATCCCTAGACAGCGCTTGTGACTCAATGTAGTGACCAGCAACACAGCCATTTTATGCGTACATCGAAGCTCTATAGCTGTCCGACCCATACATAATGTTAAATGCTACATATATGTTTATGTTGGGGTGAGTGGTGTGGAAAATGAAATTAACACCAAGCCCACTATACATTATGTACTTAGAAATTCAAGAATACACCTTGTTTGTATCAAAGATATATTAGCACATTTAAAGATCTTTGTCAGTCCTATTTGCACAAAATGTTCTTTGATTTTTTTTCAAACCAGGCTGGGACGCTCAATGGTGCTTTTCCCCATACCTTCCCCTATGGGTATTTCTAAAGCATACTAGACATGTGTATCTCAAAAACTCAAAAAATACCCACCTTGTGCCAAATAGTTATGCGTCATCTTCTGATTTTGTATCTCTTATTTATTTATCAATTCATTCAATTAATCAATGATTGTATGTTTAAGAATGTTGCTGCACCATGGGTAAAGATAGTTTCCTTGGTTACAAATGCTATTCTTGTGGTTCACAAGCTCAACAATTGCCATTTTATATATGGCATGTGAAATCATATACTACAAACATCATTTATCTATAAATAAGCCATGTGCCTTCATAAATTCAAAACATTATTCATCTAGAACATTTGCCAACATGTGTTTTACATTGGAAGTCCACATGTATTTTTTATGGCCTCTAGTGAGCTTCTTCAAGGTTTCTAGAAATACAGACACATGTCGTTACAAATAGATTGGTTACAAGGTCACCAACATAGCTACAGACAGAAAATGACAAGGCAGAAATAAAAAATGAAGAACAGTGCAGGAATTGCTCAATGTCTTTACTGTGAATGAATAGCAGCATTGTTATTATTTCCCAAATTATTAATTCTTAGCTTATTTATGAATTCCAAATGCACATTTCTGGCAGTCTTTCTATCATTTCAGTATTCTTTCCAGTCGAATTTAATGAACATCAGCCAATTCAAGATACTTATATAGCACAGTCCCAAATGATGTGAGTATATATAATCATTGTTTCTTATCATTGTATATATCTTTGTTATTGGTTACTGTATACCTAATATGTATGTCTGAAATCAATAACTGTTTGTTTTATCTTCCACTATTCAATCTATTCATTTCAATATCTTTAATTCGTAACTCTCAAACATTACCTTTTTTGTTGCTTTGTATACTGCAGCATGGTAACCACTTGTTTTTTGGAATCTTAAATGTAAAGGTTCATATTGGACATAGAAAGAGGACAACTACCACTTTCTACATCTTTTGACAATATTTATTTATTTTTTATATTTAGGAGGAGAAGGCTCTTTTGAACACAAAAGAACGTACAATAGTTAAGAAATTAGATTTGATGGGAACCGGTGGGCCTTTTACAACGAGGTGAGTTCTGACCAGATTGTGGAGGGGAGTAAATGGTACCTTGACTGGGGATAATACATAAGTGGCATACATAGATTAAGGACAACATACATTTTTAAGTGCAGGTAGGCGGTATAATATGATACGATAGGTTATTTATAATGCGCTTTATACCCAGAGGTTTCTAAGCGTGGACCCGGGGATCGAACCTGTGTTGCTCTTTGTCGTCTTGCTTCCAAGGCAAGCACGTTGCCGCTGAGCTATCCTCTTGAGCCACAGCTATGACCAGCTGTGCTCAGCGTGTGGCCATGATGGGCGAAGTGCTGGTGTGGCTGTAAAGGAAGTGAGGTACAGAGGCATGTTAAAGGCGAGGGAAACATGTTAGTTAGCAGGCACATGAGAGGTAGGTTAAGAGGGTAACTCAGAGGCGAGTAGGTAGGCTTTTAGTTTGGTTTTGAACACATCCATGTGGACTGTTTCTCAGATGTCTGGGGGAAGAGAATTCCATGCAAATGGAGCAAGAAGAGAGAAGGAGCAAAGTGAGAGGAAGCACATGGAGGGTGCGAGGAGCCACACAGGTAGTCAAGGAGGCAGAGTAGAGATTATGAGAAGGCTTGTAGAGTTGGATAGAGGACAGATATAATGGTGCCTAACCATGGATAGATTTGTGAACCAGGAAGAGAAATTTAAATCTGGGCCTGTTATGTATCATCAGCCATCCATCCTGGTGATGGTACGAGGAAGTAGATGTGAAGTGAGGGAGTTCAAAGAGTGCCCTGGTAGCGGAGTTAATGATCTTGTCAAAAGGATAGAAAGCATAGTTGGGGAGACCAAAGCGGGTGCTGGCCCGGTAGTCCAGTTTAGAGAAGACAAGAGTGGTTACAAGATGCGTGGGGGTGTTGAAATCAAGGATGTGCTTGATTTTCCTAATATTAGGGCAGTTGATTTGAGCTGGTGTTCCAGTTTTGGAACTGAAAGTAGAGAAAGTGTGAGAAGGGTCATAGATTATGCTGAGATTTCTAGCTGGGTGAGAGTGGCCAACTGCCAATAAATAAGGCTCTAGTGCCGAGGCAAGTGCTGGGAGCAGGTGGACGCTGAAGGCGATTCGATGTGGGAGGCCAGGACTCAAGTGACACATAAGGGCCCTGGTCACCAATCCCAGCAACTGTGGGGTTTAGCAGAGGAGGGAAGAGGGGAAGGAGGAGGTGAAAAGCAAAGTCTTGAGGAGCTTGCAGAGTTTGAGAAGATCAGGCACGACGAAGAGGAAGGGGGAAGCTGTTCCATAGGAGGGAGCATGCTGAGGAAAGAGATTGGCCACCAACCAGCTTGACACACAGAGAGTTGGTGATGGAGGAATGCAAAGATCTGGAGAGAGAGTATTTAGTGAGAGCAACTTGATTTAGAGAGATCATTGGAGAGTTCAGAAAAAGAGGAAAGAATTGGGGGTTCATCCGCAAAGAGTTGGTAGGAGAACCCAAAGGAGGAAATTAGTGCCCCAAGAGCAGAGGTGTAGAATGTTAAGGGGAGCGGACCCAATCCAGAGCCTTGTGAAACACCAACAGTTAGAGGAGTGAGTTGAGAGGTATTGTTGCTCCAGAAGACAGAGAATTGGTGAGGTGCAAGGGAATGGCTTGACCGCGAAACCTAAGAAAAAAAGAGTATTAAAGAGATCAGAGTGATCAACATTGTCAAAGGCAACAGACAGATCAAGGAAAATTAGGATAGAGGATAGGCTGGATTGCTTAGCAGAGGCAATGAAGGTGGACACATTCATGAGAGCAGTTTCCCTGAAGTGACCGGAGCAGAAACCTGCTTGTACGAGGTCTCGAAGGTTGTCGATGTCTAAGAAATAGGTAAGACAGTTGAACAGAACCCTTTCAAGCAATTTAGAGTATTGCGGAAGGAGAGAAACAGGGCCAAGGTAAGTCTTTAGGTTCGGGTCAGCCCTTTGCTTTTGTGGCTGTTTTTAATAACAGATGGAAAGCAAGCAGAGTAAAAGGGCAGGTTGAAGAGCTCAGTGAGGTGAGATGCCACTAAAGGGGCAATAGGCTTGATTAGCTGAGGAGTAAGAAGGTCGGATGGGGCACAAGCGTGGTTAGCCTTCGTACGTACAGATAGCACTTCATCAGTATTCATGTGACTAAAGTGAGAGATAGAGGTAGAGGATGATGGTAGAGTAGGCAGAGTGTAAAATTTAGGACGAGGGAGTGTATGAAAAGTCAGAAGAGAGTCTCTAATTTTGGAAATTTTAGCAGTAAAAGGTCAGCTAGGTCATTAGCTGTGAGAGTGGATTTGATAGTCATAGACTTGTGAGGAGTGAGTTTAGAGTGCCCTGTAGCTGGCAAGCATGCTTGAGTGAGATTCAATGAGGTTTTCGGAAGAATCCTCTTTTTGCTCTATCAAGAGTGGACTTGAGAGGGTTCAGGGGAAAGCGGTAGAGTTGCAGGTTCTCATTTGAGAGGGTACACCTCTATTTGTGCATCAACCAATGCATGTCTGTGCAGAGAGAGCGGATGAATGGGGTGACCATTGGCTGAGGATGCTGAGACTTAGGGGTTAAAGTAAGTATTGGGAAGTGAGAGGAGAATGAGTCATAGTAGAGATTGGAAGCTGGAGGAGGCAGTGGTCGTAGAAGAGGCATTGGGTGTGGAGCAGGAAAGTCAGTGAGAACTGTAGATCAGAGAGAAAGGGGAAACGGGAGAAGGTTTACATTTCCTTTTAATAATAGGTGAAGCAAAGGCCAGAAGGTGGAAAGGAGATGGTGGTGGAAACAATTGAGTGATCAGATATGGATGGTGTGACAGTAGCATTAGTGGCTGAGTGAGAGGTGGAGATAACTAAGAGATCCAAAGAGTTACCCCCTGTGTGGGTAGGTAGGTTATGGATTTATTGGAGAGCGTGGTAACTAAGAGAAAACTGTAGTTCAGATTTCTGAAAAGTGGTTGGAGAGGGAAGGTTAAAGGTACCTAAGAGAATGAGGTGATGTTTAGTGGAAAGAGAATCAAGGAATTGCCCAATATCATCAAAGAATTCTCCAGTGGGACCACACGTGCGATAGAAGGAGATGATGTGAACTGAGTGAGGCAGAGCAATAGTAGAGGTGAGTTCCAAAGAGGAAGGAGAGGATGTGACATTGGAGATTTGTGAGGCATTGATGTGGGAAGAGAGTAAGTGTCTGACACCTCTACCTCTGCAAGTCACTCGAGGAGAGTGAATGCAGGATAGTTTGGAGACATGTAGGGCTGCCAGAGTGTCAGTGTCAGATGGAGAAATCCAGGTTTCATTGATAGCAAGGTGGTCTAGGGGAGGAGAGCTGGAGTGAAGGTAGCGATAAAGGAAGTGTTGTTGCATACAGACTGAGCATTCCAGAGTGCATTGTTCCATTGATGAGGCAAAGACGAGTAGAGAGGTTGAGTCTCAGAGGAAGAGAGGCAAAGTGGATAGGTGTTAGATGAGGTATGTGGTGTACCCTACCTCCAGCAGGTGGTACCCTGGGCCAGTAATGCACAAGGAGCAGGAACCAGGCTGACCCAGGTAAGTGGAAAAGGAAACATGTTTTATTTCTTCATATGTTGCATAGTGCAGGTAGTAAAGTAGGAGAGATAGTCACAGGCCTCCACCCTGGTTCCCTGCCCAGCTCCAAGTCCCCAACTGTAAGATGTGGAACTCCCAGGTGCCTCAACACTCGAAGCTCCACAGAACACTCCAACAAACCTCAGCACTCACACATGCAATCTACATAACATCCAGAATACCACACATCTCCCCCCATTAAAACAATCACAAGAAAATGTATAACCCCACAATCATGCTAGGACTACAGCACAAAACACTACAACTCATTCTACACTGGCCTGCCACTCCAGGGTCTTGGTGCCACCACCACCAAGCACAAACCTTGCCACAAATGGACAAACTAAACTAAACCACAAGCCAAAACCCTCCTAATCTAAAACACCTTCCACCAGACCTGCCACTTCTGGCCTCAAGTCTGCCACACTTGAGCACTAACCACGCCCCAAAGTGAGGCAAACGCACCTACCAAATTTAGTGTAGCCCCGATCTTGTAAACTTATACAATGGCCAAAACAATTGTCCTAAACAAGCCAACAATGATTCCATACTCACAAATATTAACCCAACAACCATGCCTCATCCCTTCTCCCCTAAAGAAAACATGAAAAAGAATGAAAAATCTAGAAACGTGACACACAACACAAAGATCACAAAAATCTCAACACGCAACCACAAGAGAAAGAGGTGTGGCGCGAAACATGCCTAGCAAAATGGGCTAATGCCAAGATGTCAAAGTAACAAAAACACTACCAAGCTGAAAAAAACAGTAGTGTAGTGCAAATTCCAAAAATTTGCAAAAAAAACAATTCAGACACACCGCAAGATGGAAAAATAAGTGGTGTGACCTGAAAACTCTGAATAAGATTTTAATAATTTCAACTGAAAATAAATCCAGTAACCGATGACAGTGGTTAGACCTGCCTGATCAAAATTCACTACAACTCCACAACAATAACACCCACTGGCCTGCAACCTGTGTGCCCTCCACCACAATTCAAAATCAAATTAACTGGCATGCATAAAAATACAAAGTACTTCCTCCCAAATGTACCGCCTGCCACAACAGAAAAACTTATGAGAACAACATTGCTCCTAAAAGTCAACTCCAACATCAACTCCAACCTCAACATAGGGGAAATGTTTGTTGTGCGGTAACCTTCAACGCAGGCACACAAAACAAAAAAAAACGACAACTCTGAGAGTCTCTATTCCCATATTTCATGCGCAGAACTGCCTTGAAAATTAACTACAACCTCAAAAATGGGTCCCATGCCCTAAAGTCAACACTGCTACTTAACTTAAAGTAAAGTTAAAATACTGGAGCAATCTTTTTTGAGTGTCCAACCTCCTTAAAAAAAAATATGAGGTTCCTACTGAAGGTTTTTAACATTGGTAAACACACCTGGCCAGTATATGAGAACCTAACCCGATTGAATGCATGCAACTCCTAAATAATATACTCCCATTATGGGCAAATTCTCCACTCCAAACGTGTAACATATAACTATCAAATGCACTACAAATGCAGAACCTGCTGCATCCAGTACGCACCCTTGCATCAAATATCCACAAGTCCATTTGCGCACACATATGCAAACTACAACTCACAGTCACACAACAACTTCAACATATGCAAAACACACAAAATCTGCATTTCGCAAAATTTGCATTTCCCTAATTGCAGTTCACATTAATCATAAAAATTATCAATATTTCCCTAAAAGCATAGATTTTATATTTCCTCCAATAATTTAAACATTTCTGCATATCATAACATGAAAACTCTGTGGACTGTAATTCAGCTTCATATAAATTTGCAAAATCCTCATTTAAATAACCTCCATGTTCTCTTATTGGTCCTCTGTAGAATAATTAAAATGTTGCATCTTTGTAAAAAAAAAAAGCAAAAAATGTCAATGTTCCTCCAGAAACGTATGCAGTCCGTATAATGCATTTCCCCAAAATTACGCATGTGTAATCCATATTAAAAAAAAATGTGCTTAAATACATCTCCCACGAAACACATCTCTCACAACACATGCTGCATGACATAACTCCTACTTGCACTTTAATAATCTCCAGTTTCATACTACAAAATCTCTGTGAACCTGAATTCTGATTGTCCTCCTGTAAAATTAAAAAACATTACACTATTCAGAAATCTCTGACACTCCATCGGTCCATTATAGCTGACAACTCATTCACTGTAACCTTAATGTAGTTGTCAACTTCACAACACACTGCAATACACTTCTAATGTAGTTCAACATACTCACGACCCTCGCAAAACAAAGTCCAAACCATGTAGCATCATTTTCAATTTCCAAGCGAAAATGGCAGCAAATAAACTATGATGCGCTGTCTTTCTTCTCGTCAAACGTGGTAGAAATACGACATCTGCCTTCAAAAGCAAATTCGACTGTGAATACAAGTCTCCTTTTTAATGATAACATATTTGTGGTGTCTCATAGAAATCCCTACTTTCAGTCCCATTGATGTTCGGGCTCACCGCCACTGCTATCAGTAACTTCGTTTCTTGGCTTGTAACGTTCCGCATTCCAAGATGTCCGTCACAATAACTCTGATGCAATACATGCAGCTTCAACATTCTATTGGCTAACGTCATGTTAGCAAACCCACGCTTCCGTGTTCGTCATAGCGTCTGTGAACGCACAGAGGACATTTCCTCTAATCCCTTTTCCGAACACGGAGATAAACTATCATGGTATCGGGCCACCTTATCTGCGTTCCAAGCTAACGGACAAGCTAAAACGCAACTCACAGAAAGGCAAACTGGGCACGTGCACCACCCACTGCCCATAGGAATGCTCCGAAAGGTACGAATTAAACCAGCAACCATGGCTTTTCCACAAAGTACTTTTGACAAAGTAGCTGCTTCGTGGCTTTGAATGACTGCATCTTTTTCTTCTTTTCGCCCTTCTTTTTTTTCACATCGCCTACGCCACTTACCGCCAAGCACAACTCCTGCACTACGTACAGCGGCAGACGTAGATTCAGGCCGCCTGCACACCATCATAATGCAGGGCTTACAACTCTCCAGGGGCTATCTTCACTCTCAAGCTGGATGGACATTTACCTGCATTAGGTCTTCTCTTAATCCATCCGGACAGCACTCATTGCACGCTTTTTGGGCCTCACGGTCACTGAAGCTTCGTCTCCAACCAAATGCCCTGTCTTCACTCTCCTATTCATTACGGCTCACTCAAATGATCCTTGTCGCCAAAATGATGTACCCTGCCTCCTGCAGGTGGTACCCTGGGTCAGTAATGCACAAGGAGCAGGAACCAGGCTGTCCCAGGTAAGTGGAAAAGGAAACATGTTTTATTTCTTCTTATATTGCATAGTACAGGTAGTAAAGTAGGAGAGATAGTGACAGGCCTCCACCCTGGTTCCCTGCCCAGCCCCAAGTCTCCAACTGTAAGTTGTGGAACTCCCATGTGCCCCAACTCTCCAAGCTCCACAGAACATTCCAACAAACCTCAGCACTCACACATACAACCTACATAACATCCAGAATACCACAGTATGATTCACATGTCGGCTTTGTTTGTTGGAAGGAGATTGAAGAGAGCTGGAGTAGAGGGAGTTTCGAGTTGTGAGTTTTATAATAGGGATAGTGTAATTGGAGAAAGCATAAGGAGAGTTGAGTGGTAGGAGGAGCAGCAGTAGAAGGAGTGAATGCATTATAGGTGAGTATCACAGTGTGGAGAGACAGTGCAGTATTTGGAAAGCTAGGGTTACTCATAGGTGCAAGAGGGAGAAAGTCAAAAGATCATAGGCTAAAGGGGTAAAGAGTCTGGTCAATGGCTGTTCCGCCCTTAACTGGGACACCTCTGGCTGGACGGCCCTAGGAAGTGATGACACACATTTCACCTGATTTCCTAGTCTATCAGTGGTTGGGCACCCTGATGTTGATTGATGTTCCCAGAGGGGGCTCTTGAGGCCTTTGGCTGGTGATGGTGTCGATCCAAGATGGCGACAGGAAGCAATGTCACTGATACAAGATGGATACAGGAAGTGATGTCACCAATCCAACATTGCAGCTGGAAGTGATGTCACCAATCCAAGATGGCACCTGGCTGTGAAGTTCCAGACAGAAAGTGAAGCCAAATAAACAGAAGTGATCATGCATGCTCTTGTCACCTAAACGCCTAGTGGTTAATCTCTCTGATATTATCCCTGTTGTTGCTGGGATGAGGCAATTTCTTCTAGATTGGTGTTTCCAGAGGAGACCCTTGTGGCCTTCAGCTGGGGATGGGGTTGATCCAATATGGCTGAAGAAAGTGTAGTTCTTCCATCTTGTAATAATCCATGTACCGATCATGATATATCACCATAGAGTATCCTTACGTAACTTGATGACCAGTTACTCTCTTTGTTCCATTATAAACATCAAACTATATCAATAATATTTCTAGTTACATTATGTTTTTATTTTTATTTTAAATCAATAGCTTCTTCATATAATGTATATATTTTTTCCTCCTGTATTAGTATTATATGATGTTGAAATATTTAATCTATATCCATTGATTCGTCCTGTTCTTCTTAATCTCTAGTTGCTGTAATTCAATTGTCCTAATGGGTGAGTGAGTAATGCAGGACTTTTAAGTCTAGTCTGAATATCAATCCATGTCCTAATACACACCCACATTCCTAATGTATTTAATTTCAGATTCTCCTTCGAATAATGTGAACTTATTCTATTTGTTTTGTCTCCAAAATATAAGTATTCCAGTACTGTGTACTTGTTACTATTTACATATTCTTTTTAAATATAGTAAACCCATCTATGATTATTTAAATAATAATATTGTATTCATGCAATTCTTAAACTTACATACTAAAATTTAAAAAACATAGCAGCCCTGCCAGTCATACAGATACAGGTTTGTTAGAAATTATTCTGAAAAATAACTACTTTACATTTAACATTGTCATTTACCAACAAATGAGAGAGGTGGCTATAGAGTCAAAATGTTCCCCTTGAGTAGCAAACATTTTGATGGGTTCTCTTGCAGAAACGTACATCAACAGATACGATACAATGAATGTAATCAAATGAACTCCTTACATTGATGATATTTTCTAATATGGACAGGCACAGAAGTTGAATTTAAACAATTTGTGAAGTATTTAAATGAAAATGCATTTACTATCAGATTATCTGTAACATATGGCAAAATAAAAATGCTATTCGTTGATTTAGTGATATTAATGATCAATAACAGGAATGAAACCACTGAAACATGTTGAAGCAAACACCACACTTTTTGCCACTAGTTGTCCCAAAAAGAGCAGAATCAAAAATGTACCAGTGGGGGACATTTTGTAGAGCGAAAATAAATTACAGTCAAAATGACTTTTTTCATGAGCAATGTGACATCTTGAAAAAGAGATTTGTAGAAGGAGGATACAACACTATACACATTGGAAATGCAGAATTGAAGCATGATATATGCAAGATAAATTATGTATTGATACCTAAAAGTCAAACAATGAATCAACAAGATAAATGTATGTCCATTATGTAACACAATGCACAAAGAAATCAAGTTCATAGAATATTAAACATACATTGGAATACATTTATGATAGATAAAGGACAACATCGATTCATAGAAGTTAAACACAGAATTGTGTTCACAAAAGCAGAACCATGAGGAAATATGATATCTCCCAGTTTCCCTACCAATAATAAAGACCAAACAGGAACCAGGACATGGTTGAAGCAACCAAGACAAGGGTTTTGTAACAACACATTTTGCAAATAGTAACAACATGCCCCTAGTCATAAAACAATACATTAACTGTAAAAGGTACCTATATGTTGCATATGGTATAACCAGCATCTGTGACATAATTTACATAGGAAGCACCATCAAAGCATTTAAATTGAGAATGTTTGAACATTTTAGATCCGTAAGAACTCAAGATACAAGACAACCATTGGCTATTCACTGGATTTTGGAACATAAAGGAGAACATCTAGATAAAATTCGATTTTGTGGGATAAATAGAATCGTCTGGAGTAAATGAGGAGGCGATCAGGAAAATATTTGAAACAAGAAGAAGCCAAGATAATCTTTTTCATTCACATTACATCTGTTTGACTCAATACAGATCACTAATTACACTGCTTTTTGGGAAGAACTGTGTAGTGGAATCAATGATAACTTTTGATTTAATCACTGGTATATTTAAACAATAACAAGTACAATATACTGGAATACTTATAAGTAAGAGACATAAAAAATAAAATAAAATCACATTATTCAAACAGAATTTGTAATAACATACATTGGGAATGAGGGTCTGTATTAGGAAATGGATCTATATTTAGACTAGACTTAAAAATCCTGTGTTAACCAGTCATCCATTTACATTATTGAATTACAGCAACTAGAGATCAAGTACAACGGGACAAATCAATTGCCATAGACTGGACTATTCAATGGGCCTCATTACACGTTGTGCGCTAACAATCTCAAATTAACGGCATGGCGCTCTTAACGTGTCTGCCCTCGCAAGAGGGCGCTAATAGCGTACCATTACGAGTACGTGGACACGAGCATAGCGCCATGCCGGTAATGACCCTACCGCCATGCCGCTAAAGTCCCCAAAAAGTCTCTTACCGACTTCGACAAAAGTGCAGATAGCACCTCTGCCCTCACGCTGCATGCAAATAGCAGTCACCGCTATTAGCGGTGACCGTTAAATTGCAGAACCGGAAACAGCGTCATCGCACAGGAACGGGAAAGAGCACGGCGGCCATCTTTAAAAACACAATCCATTGCCATCCTCTGCCCCCTGGACCTGTTCTGAGTAGTTTGCAGTAGGAAATCCACAGGGACACCCTCGACATGCCTAAGGCAGTAAAAAAAAACACCGACCGGCAGCGGAAGGAAAAATTTACCACAGAGGAGCTATTAATGCTCACCCAGACCCTAGCTGACAATGCCCCCGTGGTCTTTGCCAGCGACATGCGGCGGGAGACACTCATCAAAAAGAAGGCAATCTGGGCTGAGGTCACCTTGAAAGTCAGTGCTGTGGGCACCACCACCCGCAATGTGCGTGAGTGCAGAAAGAGGTGGGATGACCTCAGACTCCTGGTGAGAAGCATCCTTGCAGAAAACCACAACATTGCCACAATAGGTGGATCTGGTTCGCCCATAAAACTGAAAGAATGGGAGGAGACCTGCGCCAACCTCATTGGAGTGGAATCCATAGAGGGAGTCGGGATGATGGAGCATGGTGTGGTAACCACTTCAGATGGAGGTGAGTGTACACATGAAAGCATGCAATGTGAATCTACTGGTCCCCCCAAATGTGAGCCCAGAATCACCTCATGGATGGCCAAACATCCACACATGCATCCAACCCTGGCCATGTCAGTGTCAGACCCAAACACACACACACATGCACACATCACCAGAGACAAGTGCCACACACAACCATGCATGGATGAGCCACTGAACTGACACATCACCTGCATCCTTTACAATGAAGTCCAAATGCCCACAACTGCATTATTGATGTATACTGGATTAAGTACATAGAACCTTAACCAATGCCATCTCCCTTCTTGTCCCCGACAGGCTCACATACAGACAGTGAGGATGCTGGCAATGCATCTCAGGCACCCCCTGCGCATAAGAAAACAAGGGTACAGGACACAGAGGACACCCCCACAACATCAAGGGGCAAAGGTAGAAGGGTCCAGATGCAGAGTGTGAAACATTGGTGGAGCAAAATGAAGTATGAAGGTGGGCACTACAATATTATTCATATATCCAAAAAATATGTATTGTTTCATGTAAAATAAACAAACTTTAGCCTGGGGCTACCAGTTATGAGGAGGTCCTATGGCATAAGGACCAAATCGTAATGAGCAAAAAGATAGAGTTAAACTACTCCATCAAAAAACTGGTGCTCTCAGTTGGCCCTAAGGAGGGCTGCACTTTTCGAAATCCTGTACGTGACCTTTTGTTAAAGTATTTGCAATCAATGGTCACCATCAACGGTAATTAGTTCCAGGAAATGTTTATTCACATCCCTTTTGCAAAGCTATTTTATAGGAATATTGTTGTAGTGTCATATTCACTGAGGCTGCGCCAAAATTAGTTTAGATTGCATGTACAGATGCCAATGCATTTCGGTTACAAAAACCTTCATCAGGGCGGTACATTCACTCTGTTGTCAATTAGCAGTTACACGTTTTACATAATCATAAACCATTAAGTGACCACATTGGCCCTCATTACGACCCTGGCGGAAAGCGACTGACCGGAGCGCCACAGCGTAAATAGCGTTTCCGCCATTGCACGAAGGAGCAAAGTGCGGCCCATTCCGACCCATCGGGCACGAGCACCACGCCACGCCACGGCGGAAGTGCAAAGTCCGCGATGGCGGAAATGACCCCAAAACGGCCCACACCGCCGCCGTACGGCGCCCTAGGTGCAATACCGCCACCCCTCTTAGCGGTCACCGCAGTGTGCGCCTACCGGAAAGTACGGTGACCGGAAATATACGGAAACGGAAGTTAAAACATGGGCCCGGAACGGGAAACATCCCGGCGTACACCTATAAAAACACTAAAACCACACAACCACTAAAATCACTACCCTGAAACACACCCCAACCCGTCAACCACCCTAGCGAAACCAAGAAAAATGGGAAAAGTAGCGAAGAAAGCGTGCGACCGCAAGCGGCAGGTCCACTTCTCCCGTGAGGAACTCACCGTGCTAACAGAGACCCTCCAAGAGAATGCTGCCGTCGTCTTCTGCACGCAAATGACCAGGACGGCACTTGCAAACAAGAAGGCCATATGGGCTCTGGTGGCACAGCGGGTAAGTGCGGTGGGGACCGCACCCCGCACCCCACAGCAATGCCGCAAGCGATGGGACGACCTGCGGATACGCGTCCGCAGCATACTCTCTGCCAACCGCAACATTGCCACAGCCACCGGGGGAGGTCCTGAATCACCCATCAAGTTGACCCCCTGGGAAGAAATCTGTGCCTCCACCATCGGAATGGAGAGCATAGAGGGAGTCGGAGGGATGGAGAAAGGAGTGCAGACATCCGAAGATTCAGGTAGGTGGGCCAGATAAAACAATGCCAAATCCACACAGTCCATCCATGTGAAGTACCATGCGTCCACATAGTGCAACAGAAACACATGTCCAGGAGAACGTCCACACACATCGGCCTGATAGCGCACGTTAAAACCCACAATAAATACATAAATAATTAAAAACCCCTAATACACGCACTACACGTGCAGCAGGCACACCCTAACTGCAGGCTGCCAAACAACTGCACCCTCACTCCACACACAAATCAAAGCACCACCAAGGCCCCGACCCAAATCACCCTCAGGTACCACCCCAAAGCATGTGATACAATGCCATTCCAATTCCCACAGACCCATCAATAACCCTCGCCCTCCTTTACTCCACCACAGGGTCCGATCCAAACGACGAGCTACAGGACACCCCTACCAGCACACCTGCAAAGAGGGCCAAGACCAACGGCCAGAGACCCTCCACCTCAGCTGCACGCATCAAGACACGGCAGCAGCACAAATCAGGTGGCAGCACAGAGGAGGGAACATCAACAGGCACCCCAGCAGCCAGCATGCCCACAACACCACCACCACAGGTCCCCCCAATGGATGCCACAGAAGGCACTGCCTCTGGTGGCAGCAGCACCATAGGTGACACCCCATTGATGGCAGCATGCTCGGACACAGAAAACGGGGATGCCGAAGTCAGATCCATCCATGACCTGTCCCAATCCCCCTGTCTGTCCCATCCCGTACAACATGAGGATACCACGCAGGGGCACCCACAAGACGACGACTGGCCATCCCCCACAAGCCCTGTGGCAAGGCAACATGAGGACAACAGCCCCTCTGTGACACCCCCGCAAATGGCCATGGCCCAGCAGAGGCAACAGTCCCTCGACCAGTTGATCGAACAACAGCAGCAACTGGCCACACTCCTCAAGGACCATGCCGATGAATGTGGGGGCACTAAGGCAGACATAGAAACATCAACTGAGACACTTAGGGCAGAAATGGAGAGAGGTACAGAGACGCTAAGGGCACAAATTGAGAGAAGCACCGAGAGCCTGAGGGGGGAACTGCATGCGACGTCCAAAGACGTATGTGCCGAACTGGCCGCAGTGCGCCGTGTGCTCACTGAGCTCTCGCAAACCCTTAGGGACATGCATGGACGTGAGCAGGCAGAGACATCATCCGTTGCAAGTTCCGTCCAGGGCAGCCCCCAACGTAGATCTGGAAGGAACCTGCGCTCCACAGGCAGGGGTGCCCCTGATACCCGCAGAGGGGGCATGCAATAGCGACAGCCCACTGACAAAGAGCATCTTTGGACACTGGTGTTCGGGGGGAGGTAGGAGGGTGGAGGGGGTGTGTTGGGCTCACTTGGGTGGCGGGTCGATAGGGTGTTCAACATGATATCACATATGCCATAAAAAGTGCACGATCAACCAATGAGAAGTGTGGACATTGATATTTGTGTACTAGGCCATCATAGGCGTACAGTCCATATTGTGCATGTCCCAGACACACGCAGTGCCACGAGTCCCGTGTCCATGTATCAGCCACCAGGCGTGAGTGCTAGAAGCATACATCAATGAGATGCTGACGAATGTCACGGCCCTCCGGTGCCTCGCAGACTCCATGAGGTGCTGCCACATCCCCACCCTCATCATGACCATCATCAGGTGCTTGCAGTTCTGCGTCAGGGGGCATGGGCACATTTCTACGTACGCACATGTTGTGGAGCATGACACATGCCATGACCATCTTTGCAACCTTCTCATGGCGGTACAGGAGTGCCCCGCCAGACCTGCTGAGGCAGCGGAAACGAGTCTTCAGTAGGCCGAATGCCTGTTCAATGACTACACGGGTACGTGAGTGGGCATGGTTGTAGTCCTCCTCATGCTGGTCCCGTGGGTTCCGGACTGGTGTGAGGAGCCATCTCTTCAGTGGATATCCAGCATCACCTGTATGTGGACGAGAAACGTATGATGTGGAATGCCATTGATACGTACGCACACCCCCCCGCCCCCTTCCTGGCAGGTCATTGCCAATTCACATACCCCACATCATCATGCATGTAATGAGACTCACCGAGTAGCCAGGATCTGTTCCCTGCGTGTCGCTCCATGTAGCGTGGTATTGTAGAGTTCCTCAAGACCATAGAATCATGGGTTGATCCAGGGAATCGGGCACAACAATGTGTAATGATCCTGTTGGAGTCACACACCATTTGTACATTCAGGGAATGAAATTGTTTTCGGTTGCGGTACTGGGCCTCCATGGCATGTGGGACTACCAATTCAACATGGGTGCAGTCGATGGCACCAATGCAACCCGGTATGCCGGCAAGTGCATGGAATCCCACTTTTGTGTTGGTTATTTCCTGCTCCGAGCGTGGTAGAGAGATGTAGTCGTCTGCGTGCTGCAGGAGGGCATCGAGCACTTACAATAGTGTCCGTGAGAACAGTGGCTGAGAAATGCCATGCAACTGTCCGACTGTGTGCTGGTAGGTGCCTGTGGCCAGGAAGTGTAGTACAGACACCACCTTCAATAGGGGTGGGATGGCGGTTGGGCTATCTATCATGCTGACAAGGTCAGCCTGTGTCATGTCCACAATGGCGGCTATGGTGTCCCGGTCCAGACGGTAGAGGGTGTGGATCTGCTCATCAGTGAGGTTGAACGGATGTGCTCGGAGGCGTGGGATTGCGGGCTGCCTGCGTGGTGGTAGTGGCTGTGCTGGTGGGCCTTGCTGGCCCTGCCTTGGCCTCCTCCTCCTCCTGCGTCTCCTCCGTGCGGCTGGTTGTAGTTGGTGTTCGTCTTCTTCTTGGAGTCGGAGCACTTGCAGTGCTATCAGGTCCCCCAGGGCCAACATCGCGAGTCCTGCCGGTAGCATTTCGGTGTGGTTGTGGGAGGAGACTGGCTGTGCAATTTATGTGTTTTCAGGCTGTTTGGCCTCCACCTGTGGTGATTGATTCCACCTGTGCAAACTGCACTCCCCTTTGGCCGAGCACGTCCCGCGCACAACGCTGCAATTCGTGGAATTGTATCTTGCTATTGCAATCATGTATTTGTACCCGATGGCCGTGTAAGATTGGTTGATATGTTCATTCTGCTGTGGTCCCATTGTTTCCCATACTATCTGTGCAGTCGCGAACAGACTTGTGAAGGGTCAGTGGGACGTAGTACTCGAGTAACGGTGGGCCCTCATGCATCACTGTACCGAGTTGCAACGACGGGCGGGGCGTCCCATTCGTGGGTGAAGGCAGTTGCCATTTTCACACACAGCCGCACTCGATGGAATAATTAGTGATTTCAAACGGCCACAGATGCCTTTTCGACGTGATGTTGCAAATGAGGAATTCGAAGGGCGGCGCTTTCGGTTTCCAGCTAGCGGGGAGGAGATGCCCACAGGTCTGACTGCAAATATAACGTTCTCTTGTTCTATGTCCTTGAGACAGGGCCCATGGCGAGGGAGCAATGATTGATATGAATAGTTTGGGATGCGCATTAGCTACGTGGGCGATGAGGCCGTCCGTTCACAAATACATGTTACTTCACAACACTGGATTTACGGGCTGGGGCGCTGTGGATTTAGCAGGCTGCATAACGCACAGACTCAATGGATGTTTCTAATGTTATGTGAGTAATTATTCAGGCGTTTTGATCCCGGGATGAGGGAATGATGGATGGATGCATGGGCAGGTGATTTGATACAGAGTTTGCCGTGTACAGGGCTTCTTGGGATCTATCCGCCTCCCCTACGCTATGTGATGCAGGGCTGCCATAGTGGGACCATCGTCTATCTGGCCTTGTTGAGCCCTCCCTGTCTCGAGGCGCCCTCAGACACTTGTGTCCATGCACGTTAACATTCCCATCTGATGGATTCTGTTTTGACAGACGCATGCACAGGTACACTCGTTTGTGATGGTGTTTGCACCTCGATATAGATGGTTATGAGTCGCAAGTGGTTTTGGGGTGGTGATGATCCTTTTGAGTGGGCTAGCATGCATATGGCTGTGGATTTCGTGTGATCATTGAAGTGAGTTGTTGGAATGTAGTTCTGATGGCGATTCTGTTCTTTTTCTTTTCTTTTGGTTGACAGGTATCTCCTCCCCTTTTGCCACTGCCATCTGTATGCCACTCCTGCAGATGGATTTTACTCCCGCCACCTGCTGCTTCGTGTTAATCAGTGGAGCAGCATTACGATCTTATGGGACGATCGCCAATGGCCCACATGCCCTTACGCGGTACTGGTGGCTCGGAGCAACATTTCGGCCTTTCAGCTGGACTAGTGCCTCCCCATTGGGACGCCCCTGCGGTTCTGTGCGCTTCCATGTTGCCTTTTCGTACGTGAATGTGGCTCTGTGTACCATGGGGGAACAGGGCGACACACAGGTAGTGGCTGGTCATTTCTTGCGGAAGCAGCCCACAATGGTGATTAGTGTTTTGGAGTTCATGACCTGATGGCTGTATGGGCTTGGTGACTTTGATGTGCATTAAATTACTATTCAGATTTGGCCCGTGTAGCGTTTTTCTTTGCAAGTGCTGTGGCATATGCCTATTTGGGGGGCGATGTATTGTGAGGAGATCTGCATTGGGTTCCAGCTTCGGGGTTTAGTTGCGTGGTACTGTGCTGGGCGCGTTTGCCTACGAAGCCCAGTGAGGTCAGGGATGGGGGCTGCCAATATGACTGTTTGAATGTTGTCATGCTCAGGGGCGGGGGATTGGGTTTTGTGTAACAGATGCCGGTCAGCCAGGTGGACTGGTGGAATGATGTGATTTTCGGAATATTGCTGGTCACAGGTGCCTGTGTTTGCGTGCGTTTCTTGGTGGGGGACTGTGGTCATGTCCATTGGGATGGCTTCTGTATTCGTGCCATCTGTGCCCTGCAGCTCCCATTGGCCCCTCTTGTGTTTCTTTTGTTCGTTGCCATGCATGGGTGACTTGTACATTTCAATGGTTGCAATGTGGCTTCATTGCACCTACGGGGAGTTGTACTTTGTGGGCAGGGAGCGGTGTACAGGCACTCAGTGGGGCCGTTTACGGTTGATTCGCGATGCCGTACTTCTCGCCATGGCGGAATGGTACATTACGCCATGCCTGATGGCGTTAGGTACATGTCCGCTAGGGTCGGAATTGGCGTACCCTTGCGCCATGGTGGTGTTTGCGGTTTGGCATGGCGCGCGCGCGCGTGCTTGGTGCAGTTAGCGTTGGCGTTCACTACGGTGTCGCTAATGGCTTCGTACTTTGCGGTGACGGGTCATAGTCGCACCGAGCGCTATTCGATGGCGGTATTGCATTTCCGCCATCGTTTTTCCATTTCCGCAAGGGTCGTAATGAGGGCCATTGTTACAATAGAAAAATGTTTTTCACATACCATTTCCCAGTGTCGAAAATTATGTAAACATAAAAAAATGGAGAAAGAGAAAAGAACAGACTCGTTGTCAATGTCTTTTTGTACTTTAGTTCTAGCTGATAAGCAAAACAATGTGGGAATAGATCTCATACCTTAAGTATCTAACGTTTCTCCACCTTGTGTGAAAAGCAACAAGTTGCAGTGCAGGCTCCTGTAAAACCCACAGGGAAGCTCGTCAGTAATCATACAATTGAAATTTTAAGCCATAAATACAAAGAGAGCAGAGCCTGCCTTACCAGACGAAAAATGCTGTGTCACTGGAAGCCGTGTTCGCACGAGCACACGCGCAAGTGTAAGTTTCAGTATTTAAATGTTCTCATGGTGACCAGACGGCGTTGTGTCGAGGCACGTACGCCTTGGGTCCCACCCCTGTGTCCACACGGTGGGCGGGACTATCACCATGGAGAAACAATATGCATGGATTGCTCGTTGTTGAGCGGCTAACGGCCAACAAAATGTAATTCAAAGCAGACACATTGAAATGCAGCTGCTGCTTGAGAAACTTTGGTTTGAAGCAGACACGCTGGTAAAGAAACCATGATGAGAAAACTGAGTAACGGCAGAGCTGATGTAAAGTTTTGTATCTTAAAACCTCTTTAAATATACTGAAGACTACATGGAGATAAACACACATTTTAAATTGCACGTGTTAAAGCAAAATTTGTCATTGGTGACTCTGATCTGTGTGTCTTCCAAAATAACATAACGATACAATATACACAGGACACTGGAGGTACAAAGCCGAACAGGGACTCCCCTGGTGGTAATGAAACGCCTCATGGGGCGTGTCACAATGGTTAATGCCTCTATCTTCAAGTAATTAACTATGCTAATTCGTAACAATCTTATATCAACAAGTAATGTTCAAATGTCATTTGAAAACTCAAAAATTGATTAAAAAAACACTGTAATTAAGGAATGCCCTATGTGGCATTATAGATCATACCCTTGATACCATGGGAAAGTGACTAGAAATCATCACAAGTAGCAGATAGTTTGTAGTTTAACATCACGAGTAGCAAACCCTAGATGTAAATAAAAAGTGGATGTTAATAATTACAAGTAGCACATGTAATTTATTTCTTCAATGATGCCCTTCGGTGCCAAGGTGCCCAAACGATCAATCCAAAACGTTTCGCGTTGATCAAGTCTTTTTTGTAGGTTTTCATGTTTGTTATACCGCTGAACCACTTCCGAAATCACAAATTTGATCTGTGCCACTCTGTGATGTTTCTCGCACCAATGTCTTGCTACCGCTGAGGTGGCTGACCGGTTTCTGATGCAAGATCGATGTTCATTCCATCTAGTTTTGCATTGTGTTTGTCCAACATAGAAAAGTCCACATGGGCATTTGATCCCATATATAATGTTTTGGGTGTCACATGTAGCATAATCCTTAAGTTTAATTTTCTCTCCAGAGTGGGGATGGTTGATAGTGGAACCCTTCATGATGTAGTTGCAGTTACTGCAATTGAGGCACGGAATGTGCCAATGCGGTCTGTGATTTTCTTCTTACCAGCTGGTTTAGTTTTCACTAACTTATCCTTTAAATTTTGACTGCGTTGATAAGCAAAAGTTGGAAGTTCTTTGAATAAGTGTTCTATTCTTTGATCACATGTTATTGTATTCCAATTCATTTTGATTATTGTTTTAATCCGACTGCTTTGTCTTGAATACTTGGATACAAAGACCAATGGTGGTGTGGATTCTTTTTTGGTATGAGGTTTCAATAGTTCTTTTCTGTCTTTTGTAGCTGTGCGTAGAGTTACTTCTTCTATTTCAGCCGGAGAATACCCTCTCTCCAAGAATTTGTCTCCCATGTCTTTCACTGCTTTTTCATAATCAGAAGGGTCACTGACTATCCTTTTCACCCTTAGCAGTGGAAAAATGAACCCGCACTACGCTGTGGCACCCAGAAAATAAGCGTACGCGTAATACACACAGCCTACACTGACCTCTGAAGGGGTACGCGACACATGGGGCAAGCACAGTTGGTAAATACGTGCACGACTCACCGTATGACTGGAAAAAGAATGTGAAAAAGACTCGCGTGTGCGTGTTGGCAACACCCCCGCCAAAAGAAGAATTGTACGCTGTCTGAGGAAACAGGACAAAAGAAGAAGTGAACGCTGTTTGAGAAAACAGGCCAAAATAAGAATTGAATGCTGTCAGAGGTAACAGGGAGTACGAACTTGAACCGTTGTGAAGTAATCGCGTGTGAACCGACTAGAAGTACAAAATTCACCCACTCGCTCTCCACGAAAAGCACGTACAAGAAAATGGCGTCCTATACGTACCTTTTCAACCGGCCCACACATACAACGTCACTTAGGCGTGTACGCGCTAAGGCCCTTTGCACGTGTACAATGAACATGCACCCGTGTTGAGGGAAACGCCCTTGCACGTCACGTCACAGATGCGCTTATGCGCTAAAGGGCATTTGGTCCAATGAATTTGCGTACGTGATGTGTCTTCATGTGCTGATTCACTATGCACCCGTCACGAGGGAAACATCCGTGCGCATAACGTCACAGACGCGCTTACGCGCTAAGGGCCTTTCCTCGAATTACATGCTGACGTGCAATTTTTTCACGTGCCAAATCACTCCGTATCAAGCTGGCCACGCGACAACACACTGAAGACCATGCTCCTGCCCAGAAGGCTGAATTACTGCCCCCAAGAGCCCCGAGCATGCTCCCACCTGCCATCTGCTGCTGCCTGCCTGCCTGCTGCCCACGTGTCCTGCTATTTGCTGCCTGCACGTCAGCCAGGGGTGCAGTTGCTGTGACCACCCCTGCTGGAACTGAAGACTCCCGACTGGGATACCATCGTTCCAAAGCCCAGCCCTAGGACCCAGTTGCCCACCCACACCTGCCTCTGGGGTTGCCATGTCGGGCACAACACCATCTGGCACCACTGGCAACCCCCAGCCAGAGGGGCAAAGGGCCATCAGCTTCAGTGCCAGGGAAGTTGGTGCCCTAGTGGAGCAAGTCCTGGGGCACTATGATGCCCTCTTTGGAAGTTTGCGCGCCGACAATGCAGGACAGACCAGGATCTGGATGGACATCGTGACTGCCATCAACGAGGAGGGGGTGGCAGTCCGCGACATCAAACATGTCCGGAAGCGCTGGGAGGACTTCAGGTCCAGGACCCTCGACAAGGCCCAGCGCCTCTTGAAGGCAGCGGATGCCAAGGGGCACCGGGGACAGCTGTCAGACCACCAAATGAGGGTCCTGGAACGCATACGCCCAGCGCTCCACGTCCAGGTCCTTGAGAGGCAGACCCGCCTGGAGTCGAGCGGTAAGTGTACATGCATACTGATTGGACGCTGTGCGTGGTGTGGTGTGCCAGTAGTGTGCAGGTTATACATGTGTTTTTGTAGGGCCATGTATGGATGTGTATGTACAGGGGCGTGAGGCTGACACATGTGAGTTCTCTCATGTGTGAGACACATGGATGCTGTATGTGTTGGTAAGCATGCAGGCTAAATGCAGGTGTGGGAGCAAACAAGTTTGCATTGCTGTGTATGTACGTTGGCATGTTTGTGGCGTCACACATGGATGGTGGTTCCAGCTGCATGTATCTGCACTGTGTGCATGTGTGTGTATTTGACAAGTGTGCAACTGTGATGCAACATGGATGCATGTGGCACTGACATGTAGAAGGCTGAATGCCAGATGTGACATGGATGGCGATCTCATCACTCTGACAGTTGGTGGACATGTAGACATGCATGTAAGTGTGTTGGTGTGTGTGCATGTGTTGTGCACTCCTCGTGTTTCATGTGACGTCAGGCTCACCTTCGGTTGTTGATGCTGTTGTATATGTAGGGATGGTGCTGCCTGGTGCAATATTGTTGTGGAATTGCTCATGTGTGTGAGTAGAAATGACATGTGTGTTAGGGAGTGTGATGCCATGTCTGAAGTTTGACACTGCCACTCATGTACAACTGTCATGTGTGTATCAGTCCATTGTACAGTGCCCTGATGCCTGTGTTCTATCTCTCCCTGTCTGCAGCATCAACTGATGAAGAGGGCGGAGCAGGTGCTGTGGAGCAAAGCGGCAGCGATCGCACCACCAGCCAGAGACGCAAGTCCCGGCTCCCCTCCCAGATTGTCATCTCTTCGGGGCGTGAGGAGTCTGGTGCCGCATCCCAGGCCGCAGCTGCTGAGGGTAGGTCCAAGAGGCGGAGGTTGGAGATGGACTCCTCGGCAGCAGAAGGGGCAGCTGAGACCCCACAGGGTCCGACGGAGGAAGATGGCATGGAGTCATCCAGGTTGGTGGGGGGTTTGGAGGACGAGGAGGCCATGGAAGGGACACACATGGGGTCTGGAGGTGGGGATTCCACTGGTGCCAGTGGTGCAGTGCAGGGGCAGGGACAGGAGGCAGCACAGGCCGCCGCGGAGTTGCCTGTGTGTAATCCTGTCCCTGATCCTGTGACTGCATCATCCCGCACCAGCAGGGATGCCTACGTCCAGATCCGTTTTCACGGAGGGGATGGGCGCACAACAACTGGCCTTCCTCTCCCTGCGGACTTGGCTTTCCGGGACCGGGTTGAGCCTGTCCTGGCTGGGATAGCGTTGCGTCAACAGGGCATGCGAGGTGACCTGCAGTGTTTTCGTGATGACACTGCACGTCATCTCGGATGCCTCTTTGACCGCGTTGACCTACTGGGACGGCTCACCAGTGCTGGATTCCTCTGTATGCTGGACCTTCTTGCGACCCCCTCCTCACCTGAACCACCTACGCGCCAGTCGTCCTCCATGCCATCTTCCCACCCATGTATCACCTGGGTACCCTGTGGAGCTGCCTCTGACCCAGCGGCCAGGCTGGTGGAGGACACATCCCTGCCACAGTCGTGAGTCGGACGTCCAGCAGGGGTGGCCACCAACTGCACCCCAGCCGGAGGAGGACGTGCAGGCAGCAAGAGCCAGGGCACAGGCACAGGCACAGCAGCAGCAGCAACATGGTGGGAGCAATGATGGCTCGGGGCCTTCAACATCGGAGGGGCAGGCATCGGCCAGAGGGCAGGAGGACCCAGGATTGCAAATGTCTTCCGTCTGGCAGCGGTTGGGCCATGCCATAGATGCGGAGCGGCAGCGGACAGAAGAGGCACGGCTCACAATGGTCAGGGCGGAGAACTCCATGCGGAGGGCACTGAGGCGGGCCGAGTGCCTCGAGGCAATTCGCAGGGTGTTGGAGGTCAACATGTCATCGTCCCTGCGAACCCTCGGGGCCATGGAAGAGGACCGCCTCCAGGACATTAAGTGGTAGTTCGATGATGCCCTGTCCCAGGACATCAAAAAGTGAGCCGTCGGACTAGCCCACTGCCATTGTAAATAGTTAGTTAGTTAGTGTTAGGTTTCATTTTTTTTTTATTTTTTTTTTGGGGGCGCTTGGACAATACCCCACATTTTTGTATATAGTTCTTCATTAGTTAGTGTATTTTTGTAGGTTTCATTTGGACAGTTGGGCACATGGACCCAGGATTTCATCCTTATAAATAGTTGGAGTGTGGATTTGTCGGCATTTTCTTTTTTGATTTTTCCATGGAGCATTGGATTTTACTTTTTAATTTCTGTCTGGATTTGCTTTGTTGGAGGGAGATTTTGGAGACATTTTTGATTTCATATATTTTGGATTCTGATTTCCTTTTTTTATCATTATGTGACATTCTGCATTGTTTTCCTTATGTCCATTGTTTGGTCTTTGAATTTGTTTCACCACATTTTTTGTTCAATACATTTTTTCCTGTACTTCAATGTGTAGTATTCTCTCATTGGTTTCATGCATGTCACGATGTGGGTTTTCACATTCACTGGCACCCATTGTGTGTGTGTGACGGACATGTGTTGATATACATACATGCCATTTGGGTTGTTTCATGTAATGTGCATTTCAATGTGGGGTGTATGTTATGCTTCGTTGGTTATTTGGGCAGGGGTGGCGTGCCGTGGGATTTGGGTGGCCATGAGGGCCATGATTGTGGGTCATGTTGACGTGTTGGGGGGGACATGAGTGGGGGCCTGCTGGCAGGTGCCCTTCACTGCTGGGGGGTGGGGGTGCAGGGGGACATGAGTGGGACATGAGTGGGGTCCTGCTGGCAGGTGCCCCTCACTGCTGGGGGGTGGGGGTGCAGGGGGACATGAGTGGGACATGAGTGGGGGCCTGCTGGCAGGTACCCCTCACTGCTGGGGTGTGGGGGTGCAGGGGGACATGAGTGGGACATGAGTGGGGGCCTGCTGGCAGGTGCCCCTCACTGCTGGGGGGTGGGGGGTGCAGGGGGACATGAGTGGGGGCCTGCTGGCAGTTGCCCCTCACTGCTGGGGGGGTGGGGGTGCAGGGGGACATGAGTGGGGGCATGCTGGCAGGAGTCCCTCACTGCTGGGGGCTGGGGGTTCAGGGGGACTTGAGTGGGACATGAGTGGGGGCCTGCTGGCAGGTGCCCCTCACTGCTGGAGGGTGGGGGTGCAGGGGGACATGAGTGGGGGCCTGCTGGCAGGTGCCCCTCACTGCTGGGGGGTGGGGGTGCAGGGGGACATGAGTTGATGATCACTAGTGCAAGGTGACACGTGGCCTGACTGGGGGGCATGGCCATTGTGGATGGGCTGCCTGTGGGACATGACCAGGGGTGCAGGGTAGTCCCCTGTGCTGTGGGCTGCCTGCAGGGGCCATGGAGGGGGTAGAGGGCACACCTGGGAGGACCCACACTGCTAATTCACATGTGGGACTCCCCATGCACACCAATGGATACACGTATCCCGCTCTGACAGCGAAATCGCGTGTGAGACTTCCCACGCACCCCAAAATCCACATACCCTGCTCGCACAGGGCTAATCGCGTGCGAAACTTCCCACGTACCGCAGTAATACACGTACCCCACTCGCACAGGGCCAATCGCGTGTGAAACTTCCCGTGTACCCCCGAAATCCACGTACCCCGCTTGCACAGGGCCAATCGCGTGTGAAACTTCCTGCGCACCACCAAAATCCACGTACCCCACTCGCACAGGTCCAATCGCGTGTGAAACTTCCCACGTACCCCAGTAATCCACGTACCCCGCTTGCACAGGGCCAATCGCGTGTGAAACTTCCCGCGCACCCCCGAAATCCACGTACCCCGCTCGCACAGGGCCAATCGCGTGTGAAACTTCCCGCGCACCCCCAAAATCCACATACCCCACTCGCACAGGGCCAATCACATGTGAAACTTCCCGCGTACCCCAGTAATACACGTGCCCTGCTCGGCCAAGGCCTATTGCGTGTGATAGTCCCCGCGAACCCCCCCAATACCCGTAGCCTGCTCGCACAGGGCCTACCGCGTGTGAAACTCCCCGTGAACCCTAGTAATACACGTGCCCCGCTCGACCAAGGCCTATCACGTGTGATAGTCCCCGCGTACACCACAAATACACGTACCCCGCTCGCACAGGGCCTACCGCGTGTGATGATTCCAGCACACTCCAGGAATACACGTTCCCCGCTCGGTGTTTGCTGTGTAGCGGCCCTGTTAGCTGGTCCAGGGTTAGCGCAGCCCTTTGCGTTGGATTGGGGATTTTGATGGCTTTTCCTTGCGCGAGGGGCGTTCTTGGGGGCGTAACTTGCTCTGCGGGATGTTCTCTGCACCAGGGCTCTTTTTGCCTTGGGAATTCCATGAATACGCGCAAGAATGCTGTTTAGCGCACACGGCTGGCGCACGCTGGCGCACAATCCCTCTCTGCGCTGCTCGTGTGCGCTGCCTCTGCGCTGAAATCTATGAATTACCCCGAAAGTGTCTAACAAACCCAATGCAACTGATAGAAATATTGATACATAGAATCTTAATCTCATATCTCATGTCTTAAATGGGGAAGCGCAACACGGATCAAACTAGATACCTGTTTCAGTACAGTAATGTACAAGACAAGCCTAGCAGACCATCCATCTTGGAATGATAACCTTCGATGAGAAAATAATTTGTCTAATCAGTTTATTTTGATAATGCGCTTTAATCAGTAAAACAAGTGTATTCTTCTTATGACTGGTTGAATTGGCACAAATGTATGATTTATGGCCTAAAATTCCAACAACAAGACTTCAGTCCGAGTTGCAGAGAAAATGTGGAGGGCATGGGGGTATAAGAGCAAATTATACAGAATATTTAAAAGTGGGTTAATATATTTGTAATGAAGCAAATATTTACCTCTGTATCATGTTATGGCACTCATTGCCTTGCTTTCTCTGTGTGACTGATAGCCTGCAAGGTAAGCAGATCTGAGTTTCAGAAGGGGGAATTAAATATAATTTACTTTAGACAAACATCCTTGTGCTTATGAGTTTGCAGCAAAGCATGAAGAATGTTAGATTCTCACCACTGCCACCACATGTAACACTCAGGACGTCAAACCACAACAAAAGTGATTACATTCGAAATGTAGGCTGTTAAAAGTGTCAGCTGCGTTCACAAAGTGCAGGCTTTAAATCTGAAAGTTGGCATTTAAATAGGTCCTGACCATACACATATGGATCGCATTTGTTGGGCATTAAACATATAAGGGTTGAATTGGCATACATGTATGATTATTGGGCTGTGACGCCAACAACAAAGGTTCAAACAATTTGCAGAGAAGATTTGTTGGGCAGGGTTGAAAACAAATTCCATAGAATATTTAAAACAATCAATCTATTTGCAAAAAAGCAAATAATTGTATCTCTGGTAGCTTTCTCAGTGTGATTGCGAGCCGTCACGATACTCAGAACAGAGTTGGAGGAAGGTGTGGGTGGGTATTTATTATGCCTTGTCTAATGCCCCGCAAATGCATTTAAGATGTGTATCTTGTTATTGTTAGCAATTCCTATTATTAATTATAAAAAATATCCAGTTTCAATGTTAGCACAATAGTATCTGTTTTTATCCTCTATTTTTATCCTCTGGTTGCACTCCTGTTATCAACAGCTGGGTTGGGCCTAGTAAGCTTGCATCTGACTACGGGACACTCACACAAATTATAAGGGACTGAGATCACAGTGAGACAGCTAGTACCCAATATTATATAAGGCCAACTTAATTGCAATCAAGTATTGATGATATCATATTTGGGACAAATCCAACAAGCATCACTTTCACTATAACTTTATGAAAACTGTTTTTTCTTATGCTACTTCCTCCAATGCTAATTACTACACCAGAATGTCCCAAACAATACAATTGGGGAAAAGGGAAGTAAGACAAATAAATATATTTGAGAATGTGCATTGCCAATCACAACAATCCCAGTGACCATAGCATTGTTGTGAGATATTTGATTATATGAAATTGACAAACATATAACACTTTAATCCGTTTTTTTGTCTCTGAGGTCTTCATCTAACTCATATTTTGTGTGAAGAGGACCAATGTACTTATTGTTAGGAAAGATTTCTTAATTGTGGGTAATTTTCCTTCCATGTGGCAACCCCTAAACTTTTTGCTGTTGTTTTCATCATGATCTAGACTTTGCCAGAGAAGTGCAGCCTTCTGCCGCACTCCTCTGGGCTTTCGCTCTATTCTTACGGGGAAACAGACATGCCCTTAAGACAGTCAGTACCGGGAAACGCTGTTTTCCGTAGTTTCTTTATGATGTTGCAGCTTTCGTGCAACATGACACAAGAGGGCACTGTAAGCTAAGTTACTGCTCTCTTGGGTCTCTAGCCTTCTACAGGCCCTAGATACTCTTTTTGGATTGTAACTGATCGGTGCAAGTGAATCACGGATGGGAATGGTGGCAGCGATCGTTTCTTGTGTTTTTGAGCTCCTTTTGGCGTTTTAAGCACGTTTCTCGTGCTTAGCCCAAAATGTTGGCCTGGCTCCCAAAATGGCCAGACCACGAGGCTCCTTTGTCCTGTCCGCTAACCGTCTTGCCCCCTTCACCTTCCCCAGGTCGAGCCGACCCGGGGCCTTCCTTATTTGGGCATGTACTTTCCCGCGAAACACAGATGCTTTCGCCGGCTTCTACAGGCCTTCTGTGTGCCTCCAGGATGTGGGCTGGGATGTCTGGTCCCAATACACATCCTGGGTGCCAGAGAGTCTAGTGTGGTATGAATGCCTGGGACCACCGTGGTCCATGATAGGTCCACGTATGGTGTGAGTGTTTGATGAGCAGATCTCCCATTGGGTCCCCTCCGTTTTGGCGCGAAGGGAACCGTGGATAAGAGGGGGCTGGAAGCGCCACTACCATGTCGATCTCCTGAGTTCTCACGAACAAAGGAATACAGGAGCCAAGTATCCTGCAACCACGAGGCTGAACCGAGGAATCGCTGGTGACCCGCTGAAGGACTGCTCCTCTGCACTGCTGTCGCTTTGTGAAACTCTTTCTACTTCTGATCGAACCAGAAGGCCTGTACTGGTACTTCGACCCTTGGAATAGCGGGGACAGCTATTCTCGGCATCTTCACCATCTCCTGCACGTAAGCCTTCGGAAGTGTCTCTGGGCCATCCAGCAGACTGACCAGCCTACCCCGGAGTCTTGCTCTGTAACCGCCGCCAGGTTGTATTGTATTTCGAGTCCTTGTCACTCTCACCCGATTCGTACACTTGGCATTCCCAGGTCTGAAGTGAGTAGTGTACATTTGGCTGAGATACACACGGCCGCTCCGTTGCCCTGCTGTGGTAACAAACTGTGCGGGTTCACTTCGTTTGGGACATCTTTAACTCAACTCTGCTGCTGCAGAATCTACACGACGACGAGACGTCCCCTGCTCCCCTGAACCTGCCAGCACTGAAACTGACGCGGCGAAGCCTGGGTCTGCTTGCATCGGGGACCGGTGAGTAGCATAGCTAGGAACTGGTTGCCCTCCTGCAGGAGCCCATAGCTTTTCCCCGCTGTGTCAAACAGCAGGCCTTTCCGTACTCGCGCTCTGCTTCTGCCCACGGTGTAGGCTGCGCTTGAGTCGCGGAACTCTGTTCTTCTTCATTTGTGCACCGAACTGAACTGCCTGATTCCCTCGAAGAGACTCCCCTTTTTGCCCGTTGGCACCAGCGTGTGCAGGTACTTTTGAGCACAAGGCTCCACTCTTCATAGGGCTTGGACTTCCTTTTAGTTAGTTGCCTCTGAAGGCGGACTGGGTCTAATCATTATTTCGCACTGCCTGTTTTCCTCCCCTTCTAGGTGGACTACACATTTCATGCATCTAACGCTTTAGACTCGTTTGTATTTGTATATATATTGTATTGGTTTGGTATGTGTTGGTTTACTAGAGTTTTATCGTGATTTCTCGCTACGGTCATTGTTGCAAAGGCCTTGGAATAAATGTGTATATATTTTTAATATAACACCTGTTTGGAGTAGTTTGTAAGTGTCCTTGCTTTGTGTGCTCATTGCGGGCTTTCAGTCACCCTCACCCCTCTTGAGACCTAGTCTTGACTGCCGCGATCGCTACCCTGATTGGACTGGCTTGTCCAGAGGTTACCCTGTTCCAAGTAATTGAGTTGGCCTTCTGAACTTCTGCGCCGCCAGGACAGAGTTCAGAAATCCGTCTTAACACTTATCATGTCATTCTTGTTTTAAATGCCCATGTTTTCCCCAAGTCAACTTTTCTATGCCCTCTTTTGATGGTCCTTGACACTTTCTTCACCCTTGTTCTGTTGTTAAGGATTGCCATAAGGAAACGAAAACATGGGCAGACACATTTGGCAATGGTTTAAATGTAAAGTTTTATTTGAGAATTTTACTATGAAGGGGATAGTAAATCTCCGGGATTCTCTGTACTCCCGCTTTGGTTTGGAGTCTATGTTCAGTACTTGTTTGAGTATTACATCAAGAAATACAAAGCAACGTCTCCGCCAGGCTCTCTTCCTGGACTTTTGGTGAGTCTTGGCCTCAATTATCCTGTCAAGTGCCCAGAGTCCTTGGGCTTCATGCTTTTTGTATCTGGGCCCCAGAGATCTTTCCATCGGTTACGGATGGATGGAGATGGTAGACACGAAAAATAGTACACCAAGTTCACTAGATAATGATACCTCTGGCTCCATGAAAACCATGAAAAGGCATGCTTCATCCACAGTCTTTATCTATAGAAGTCCCTTCCTGAGTCCCTCTCCAGCATCACTCGTCTCTTAGGCATGCATTTGACGGGTACGCTGATGTTTGGATCTCTGTTTAAGTTCTTTCTCTGTAGCCGGAGATCATGTAGCATCTTTGAAATGAAGTAAACTCTACTGTTGAATCTTCAGTTTATAAGGTAGCAGGGACTGGAGGGACTCCCAAAGCTGGGTTAAGCTAGCACTGCCGGGTGCTAAAATGCTTCCCTGTCCCCTAGGCCTAATTCAGTCACCCTGCCTGTCTCACTTTCCTTCTTGCTCATCACTGCTCATCAATGCCTGAGTTCCTGCCTTTAGGTCGTATTTCAGACCCTCAAGCTAGCTGTAAACTAGCATCCTCATGGTTCCACCACACACTACTTACTACTTACTCATTCCACTTCTTGAGATGATTGGTAGTTGGATGTCATCTTGCTGCCTGTCTCTTGCTGACTGTGTACTGTGAAGGTATCATGAGCAGACACAGACAACAGGCTCAAGTATGGTTCACAAAAGGCTTTATTAACTTAAATATCAGGATGGAGTAAGGCCCAACTTGCCCTATGCTAAGGTGGGATTTCCTTACTTAAAGAAAACTAAGGATAGTTTGTGTCAGGAGGTCCAAATCAAGGATCTGTCTGTGTCCAAAACCTATTCTTGCCCTCAAAATTAAATGTATACAATGGCCCTAATTACAACCCCGGCGCTAAACCATGGTGCTGTTAGCACCATGGTTGGTGCCGGTGTTGTAACGAGTCCGCCATGGTGGAATGGGGAAATACCGCCCATTTCCAAGGTTGGCAGGGCGGTATTTCCCCATTTCACCATGGCCCTTCCCCATTCCCATTTTCGCCCCATATGGCTCAATGGGACTGGGGAAGGCGCTAAGTACGGTACCGCAAATTGTGGTACCGTAATTAGCACCGAGGTCCCTTTGCGGCACCCTACTTTAACGGCTGGTAAAACCAGCCCTTAAGGTCGGGTCCCGCAAAGGGACCACGGATTCAGGCGTTAAGGGTTTAACGGCGCCGACACCTTTTACGGCGCCGTTAAACCCTTAACGCCAGGGTTGTAATGACCCTGAATGTGTAATGATGTCAGAATCAAAATTAATAGTGTTCAAAATAAATTTCAGAGCTTCTTGCAGCTCTTGGCTTGTAATCAGCTTGCCCTTCCCTAAGTTCAAAATAGTTCACAAGATACTGGGCTTCCCTTCCCCAAGTGGTCAGATCTTCTAGCATTCGCAATACAATATAGTTTGTTGGGACTCTTCCACTCTTCCCAACCCTTTCGATATTGGTTCTTTTCACAAGTTCACATGGGCAGTTAAATATCTTGGTTTCAAAGGGACATAAAAGATTGCTACAAATCATAAACTTCTTGATGGATACTTTCAATGGCGGCATTCCATCAACACTGCTTTCATGCAGGGGCCCTCACAGTCTAGGCACAGTTGTTGGACCACGCGTTCCAGCCATTACAGGTCACGCAACCAAATCCCCTTTATTAGCCTCTCATGGCTCTTGCCAATGCTTCTTTATAACGTGCAGAGCCTTGACTTCCTTTGGCTTTGGCCAATACTTGGTTTTTCATACCATACGCTTCTCGGTGTTATCTTGACTTTGCCAATACTTGTGTTTCACAAAATACCATTTGTGGTATCCGTTAATTTCACCACCCTCACAAGTCTTTCTAGGCCTTGTGTCATTAAAATCATGCAAGTGCGGTAGCCCAAGGAGCAGGGGAAGGGGAAACGAGAAGTGCAAGTGAGAGGGAAGGAATACGTGCGATCAGGCAGCATTGCTCTGAGTAAGTGCAGCCAGGGCAGCATGGCTCTGGGTAAGTGCAAGGAGGTGGGGAACTGTAAAGGTTACAGTTACAGCCCTTAGTGCATGACAGGCGCAAAGGCAGTGCAGGGACTGGTCATAGAGGAGCCTGGTACCCAGTGAGACTCTGAGGCTATCCAAGTAACCAGATAGAGCAGCAGCAGATAGGGTCAGAGGTCAGCAGTGGAGGGAGAGAGGGAGAAAGCAGAGGAGAAAAGGAAAGTCTTGAGCTGATTGAAGAACTTCAGGTGGTCCGGCTCAAGTTTGAGATGGGCAGGGAGGCCATTTTAGAGGGAGGCACCTGCAGAGGAAAGTGATCTGCCCCCTACTCTTTGCCTGGAGAAGGGTCTGACCCTCAGAGAGTTGGAGGCAGCAGAGTGAAGGGCTCGAGAAGGAAGGTATTTAGGAAGAGAGTGTTGGATGAAGTACGGTCCCTGGTTCCAGAAAGCCTTGTAGACGATGCAGAAGGTCTTGAACTTGATCTTTGCATCCACTGGGAGCCAGTGGATAGATTTCAGGGCTGGAGAGATATGGTCCCTGGGCTTTGATAAGTCTTGCAGTCCCCTTCTGGATTAGTTGAGAGGGCAGAGCATGGAGGAAGGCAGAATGAGAAAGAGGCTGTTACATTAGTTCAACATAAAGAGAACCAGGGCTCTGGAGATAAAGAGCTTCTGGGGGAAAGTGAGAAAAGGAAGACTACCTTTGAGGAGGTGCAGCTGGTAAAGGGCCTTTGGGGAAAGGTCTGTGATGTGAGGAGAGAAGGAGAGAGTGGAGTCGAAGATGACACCAAGGTTTTTAGCCTCACAGGAAGGCAAAGGGGGAGGGCTCATGGTAGGTGGTGTAAGGAATTTATGGTGGCAACAGTAAAGACAGAGGGCCTCATTCCGAGGCTGGAGGTAAGGGTTAACGGTCACCGTTAATGGCAACGGTGACCGTTAACACTTACCACCATATTCCGAGTTCCCTTTTGCGGGTTGGCATTTAACGCCTGCTTTTAGCAGGCGTTAAAAATCCAACCCGCAAAGGGACCTTGGAGTAAATTACGGCACCGTAATTTACGGTGCCATAATTTTCTCCTTCCCCATTCCCATTGAGCCCTATGGGGGCAGGAATGGGGATGGGGAACCGGTATGGTGAATGGGGAATTACCGGTCCCTCCAACCTTGGAATGGACCGGTAATTTCTCCATTCACCATGCCGGATTTCCATGGAGTAAATAGCTCCATGGTTGCTTACCATGGTGCTATTTACTCCATGGATAGCGCCAGCCTCGGAATGAGGGCCAGACACAGGTAATCACAGTTCAATAATGTTTATCAAACTGTGAATGCAGGGTGAAAAACGCCTAACCTAAATCCAAGATGACAGCATGCTTTGACCATCAAATTAAAAAATAAGGCAGTCCTTGTGGTGTCTTGTCAAAATAAAAGGCCTACACGAAAAAACAAAACTATTGCCAAATCCATACTAATTACAGAAAGAGTGTGGGATAGGGTTTTCAATAAAAAAAGAAGTGTTCACAAATAATAAGTCAGGATGTGATTGCCAGGGGTCTCCCTTTCCCATGTTTTGAGTACAGGACAAATTGGATCTTCTGAGCATAGGACAAGCTCGATCTTTCTCAGCACGAGCCGACAGTTCCGTATCAGCTATCAGGTTCTGCAATTGTTAAGTCTGTTTGAAATAAAAAGTATCTTGCCTTCGAGGACCTGATGTCTTCAACAACAAACAAACAAAGAGTTCCTTTCCAAATGGACTTTGGGCGATAACTTCTAACCCCTGGATCTCCCTCGGCCGGGCTCAGACTCAAATTACAAGCGGGACAATTCACTATCCCTGGCCTTCCAATACTTCTTGCATTCACAAATCTTAATGTCATTTTAAACAGTTCTTTGGGCTTCACCCCTTTTTGTCGGCTTCCCTCTGCCGGGTTCACTCTTGCCAACTTTTACAAACAGTTCACTGTGGACACCCCTCGGTCGGGTTCACTTCGCTCAACATACTATTCATAGGTACTTCATGCCTCACCCCTTTTTGTTAGCATCCCTCTTCCTGGTTCACTCTTGCCAACCTTTACCAAACAGTTCACTATGGACATCCCTCCATGAGGTTTACTCTTGTCAACATATTCTATGGGACTTTTACACTTTGCCCCTTCTGCTTAGCATCCCTCTGCCGGGTTCTTTCTTGCCAATCTTTGCAACACAATGATCATGCGCTCATTTCATCAAGCGGGATTCATTTCCCTTAGCTTCTCAATAATCTGTTGGTCAAAGACTTTTGATGGTACAGAGGATTTTACAAGACCCCTGAATGACCACTTTGACCTCTTCTCGCCTTTTCCCAAGGCTTTCTGGTTACGGTAGTATCTACCATTGGGTAATCGCCCAGAGTTTCCTGCGTGGGCACCCACGTGGTACGAGACTCCTTTGTTGCTGGTTTCCCCCTCTTTCATCAATAGTATCTTTAAGCCTTTCTAAGTTCAAATTAGCCGTTGGCTACTGTTAAGACGGATTTCTGAACTCTGTCCTGGTGGCGCAGAAGTTCAGAAGGCCAACCTAATTACTTGGAACAGGGTAACCTCTGGACAAGCCAGACCAATCAAGGTAGCGATCGCGGCGGTCAAGACTAGGTCTCAAGAGGGGTGAGGGTGACTGAAAACCCGCAGTGAGCACACAAAGCAAGAGCGCTTACAAACTACTCCAAACAGGTGTTATATCAAAAATATAAACACATTTATTTTAAGGCCTTTAAAACAACGACCGTAGCGAGAAAATCACAATATCACAATATTAAACCAACACATACCATATCAACACAATATATATACAAATACACAGTCGCAAGCGTTTAAAGCACGAAATATGTAGTCCACCTGAAAGGAAAGGAAAACAGGCAGTGCGATAACGCTTTAGACTCAGTTCGCCTTCAGAAGCACCTAACTAGATGGAAGTCCGAGCCCTGCGAAGAGTGGAGCCTTGTGCTCAAAGTACCTGCCACGCCGGTGCCAACGGGCAAAAGGGGAAGCTCTTCGGAGGAAGTCAGGCAGTTCGGGTTAGTGCACAGCAGAAGGAGAACAGGTTCCGCAACTCAAGCGCAGCCTCCACAGTGGGCAGAAGCAGAGCGCGAGTACGGCCAAAAGGGTGCTGTTTTTACACAGCAGGGAAAAGCAATGGGATACTGCAGGAGGGCGACCAGATCCTAGCTAAACTACTCACCGGTCCCCGAAGCAAGCAGACCCAGGCTTCTCCACGTTAGTTTCAGCAGCTGGCAGGTTCAGAAGAGCAGGGAACGCCTCGTAGTCGTGTAGAGCAAAAAGACGTCCCAATCGACGAAACCAGCACAGTTTTGTTGCCGCAGCAGGACAACGGAGCGGCCGTGTGTATTCAAGCCAAATGTACACTCCTCCCTTCAGACCTGGGGACGCCAAGCGTACGAAGCGTGGGAGAGTGACAAGGACTCGAAATACAACACAACCTGGCGGCGGTTACAGAGCAGGACTCCCTTGTAAGCTGGTCAGTCAACTGGATGGCCCAGAGACACTTCCGAAGGCTTACTTGGCAGGAGAGGATGAAGTCGCCGGGAATAGCTGTTCCTGCTATTCCAAAGGTCGAAGCACCAGTACAGGCCTTCTGGTTCGATCCAAGGAGGAAAGGGTTTCACAGGACGACAGCAGTGCAAAGGAGGATTCCTTCAGCGGGTCACCAGCGATTCCTCGGTCCAGCCTCTTGGTTGCAGGATACTTGGCTCCTGTATTCCTTCGTTCGTGAGAACTCAGGAGATCGACATGGTAGTGGTGTTTCCAGCCTCCTCTTATCCACGGTTCCCTTCGCGCCAAAACGGAGGGGAGCCAATGGGAGATCCGCTCATCAACACACACACCATACGTGGACCAATCACGGACCACAGTGGTCCCAGGCATTCACACTACCCTAGACTCTCTGGCACCCAGGATGTGTATTGGGACCAGACATCCCAGCCCACACCCTGGAGGCACACAAACGACATGTAGAAGCCCGCGAAAGCAACCACGTTTCGCGGGAAAGTACATGCCCAAATAAGGAAGGCCCCGGGTCGCCCGACCTGGGGAAGGTGAAGGGAGCAAGACCGTCAGTGGACAGGACAAAGGAGCCTCGTGGTCTGGCCATTTTGGGAGCCAGGCCACCATTTTGGGTTCAGTGCGAAAAACGTGCTCAGAATGCCAAAAGGAGCTCAAAATAAACAAAACGATCGCTGCCACCATTCGAGTCCCTGAATGACTTGCACCGATCAAATACCATCCTAAAAGAGTATCTAGGGTCTGTAGAAGGCTAGAGACCCAAGAGAGCTGTAACTTAGCTTACAGTGCCCTCTTGTGTCATGTTGCACTAAAGCCGCAACACGATAGAAGAAACTACGGGAAACAGCGTTCCCCGGTACTGACTGTCTTAAGGGCATGTCAGTTTCCCCGTAAGAAAGGAGCGAAAGCCCAGAGGAGTGCGGCAGAAGGCTGCACTTCTCTGGCAAAGTCAAGAACAAGGTTAAAAACAATAGCAAAAAGTTTAGGGGTTGCCACATGGAAGGAAAATTCCCTACAATTATGAAATCTTTCCTAACACTCGCCCCTCCCAGACTATGGACAGGGGGAACTAATCCACCCCTGGATGAGTCTCTTGTTCAGGTCGGTTAAACATTCTGGACAACCCATCAGCATTGCTATGTTGGACACCTGGCCTATGCTCAATAGTGAAGTCGAAGCCTTGTAGACTTATGGACCACCTAAGCAACTTTGGATTCTCCCCCTTCATGTTCATTAGCCACTTTAACGGCTTATGGTCAGTCTGCACAGTGAAGTGGGTCCCATAGAGGTAGGGCCTCAGCTTCCTTAGGGCCCACACAACAGAGAAACATTCTTTCTCTACCGTGGACCATCTGAGCTCTCTGTCCTTAAGCTGGCGACTAATAAAACCGATAGGGTGTTCCTTACCCTTCTCATCTACTTGTGATAGTACAGCTCCTATCCCAGTGTCAGAGGCATCCGTCTGCACGATAAAAGGTCTTTGATAATCAGGGGCCCTTAGGACAGGGGCCTGGCACAAGGAGTCTTTTAAGCCATTGAAGGCCTTCTCACACTCGTCGGTCCAAGTTACCTTCTTGGGTTTCTTCGGAGTTGTGAGGGCAGTCAGAGGAGCAGCTATGGTGCCATAGTCTGCCAGAAATTGCGGTAATACCCCGTGAGTCCTAAAAAGGCTCTCACTTGGGTTTGCGTAGTGGGGGTAGGCCAGTCTTGTACTGCTTGTACTTTACTGGGTAGAGGCTGTATCCTCCCTCCACCTACTTCATGTCCAAGGTAAACCACTGAGCCTTGTCCAATCTGGCATTTACTAGCCTTTATGGTCAAGTGGGCTTTCTGAAGAGCCTGGAGCACAATCCCGAGGTGTTTCACATGGTCTTCCCAGGTGGCACTGAAAACTGCTATATCGTCCAGATATGCAAGACAGAATTCGTCCAACCCATTCAACACATGATTCACAAGCCTCTGGAAAGTGGCAGGTGCATTCTTCAACCCGAACGGCATTACCCGGAATTGGTAAAGGCCGTCTGGAGTAGAAAATGCTGTCTTCTCCTTGGCATGTTCTGCTAAAGCTATTTGCCAATAGCCAGCAGTGAGGTCAAACGTGCTGAGGTACTTGGAGGCACCCAAAGTATCCACCAGCTCATCTGTTCGAGGCAAGGGGTGGGCATCTGTCTTGGTGACAGCATTCAGAGCCCTGTAATCCACGCAGAACCTCAATTCAGAAGTGCCTGCCTTTGGAACCAACACCACAGGACTGGACCAAGGACTACTAGAGGGTTCAATCAACCCAAGGTCTAACATCTTATTGACCTCAGTCTTAATATAAGACCGTACTTTATCTGACATCCTGTATCCCCTACTTTTGGTAGGTACACTGTCTCCTGTGTCAATGTTATGTTTGCACCAAGGTGTCAAACCAGGAGACTGTGAAAACAGGGGGGAAAACTGCCTAAGCAAACTTTTCACCTCAGCCTGCTGATCAGAAGTCAGGTGAGGGGCCACTCGGACACCCTCAACGGAGCTATCTGAAGGACCGCTTTGGAACAGGTCGGGGAGAGGTTCTGACTCCTCTTCCTCAACATCTGAAGCCAGTAGCAGTGCTGCGATTTTGACTCTTGGGACGAAAGCCTTCAGCCTATTCACGTGAAACACTTTTGGAGCCTGTCCAGGCCTTCCAAGGTCCACTAAATAGTTCACCTCACCCAGGGGCTCCACCACTGTGTAAGGGCCTGACCATTTGTCCTGTAAAGTTCGAGGCCTTATTGGATTCATGATCAGGACTTGCTGACCAGGTGTAAAGTTGATGAGGGAAGCTTTCTGGTCGTACCAATGTTTCACCAGCGCTTGCCCTGCCTTCAATTTATCTCTAGCCAAGCCCATCAGAAGTACCATCCGTTTTCTGAGCCCTAGCACATAATCAACTACATTGGTAGTAACAGGGGGAGTGGGCATCTCCCATCCCTCTTTGACGATGGCTAAGGGTCCCCGTACGGGATGACCGAACAGAAGTTCGAAGGGGCTGAAGCCAACACCCTCCTGTGGTACCTCTCGGTAGGCAAACAGTAAGCATGGTAAAAGAAGATCCCATTTTCTTCTCTGGGGCTCCTCCAGAGCCCCAATCATGCTCTTTAACGTTCTGTTGAAACGTTCCACCAGATCATTGGTCTGGGGGTGATATGCAGAAGAGAACTTGTAGGTGACCCCACATTCTTTCCACATAGCCTGCATATACTTCGACATAAAGTTGCTGCCACGATCTGACACAACTTCTTTAGGGAAGCCAACCCTAGTAAATATGCCGAGTAAAGCTTTTGCAACTGACTTGGCAGTTACAGTCTTCAATGGGATGGCCTCAGGATACCTGGTTGCATGGTCGACCAGCACCAGGATAAACCTATTGCCCGAGGATGTTTGCGGGTCAAGGGGACCAACGATGTCGATCCCTACCCTTTCAAATGGTACCCCCACAACTGGGAGCGGTACCAACGGAGCTTGGATTGTCGCGCCAACCTTTCCAGACAACTGGCAGGAGGCACAACTCCTGCAGTGACTTTCTACTTGCACCCCCATCTTGGGCCAGTAGAAGTGCATGGATAACCTTTGCTTGGTCCTCTTCATACCAAGGTGACCAGCAAGGGGAACTTCATGCGCCAACTGCAGGAGGAAGGGCCTAACAGCAAGGGGAACCACCAACCTCCTATGGTCTCCTTCTGTAGACTCTGTGGGCTCACTATACAGGAGTCCACCTTCCCAGTAAATCCTATGCTTCCCAGGAGGTTCACCCTCAAGCTGGGAGCAGGCCTGTCTCCTTAGGCCTTCGAGAGATGGGCACTCACGTTGGCCTTTACTGAATTCGTCCCTATCAGGACCTCCTTCAACTAACAAGTCTTTTAGTTCAGGATGATCGTTGGGGTCGAATACTTCAGGCATCGCCACCTCCTCGTCAGGCCCGGGCGATTGACCAACTTCCTCCACCGCAGTGGTAGGCGAGCTCGGGGGAATATTCTCTTTCCCTCGTTTTGACTTGTAGACTCCTTTCGCCTTGGGTTTCCCCTTCGGCTGGGGCGGCGTATTGGACTTGGCCAATGCTGCCCGTGCTTGAGACCGTGTGTAGGGTCTTTCGGCAGTGTCTCCTACGAGCCCTAAAGCTCTGAGATCATTACCCAACAAGACCTTTCCCGGGACGTTTCTCTGAATGCTCACTGGAATCCTGACTGCTGTACCATTTAAAGTAAGATTTACAGGGATCACGGGAAACATACGGAGGGGGCCGTCAGCCAACTTAGTGGGCATCAGAGTAGCTCTGGCAACTTCCTCTGAGTCTACCAAGGTAGAATCCACTACAGTGCGACTGCACCCACTATCCCTAAGAGCTGGAGTATCCACTCCATTGATCAGCACACTGTCTTTAAAGTAGTGCTTGGTATTATCCGGAATCCTAGCATAAGCCTCTGCGACTTTAGGCTCCCAGGAACCCAGGGACACTAAAACTACCTCAGCCTCTATCCCGCTGGGAAACGAGTCTGAGGAGAAGGATGCTCCTGTAATCTCTTCTTCCTCGTAGGAGGAGAAGGCCAGATTAGCGGAGTGGACCCCCAAAGGTCTAACCTTACAACGGGGATCCCCCTTCACATGGTCAGTTGCTCCACAAGAAAAACAAGCCCCATTGGGTCTGTTTACGTAGGGAGGCTTATTATAACCAGAGTTCTGTTTTGGAGGCGGACCTCCACTGCCCTGTGAGTTCTCTTGTGTCTTACCCTTGTTTTTCTTTTTGTGGCCCTTATGGGAAGAAGATTTAGCAGATTCCCCACCCTCCATATCTTTGGACTTTTTCCCTTCCTCCTGCTTACCAGGATGAGTTTTGTCCTTATGGGACACTCGATGTGACACCCATAAGTCTGCTGCAATGGCCAGCTTCTTAGGATCTATCTCCTTCGAATCGGCCAAATGCTGCTTAAGCTCCGGGGAAGAAGAAGCAAAAATATGTTCCAGCATGACAAGATTTATCATGCCTTCGAAGGTAGAAACCTTATAACCTTCGACCCAGCCAGTTAAGTTTTTCAAAGATTCAGCGACATAAGATACCCAAGTACCACCTTCCTTTTTCTTATACTCTCGAAAATGCTTTAAATATTGGGCCGGAGTCTTCCCAAACTTTAAAATGAGAGTTTGCTTTAACATTGCGAAATCAGCCCGCTCAGCCTTCGACATTTCCATAATGGCACTACAGCCAGAATGGGGCAGTCTACTGAGCAACCACGCAATCTTATCAGCACTGTCAACTTTTTGAACCTCGCATGCATACTCAAACGCATTCAGCCAGTCCATAATGTCATTCCTTTCTTCATACACACTGAGCAGATCTTTTGGAAACCGTGGATGAGAGGAAGCCCCAGAACCATGTCCAGGACCCTTGGACCCATTTGCAACCTGAAGCTTGGCCAGTTCCAACTGGTGATCCCTGTCTTTCTGTTTTTTTGCCTGTTCGATTTTTAGTTTGGCTATGCTGAATTCAAGCTCCTGCTGCCTAAACCGCAGCTCTTGCTTCTTGAATTCGAGCATAGCCTCCCCATCAGCACTGGCAGAGGAAACATTAGACAGCTCGTCCTCCCTGTCCTCGTGGTCGCGATGGATCAGTGCGGCGGCAGAACCGTCGGTTCTACCAGTGAGAGCAGCCCCACCACCTTCCGCACTGTCCTCAGAAGTTATAGCGTCAAGCTGCGCTTCTTGCCACGCCACGATTCTTTGGATCATTTCCAATTTAGTGCCTTGAGAGGAAACACCTCTCTCCGCACACATCTTTTTCAGCGTTTCTGATTTGGAAGCATTTAAAGTTAACAACGTATTTGTTTCCATACTGTTTGATAGGACTATGGCCTTTTTAAAGTTATATTACAACAATTCACTACGTGTACTGTTTGGAATAACCTGAAATGCCCTAGTTCGAGCGCAACACTGGATACCTTCAGCCGTATCCCACCGCTGTACACCAATTTGTTAAGACGGATTTCTGAACTCTGTCCTGGTGGCGCAGAAGTTCAGAAGGCCAACCTAATTACTTGGAACAGGGTAACCTCTGGACAAGCCAGACCAATCAAGGTAGCGATCGCGGCGGTCAAGACTAGGTCTCAAGAGGGGTGAGGGTGACTGAAAGCCCGCAGTGAGCACACAAAGCAAGAGCGCTTACAAACTACTCCAAACAGGTGTTATATCAAAAATATAAACACATTTATTTTAAGGCCTTTAAAACAACGACCGTAGCGAGAAAATCACAATATCACAATATTAAACCAACACATACCATATCAACACAATATATATACAAATACACAGTCGCAAGCGTTTAAAGCACGAAATATGTAGTCCACCTGAAAGGAAAGGAAAACAGGCAGTGCGATAACGCTTTAGACTCAGTTCGCCTTCAGAAGCACCTAACTAGATGGAAGTCCGAGCCCTGAGAAGAGTGGAGCCTTGTGCTCAAAGTACCTGCCACGCTGGTGCCAACGGGCAAAAGGGGAAGCTCTTCGGAGGAAGTCAGGCAGTTCGGGTTAGTGCACAGCAGAAGGAGAACAGGTTCCGCAACTCAAGCGCAGCCTCCACAGTGGGCAGAAGCAGAGCGCGAGTACGGCCAAAAGGGTGCTGTTTTTACACAGCAGGGAAAAGCAATGGGATACTGCAGGAGGGCGACCAGATCCTAGCTAAACTACTCACCGGTCCCCGAAGCAAGCAGACCCAGGCTTCTCCACGTTAGTTTCAGCAGCTGGCAGGTTCAGAAGAGCAGGGAACGCCTCGTAGTCGTGTAGAGCAAAAAGACGTCCCAATCGACGAAACCAGCACAGTTTTGTTGCCGCAGCAGGACAACGGAGCGGCCGTGTGTATTCAAGCCAAATGTACACTCCTCCCTTCAGACCTGGGGACGCCAAGCGTACGAAGCGTGGGAGAGTGACAAGGACTCGAAATACAACACAACCTGGCGGCGGTTACAGAGCAGGACTCCCTTGTAAGCTGGTCAGTCAACTGGATGGCCCAGAGACACTTCCGAAGGCTTACTTGGCAGGAGAGGATGAAGTCGCCGGGAATAGCTGTTCCTGCTATTCCAAAGGTCGAAGCACCAGTACAGGCCTTCTGGTTCGATCCAAGGAGGAAAGGGTTTCACAGGACGACAGCAGTGCAAAGGAGGATTCCTTCAGCGGGTCACCAGCGATTCCTCGGTCCAGCCTCTTGGTTGCACGATACTTGGCTCCTGTATTCCTTCGTTCGTGAGAACTCAGTAGATCGACATGGTAGTGGTGTTTCCAGCCTCCTCTTATCCACGGTTCCCTTCGCGCCAAAACGGAGGGGAGCCAATGGGAGATCCGCTCATCAACACACACACCATACGTGGACCAATCACGGACCACAGTGGTCCCAGGCATTCACACTACCCTAGACTCTCTGGCACCCAGGATGTGTATTGGGACCAGACATCCCAGCCCACACCCTGGAGGCACACAAACGACATGTAGAAGCCCGCGAAAGCAACCACGTTTCGCGGGAAAGTACATGCCCAAATAAGGAAGGCCCCGGGTCGCCCGACCTGGGGAAGGTGAAGGGAGCAAGACGGTCAGTGGACAGGACAAAGGAGCCTCGTGGTCTGGCCATTTTGGGAGCCAGGCCACCATTTTGGGTTCAGTGCGAAAAACGTGCTCAGAATGCCAAAAGGAGCTCAAAATAAACAAAACGATCGCTGCCACCATTCGAGTCCCTGAATGACTTGCACCGATCAAATACCATCCTAAAAGAGTATCTAGGGTCTGTAGAAGGCTAGAGACCCAAGAGAGCTGTAACTTAGCTTACAGTGCCCTCTTGTGTCATGTTGCACTAAAGCCGCAACACGATAGAAGAAACTACGGGAAACAGCGTTCCCCGGTACTGACTGTCTTAAGGGCATGTCAGTTTCCCCGTAAGAAAGGAGCGAAAGCCCAGAGGAGTGCGGCAGAAGGCTGCACTTCTCTGGCAAAGTCAAGAACAAGGTTAAAAACAATAGCAAAAAGTTTAGGGGTTGCCACATGGAAGGAAAATTCCCTACAATTATGAAATCTTTCCTAACAGCTACTTTTCGTTCAACACAGTTCAGTTTCTTCTCAACTCTCCCATCGACTCACCGGCTGCTCCAGCACACGCTGGCTATTGTTCGCAAACTTATAATTCCTTCTGCAGAGGTTTCACAGGCCTTGGTCGGAAAGGGCTAGGTCGCTTCTCTGCTTGCCAACCTCTCGGTCTGCGCAGTCTTTCTCCTCCTCTGGAACTGCTGTGCTGAGTTAGCTCTCAAGTCGTGCCGTCTGCCTTGCTCATCTTGTGCTCTTGTGCTCCACCTTTTATCAATGTGGAATAAACTCTCCCCCTTGATGGGGGAGACTCTGTAGTAGAATACACTTTCCCACTTAAAAGAGGAAACTCTGTATCAGAATTAACTCTCCCCCTTGAAAAATGAGACGCGGTATTAGAAAAACTCTCCCCTTGATGGGAAGATTCTGTAGCAGAATAAACTCTCCCCCTTGAAAGGGGAGACGTTGTACCAGAATAAACCCTCCCCCTTGAAGGGGAGACTCTGTATCAGAATACACTCTCCCCATTGACGGGGGAGATTCTGTATCAGAATAAACTCTCCCCTTATTGGGGGAGACTCTGTAGTAGACTAAATTCTCCCACTTGAAAGGGGTGTCTATGTACAAGAATAAACTCTGCCCCTTGAAGGGGAGATGCTGTGTTAGAATAAACTCTCCCCATTGAAGGGGGAGACCCTCTAGCAGAATAAACTCTGCCCTTGATGGGGAGATTCTATATCAGAATAAACTCTCCCCCTTAATAGGGAGACTCTGTAAAGAATACACTCTCCCCCTTGAAAAGGGAGACTATGTACCATAATAAACCCTCCCCTTGAACGGGACACTCTGTATCAGAATAATCTATCCCCATTGACAGAGGAGGTTCTGTATCATAATAAACTCTCCCCTTGATTGGGGAGACTCTGTTAATAGAATAAACTCTCCCCCTTGAAAGTGGAAACTCTGTACCCAAATAAACTCTGCCCCTTTAAAGAGGACACTCTGTACCAGAATAAACCCACCCCTTAAAGGGGAGACTATGTATCAGAATAAACTCTCCCCCTTGAAAAATGAGACTCTTTATCAGAATAAACCCTCCCATTGATGTGGAGATTTTGAAGCAGAATAAACTCTCCCCCTTGATGGGGGAAACTCTGTAGCAGAATACACTCTCCCCCTTGAAAGGTGAGACTTTGTGTCAGAATAAAATCTCCCCATTGATGGGAGGGGGGTTGTATCGGAATAAAATCTCCCCTTGATGTGAGATTCTCTAGCAGAAAAAAAACTCTCCCCCTTGACAGGGCAGACTATGTGCCAGAAGAAACCCTGCCCCTTGAAGGGAGACACTTTATTGGACTATACTCTCCCCATTGATGGGAGAGGTTCTGTATCAGAATAAACTCTCCCCTTGATGGGGGAGACTCTGTAGCAAAATAAACTTTCCCGCTTGAAGAGGGAGACTCTGTACCAGAATAAACTTTGCCCCTTGAAGGGGATACGCTGTGTCAGAATAATCTCTCCCCATTGAAGGGAGAGACTCTGTAGCAGAATAAACTCTCCCCTTGAAAAATGATACTGTATCAGAATAACTCTCCCCTTGATGGGGAGATTTTGTAGCAGAATAAACTCTCCCCCTTGATGGGGAAAACTCTGTACCTGAATACACTCTCACCCTTTTAAAGGGAGACTATGTACCAGAATAAACTCTCCCCATTGATGGGGGAGCTTCTGTATCAGAATAAACTCTCTCTTGATGTGAGATTCTATAGCAGAATATACCCTCCCCCTTGAAGGGGAGACTCTGTATCAGAATACACTATCCTCATTGATCGGGGAGTTTCTGTATCAGAATAAACTCTCCCCTTGATGGAGGAGATTCTGTAGCAGAATAAAATCTCCCCCATCTGTAGCAGAATACACTCTCCCCCTTAAAAGGGGAGACTATGTACCAGAATAAACCCTCCCCCTTGAAGGGGAGACTCTGTATCAGAATAAACTTTCCCCCTTGAAAAATGAGACTCTGTATCAGAATAACTCTCCCCTTGAGGTGGAGATTTTGTAGCAGAATAAACGCTCCCCTTGATGGGGGGAACTCTGTAGCAGAATACACTCTCACCCTTGAAAGGGGAGACTATGTATCAGAATAAAATGTTCCCATTGATGGGGGGTGTTTGTATCAGAATAAAATCTACCCTTGATGTCAGATTCTCTAGCAGAAAAAACTCCCACTTGACAGGGCAGACTATGTGCCAGAAGACACCCTTCCCCTTGAAGGGGAGACTCTGTATCAGAATATACTCTCCCCATTGATGCAGGAGGTTCTGTATCAGAATAAACTCTCCCCTTAATGGGGGAGACTCTGTAGCACAATAAGCTCTCCCGCTTGAAGGGGGAGTCTCTGTACCAGAATAAACTCTGCCAATGAAGGGGATACGCTGTGTCAGAATAATCTCTCCCCATTGAAGGGGGAGACCCTGCAGCAGAATAAAATCTCCTCCTTGATGGTGGAAACTCTGTAGCCAAATACATTCTCACCCTTGAAAGGGGAGACACTGTATCAGAATAAACTCTCCCCATTGATGTGGGAGGTTTTGTATCAGAATACACTCTACCCTTGATGTGAGATTATATAGCAGAATAATCTCTCCCCCTTGACAGTGCAGGCTATGTACCAGAAGAATCCCTCCCCCTTGAAGGAGAGACTCTGTATCAGAATAAACTCTCCCAATTGATGGGGGAGGTTCTGTATCAGAATAAACTCTCCCCTTTATGGGGGAACTCTGTAGAAGAATAAACTCTCCCGCTTGAAAAGGGTGTCTCTGTACCAGAATAAACTCTGCTGCTCGATGGGGAGACACTGTGTTAGAATAAACTCTCCCCATTGAAGGGGGAGACTCTGTAGCAGAATACACTCTCCCCCTTGAAAGCGGAGACTATGTACCAGAAGAATCCCTCCCCTTAAAGGAGAGACTCTGTATCAGAATAAACTCTCCCCATTGATGGGGGAGGTTCTGTATCAGAATAAACGCTCCCCTTTATGGGGGAGACTCTGTAGTAGAATAAACTCTCACGCTTGAAAAGGGTGTCTCTGTACCATAATAATCTCTGCTCCTTGAAGGGGAGACACTGTGTCAGAATAAACTCTCCCCATTGAAGGGGGAGACTCTGTAGCAGAATACACTCTCCCCCTTGAAAGTGGAGACTATGTACCAGAATAAAACCTCCCCCTTGAAGGGGACACTCTGTATCAGAACAAACTCTCCCCATTGATGGGGGGTTCTGTATCAGAATAAACTCTCCCCTGGGGGGAAACTCTGTAGCAGAATAAACTCTCCCCATTGAAGGGGGCCACTCTGTAGCAGAATAACCTCTCCCCCTTGAAAAAGGAGACTCTGCATAAGAATAAACTCTACACTTGATGGGGGAGATTCTGTAGCAGAATGAACTCTCCCCCTTGAGAGGAGAAACTCTGTTCCAGAATAAACTCTCCCCCTTGAAGGAGACTCTGTATCTGAATACACTCTTCCCCTTAATGGGGCAGTCTGTATCAGACTAAACTCTCCCCTTGATGGGGGATATTCTCTAGCAGAATACACTCTGTAGCACAATACACTCTCCCCTTTGAAAGGGGAGACTCTGTATCAGAATATACACTTTCCCTTGAAGAATGAGACTCTGTATTAGAATAAACTCTCCCCTTGATGGGGAGATTATGTAGCAGAATAAAGTCTCCCACTTGAAAGGGGGGACATTGTACCAGAATAAACCCTCCCCCTTGAAGGGGAGACTCTGCATCAGAATAAACTCTCCCCATTGACGGGGGAGGTGTTGTATCAGAATAAACTCTTCCACTTCATGGAGGTGACTCTGTAGCAGAATAAACTCTCCCCCTTAAAAGCTGAGACTATGTACCAGAATAAACCCTCCCCATTGAAGGGGAGACTCTGTATCAGGATAATCTCTCCCCATTGACGGGGGAGGTTCTATATTAGAATAAACCCTACCCTTGATGGAGGAGACTCTGTAGCAGAATAAACTCTCCTATTTGAAAGGGGTGTCCCTCTACCAGAATGAACTCTGCCCCTTGAACGGGAGACACTGTGTCAGAATTAACTCTCCCCATTGAAGGGGGAGACTCTATAGCAGAATAAACCCTCCACTTGATAGGGAGATTCTATAGCAGAATAAACTGTCCCCCTTCATGGGGGAGACTCTGTAGCAGAATAAACTCTCCCCCTTGAAAGCAGAAACTCTTTACCCGAATAAACTCTGTCCCTTGAAAGAGGAGACTCTGTACTTGAATAAACAATCCCCCTTAACGGGGGAGGTTCTGTATCGGAATGACCTCTCCACTTGATTTGGAGATTCTTTAGCAGAATACACTCTCCCCCTTGAAAGGGGAGAATCTGTACCAGTAAAAACTCTCCCCCTTCAAAGCGTATCCCTACAAAATATCCCCACCAAAAATATCGCTGTACATATGGCCGTTTCTCTCGCCATAGGAAATATTTTTGGGGAGGATATTTTGTGGGAGTGGGGGTTGCGGGGTTGTCCCCCGCACATTTTAAAATAATGCGGGGGTTGCATGGGTATCCCCCGCAGGGTCCATGGGTCAATATCGCCGGAAAAATATGGCGATATTTTTGTATCGCAATATTTTTGCGGGGAGACTATGTATCAGAATACACGCTCCCCCCTTCAAGGGGAGACTCTGTATCAGAATACACTCTCCTCATTGAAGGGGAGACTCTGTATCAGAATACACTCTCCTCATTGACCGGGGAGTTTCTGTATCAGAATAAACTCTCCCCTTGATGGGGGAGATTCTGTAGCAGAATACCCTCTGTAGCAGAATACACTCTCCCCTTTCAAGGGGTGAATCTGTATCAGAATAAATTCTTTCCCTTGAAAAATGAGACTCTGTATTACAATAAGCTCTCCTCTTGATGGGGAGATTCTGTAGCAGAATAAACTCTCCCACTTGAAAGGGGGGGCATTGTACCAGAATAAAACCTCCCCCTTGAAGGGGAGACTCTGTGTCAGAAAAAACTCTCCCCATTGAAGAGAGAGGTTTTGTATCAGAATAAAATCTCCCCTTGATGGGAGATTCTGTACCAGAATAAACTCTCCCCCTTCATGGAGGAGACTCTGTACCAGAATAAACTCTCCCCCCTTGAAAGTTGAGAATATGTACCAGAATAAACCCTCCCCCTTGAAGGGGAGTCTCTGTATAAAAATACACTCTGCCCATTGACGGGGGAGGTTCTATATCAGAATAAACTCTCCCCTTGATGGAGGAGACTTTGTAGCAGAATAGACTCTCCCCTTGATGGGGAGATTCTATAGCAGAATAGACTCCCCTTCATGGGGGAGACTCTGTAGCAGAATACACTTTCCCCCTTGAAAGCGGAAAAACTCTGTACCCGAATAAACTCTGCCTTTTGAAAGAGGAGACTCTGTACCAGAATAAATGTTCCCTCTTCAATGGGAGTCTCTGTATCTGAATAAACTCTTCTCCTTAATGGGGAGGTTCTGTATCACAATAACCTCTCCCCTTGATGGGGGAGATTCGGTAGCAGAATAAACTCTCCCTCTTCATGGAGGAGACTCTGTACCAGAATAAACTCTCCCCCCTTGAAAGTTGAGAATATGTACCAGAATAAACCCCCCCCCCTTGAAGGGGAGACTCTGTATAAAAATACACTCTGCCCATTGACGGGGGAGGTTCTATATCAGAATAAACTCTCCCCTTGATGGAGGAGACTCTGTAGCAGAATAGACTCTCCCCATTAAAGGGGGAGACTCTGTAGCAGAATAAACTCTCCCCTTGATGGGGAGATTCTATAGCCGAATAGACTCTCCCCTTCATGGGGGAGACTCTGTAGCAGAATACACTTTCCCCCTTGAAAGCGGAAAAACTCTGTACCCGAATAAACTCTGCCCTTTGAAAGAGGAGACTCTGTACCAGAATAAATGTTCCCTCTTCATTGGGAGTCTCTGTATCTGAATAAACTCTTCTCCTTAACGGGGGAGGTTCTGTATCACAATAACCTCTCCCCTTGATGGGGGAGATTCGGTAGCAGAATACACTCTTCCCCTTCATGGAGGAGGCTCTGTAGCAGAATAAAGTCCCCCCTGAAAAGGGGAGACTCTGTATCAGAACACACTCTCCCCATTGACAGGGGAGGTTCTGTATCAGAAAAAACTCTCCCCCTTCATGGGGGAGACTCTGTAGCAGAATAAACTTTCCCCCTTGAAAGCGGAAAAACTCTGTACCCGAATAAACTCTGCCCTTTGAAAGAGGAGACTCTGTACCAGAATAAACGCTCCCTCTTGAATGGGAGACTCTGTATCTGAATAAACTCTCCCCCTTAATGGGAGAGGTTCTGTATCAGAATAACCTCTCCCCTTGATGGGGGAGATTCTGTAGCAGAATAAACTCTCCCCCTTGAAAGGGGAGAATCTGTACCAGTATAAATTCTCCCCCTTCAAAGAGGAGACTATGTATCAGAATAAACCCTCCCCCTTGAAGGGAGACTCTGTACCAGAATAAATGCTCCCCCTTCATGGAGGAGGCTCTGTGGCAGAATAAAGTCCCCCCCTTGAAAGGGGAGACTCTGTATCAGAACACACTCTCCCCATTGACAGGGGAGATGTTGTGTCCGAATAAACTCTCCCCATTGAATGTGAGACTCTGTAGCAGAATAAACTCTCCCCTTGATGGGGATATGCTATTGCAGAATAAACTCCCCCGTAATGGGGAGACAATGTACCAGAATAAACACTCCCACTAGAAGGGAACACTCTGTATCAGAATAAACTCTCCCCATTGACGGGTGAAGTTCTGCATCATAATAAACTCTCCCCTTGATGGGAGAGTTTCTATAGCAGAATAAACTCTCCCCCTTCATGGGGGAGACTCTGTAGCAGAATAAACTCTCACCCTTGAAAGCAGAAACTCTGTACCCGAATGAATTCTGCCCCTTGAAGGGGAGACGCTGTGTCAGAATAAACTCTTCTCATTGACGGGGGACACTCTGTAGCAGAAAAAACTCTCCCCTTCGAAAAAGGAGAATCTGTATCAGAATAACCTCTCCCCTTGAAGGGGGAGATTCTGTAGCAGAAAAAACTCTCCACTTCGAAAAAGGAGAATCTGTTCCAGAATAAACTCTCCCCATTTAAGGGGAGTCTCTGTATCTGACTAAACTCTTCGCCTTGACGGGGGTGGTTCTGTATGAGAACAAACTCTCCTCTTGATGGCGTAGATTCTGTAGCAGAATAAACTCTCCCCCTTGAAATGGGACACTCATTACCAGAATAAACTTTGCCCCTTGAAAGGCAGACACTGTGCCAGAATAGACTCTCCCAATTGAAGGGGGAGACTCTGTAGCAGAATACACTCTCCCCCTTGAAAAAATGAGACTCTGTATCGGACTAATCTCTCGCATTGACGGGGAGTTTCTTTAGCAGAATAAACTCCCCCCTTGATGGGGGGAACCTGTAGCAGAATTCACTACCCCATTGAAAGCGAAGACTATGTATCAGGGAGCAGAATAAACTCTCCCCTTGATGGGGAGACTCTGTAACAGAACAAACTCTCCCTCTTGAAATGTGAGTTTCTGTACCAGAAAAAAACTGTGCCCCTTGAAGGGGAGATGCTGTGTCAGAATAAACCCTCCCCCTTGAAGGGGGAGACTCTGTATCAGAATAAACTCTGCCCCTTGAAGGGGATACGCTGTGTCAGAATATTCTGTCCCCATTGAAGGGGCAGGCTCTGTATCAGAATAAACTCTCCCTTTTGAAAAATGAGACTCTGTATCAGAATAAACTCTCCCCTTAATAGGGAGATTCTATAGCAGAATAAACTCTCAGCCTTGATAGGGGAGACTCTTTAGCAGAATACAGTCTCCCCCTTTAAAGGGGAAACTATGTACCAGAATAAACCCTCTCCCTTAAATGGGAGACTATGTATCAGAATAATCTCTCCCCTTCGAAAAAGGAGAATCTGTATCAGAATAACCTCTCCCCTTGAAGGGGGAGATTCTGTAGCAGAACAAACACTCCCCCATGAAAGGGGAGACTCTGTTCCAGAATAAACTCTCCCCATTGAAGGGGAGTCTCTGTATCTGACTAAACTCTTCGCCTTGACGGGGGTGGTTCTGTATGAGAACAAACTCTCCCCTTGATGGCGTAGATTCTGCAACAGAATAAACTCTTCCACTTGATGGGGGAGACTCTGTAGCAGATTAAACTCTCCCCCTTGAAATGGGACACTCATTACCAGAATAAACTTTGCCCCTTGAAAGGCAGACACTGTGCCAGAATAAACTCTCCCAATTGAAGGGGGAGACTCTGTAGCAGAATACACTCTCCCCCTTGAAAAAATCAGACTCTGTATCGGACTAATCTCTCGCATTCACTGGGAGTTTCTTTAGCAGAATAAACTCCCCCCTTGATGGGGGGAACCTGTAGCAGAATTCACTACCCCATTGAAAGCGAAGACTATGTATCAGAATAAACCAACCCTTTGAAGGGGAGACTCTGTATCAGAATAAACTCTCCCCTTGATGGGGAGACTCTGTAACAGAAGAAACTCTCCCACTTGAAATGTGAGTTTCTGTACCAGAAAAAACTGTGCCCCTTGAAGGGGAGATGCTGTGTCAGAATAAACCCTCCCCCTTGAAGGGGGAGACTCTGTATCAGAATAAACTCTGCCCCTTGAAGGGGATACGCTGTGTCAGAATATTCTCTCCCCATTGAAGGGGGAGGCTCTGTATCAGAATAAACTCTCCCCTTTGAAAAATGAGACTCTGTATCAGAATAAACTCTCCCCTTAATAGGGAGATTCTATAGCAGAATAAACTCTCAGCCTTGATGGGGGAGACTCTTTAGCAGAATACAGTCTCCCCCTTGAAAGGGGAAACTATGTACCAGAATAAACCCTCTCCCTTGAATGGGAGACTATGTATCAGAATAATCTCTCCCCCTTGAAAAATGAGACTCGGTATCAGAATAAACTCTCCCCTTGATGGGGAGACGCTGTAGCAGAATAAAGTCTTTGCTTGAAAGGGGAGTCTCTGTACCAGAAAAACTGTGCCGCTTGAAGGGGAGATGATGTGTCAGAATAAACCCTCCCCCCTGGAAGGGGGAGACTCTGTATCAGAATAAACTCTGGCCCTTGAAGGGGATATGCTGTGTCAGAATAATCTCTCCCCATTGAAGGGGAGATTCTGTAGGAAAATAAACTCTCCCCTTGATGGGGGAGACTCTGTAGCAGAATACACTATCCCCCTTGAAAGGGGAGACAATGTACCAGAATAAACCCTCCCCTTGAAGGGGAGACTCTGTATCAGAATAAACTCTCCCTATTGACAGGGGAGGTTTTGTATCAGAATAAACTCTCCCATTGATGGGAGATACTCTGTAGCAAAATACACTCTCCCCCTTGAAAGGGGAGACTATGTACCAGAATAAACCCTCCCCCTTGACAGGGGAGATTCTGTAGCAGAAAAAACTCTCCCTCTTGAAAGGAAACACTCTGTTCCAGAATAAACTCTCCCCCTTGAAGGAGACTCTGTATCTGAATGAACTCTTCCCCTTGACTGGGCAGTTCTGTATCAGAATAAATTCTACACTTGATGTGGGAGATTCTGTAGCAGAATACACCCTGTATCAGAATAAACTCTCCCCATTGACGCGGGAGGTTTTGTATCAGAATAAACTCTCCTCTTAATGGGAGATTCTGTATCAGAATAAACTTTCCCCCTTCATGGAGGAGGCTCAGTATCAGAATACACTCTCCCCTTGATGGAGAGACTCTGTAGCAGAAGAAACTCTCCCACTTGAAATGGGAGTTTCTGTACCAGAAAAAACAGTACCCCCTGAAGGGGAGATGCTGTGTCAGAATAAACCCTCCCCCTTGAAGGGGGAGACTCTGCATCAGAATAAACTGTGCCCATTGAAGGGGATATGCTCTTTCAGAATATCCTCTCCCTATTGAAGAGGGAGACTCTGTATCAGAATAAACTCCCGCCCTGAAAAATGGGACTCTGTATCAGAATAAACTCTCCCCTTAATGGGGAGATTCTATAGCAGAATAAACTCTCACCCTTGATGGGGGAGACTCTAGCAGAATACAGTCTCGCCCTTGAAAGAGAAAACTATGTACCAGAATAAACCCTCCCCTCGGAAGGGGAGGCTCTTTATCAGAATAATCTCCCCTTGATGGGGAGACGCTGAAGCAGAATAAACTCTCCCGCTTGAAAGGGGAGTCTCTGTACCAGAGAAAACTGTGCCGCTTGAAGGGGAGATGATGTGTCAGAATAAACCCTCACCCTTGAAGGAGGAGACTCTGTATCAGAATAAACTCTGGCCCTTGAAGGGGATACGCTGTGTCAGAATAATCTCTCCCCATTGAAGGGGAGATTCTGGAGGAAAATAAACTCTCCCATTGATGGGGGAGACTCTGTAGCAGAATACACTCTTCCCCTTGAAGCGGAGACTCTGTATCAGAATAAACTCTCCCTATTGACAAAGGAGGTTTTGTATCAGAATAAACTCTCCCATTGATGGGAGATTCTTTAGCAGAATAAAGTCTCCCCCTTAAAAGAGGAGACTATGTACCAGAATACACACTCCTCCTTGAAGGGGAGACTCTCTATCAGAATACACTCTTCTCATTAACGGGGGAGGTTCTATATCAGAATAAACTCTCCCCTTGATGGGGGAGACTCTGTAGCAGAAGAAATGTTCCCGCTTGAAAGGGGTGTCTCTGTACCAGAATAAACTCTCCCCATTGAAGGGGAAGACCCTGTAGCAGAATAAACTCTCCCCTTGATGCAGAGATTATATAGCAGAATAAACTCTCCCCCTTAATGGGGAGACTCTGTAGCAGAAAACACTCTTACCCTTAAAAGGGGAGACTACATAACTGATACAGAGTGTCCCCTTGAAGGGGACACTCTGTATCAGAATAAACTCTTGCCATTGGTGGGGGAGATTCTGTATCAGAATAAACTCTCCCCTTGATGGGGGAGATTCTGTAGCAGAATAAACTCTCCCCATTGAAGGGGGACACTCTGTAGGAGAATACCCTCCCCCTTGAAAAAGGAGACTCTGCATCCGAATAAACTCTCCCCTTGACAGGGGAGATTCTTTAGCAGAAAAAACTCTCCCTCTTGAAAGGAAACACTCTGTTCCAGAATAAACTCTCCCCCTTGAAGGAGACTCTGTATCTGAATGAACTCTTCCCCTTGACTGGGCGGTTCTGTATCAGAATGTACTCTACACTTGATGTGGGAGATTCTGTAGCAGAATACATTCTGTATCAGAATAAACTCTCCCCATTGACGCGGGAGGTTTTGTATCAGAATAAACTCTCCACTTAATGGGAGATTCTGTATCAGAATAAACTCTCCCCCTTCATGGAGGAGGCTCAATATCAGAATACACTCTCTCCTTGATGGGGAGACTCTGTAGCAGACAAAACTCTCCCACTTGAAATGGGAGTTTCTGTACCAGAAAAAACAGTGCCCCTTGAAGGGGAGATGCTGTATCAGAATAAACCCTCCCCCTTGAAGGGGGAGATTCTGTATCAGAATACACTGTGCCCCTTGAAGGGGATATGCTGTGTCAGAATATTCTCTCCCCATTGAAGGGGGAGGCTCTGTATCAGAATAAACTCTCCCCTTTGAAAAATGAGACTCTGTATCAGAATAAACTCTCCCCTTAATAGGGAGATTCTATAGCAGAATAAACTCTCAGGCTTGATGGGGAGACTCTGTAGCAGAATACAGTCTCCCCCTTGAAAGGGGAAACTATGTACCAGAATAAACCCTCTCCCTTGAATGGGAGACTATGTATCAGAATAATCTCTCCCCCTTGAAAAATGAGACTCTGTATCAGAATAAACTCTCCCCTTGATGGGGAGACGCTGTAGCAGAATAAAGTCTCCCCATTGACGCGGGAGGTTTTGTATCAGAATAAACTCTCCTCTTAATGGGAGATTCTGTATCAGAATAAACTCTCCCCCTTCATGGAGGAGGCTCAGTATCAGAATACACTATCTCCTTGATGGGGAGACTCTGTAGCAGAAGAAACTCTCCCACTTGAAATGGGAGTTTCTGTACCAGAAAAAACGGTGCCCCTTGAAGGGGAGATGCTGTGTCAGAATAAACCCTCCCCATTGAAGGGGGAGACTCTGTCTCAGAATAAACTCTGGCCCTTGAACGGGATATGCTGTGTCAGAATAATCTCTCCCCATTGAAGGGGAGATTCTGTAGGAAAATAAACTCTCCCCTTGATGGGGGAGACTCTGTAGCAGAATACACTCTCCCCCTTGAAAGGGGAGACTATGTACCAGAATAAACCCTCCCCCTTGAAGGGGAGACTCTGTATCAGAATAAACTCTCCCTATTGACAGGGGAGGTTTTGTATCAGAATAAACTCGCCCATTGATGGGAGATACTCTGTAGCAGAATACACTCTCCCCCTTGAAAGGGGAGACTATGTACCAGAATAAACCCTCCCCTTGACAGGGGAGATTCTGTAGCAGAAAAAAACTCTCCCTCTTGAAAGGAAACACTCTGTTCCAGAATAAACTCTCCCCTTTGAAGGAGACTCTGTATCTGAAGGAACTCTTCCACTTGACTGGACGGTTCTGTATCAGAATATACTCTACCCTTGATGTAGGAGATTCTGTAGCAGAATACACTCTGTATCAGAATAAACTCTCCCCATTGACGCGGGAGGTTTTGTATGAGAATAAACTCTCCTCTTAATGGGAGATTCTGTATCAGAATAAATTCTCCCCCTTCATGGAGGATGCTCAGTATCAGAATACAATCTCCCCTTGATGGGGAGACTCTGTAGCAGAAAAAACTCTCCCACTTGAAATGGGAGTTTCTGTACCAGAAAAAACAGGGTGCTCCTGAAGGGGAGATGCTGTGTCAGAATGAACCCTCCCCCTTGAAGGGGGAGACTCTGTATCAGAATAAACTGTGCCCCTTGAAGGGGATATGCTGTTTCAGAATATCCTCTCCCCATTGAAGGGGGAGACTCTATCAGAATAAACTCCCCCCCTTGAAAAATGAGACTCTGTATCAGAATAAACTCTCCCCGTAATGGGGAGATTCTATAGCAGAATAAACTCTCACCCTTGATGGGGGAGACTCTGTAGCAGAATACAGTCTCCCCCTTGAAAGGGAAAACTATGTACCAAATAAACCCTCCCCTCGGAAGGGGAGGCTCTGTATCAGAATAATCTCCCCCCCCTTGAAAAATGAGACTCTGTATCAGAATAAACTCTCCCCTTGATGGGGAGACGCTGAAGCAGAATAAACTCTCCCACTTGAAAGGGGAGTCTCTGTACCAGAAAAAAATGTGCCGCTTGAATGGGAGATGATGTGTCATAATAAACCCTCCCCCTTGAAGGGGGAGACCCTATCTCAGAATAAACTCTGGCCCTTGAAGGGGATATGCTGTGTCAGAATAATCTCTCCCCATTGAAGGGGAGATTCTGTAGGAAAATAAACTCTCCCCTTGATGGGGGAGACTCTGTAGCAGAATACACTCTCCCCCTTGAAAGGGGAGACTATGTACATGAATAAAACCTCCCCCTTGAAGGGGAGACTCTGTATCAGAATAAACTCTCCCTATTGACAGGGGAGGTTTTGTATCAGAATAAACTCTCCCATTGATGGGAGATACTCTGTAGCAGATTAAACTCTCCCCCTTGAAATGGGACACTCATTACCAGAATAAACTTTGCCCCTTGAAAGGCAGACACTGTGCCAGAATAAACTCTCCCAATTGAAGGGGGAGACTCTGTAGCAGAATACACTCTCCCCCTTGAAAAAATCAGACTCTGTATCGGACTAATCTCTCGCATTCACTGGGAGTTTCTTTAGCAGAATAAACTCCCCCCTTGATGGGGGGAACCTGTAGCAGAATTCACTACCCCATTGAAAGCGAAGACTATGTATCAGAATAAACCAACCCTTTGAAGGGGAGACTCTGTATCAGAATAAACTCTCCCCTTGATGGGGAGACTCTGTAACAGAAGAAACTCTCCCACTTGAAATGTGAGTTTCTGTACCAGAAAAAACTGTGCCCCTTGAAGGGGAGATGCTGTGTCAGAATAAACCCTCCCCCTTGAAGGGGGAGACTCTGTATCAGAATAAACTCTGCCCCTTGAAGGGGATACGCTGTGTCAGAATATTCTCTCCCCATTGAAGGGGGAGGCTCTGTATCAGAATAAACTCTCCCCTTTGAAAAATGAGACTCTGTATCAGAATAAACTCTCCCCTTAATAGGGAGATTCTATAGCAGAATAAACTCTCAGCCTTGATGGGGGAGACTCTTTAGCAGAATACAGTCTCCCCCTTGAAAGGGGAAACTATGTACCAGAATAAACCCTCTCCCTTGAATGGGAGACTATGTATCAGAATAATCTCTCCCCCTTGAAAAATGAGACTCGGTATCAGAATAAACTCTCCCCTTGATGGGGAGACGCTGTAGCAGAATAAAGTCTTTGCTTGAAAGGGGAGTCTCTGTACCAGAAAAACTGTGCCGCTTGAAGGGGAGATGATGTGTCAGAATAAACCCTCCCCCCTGGAAGGGGGAGACTCTGTATCAGAATAAACTCTGGCCCTTGAAGGGGATATGCTGTGTCAGAATAATCTCTCCCCATTGAAGGGGAGATTCTGTAGGAAAATAAACTCTCCCCTTGATGGGGGAGACTCTGTAGCAGAATACACTATCCCCCTTGAAAGGGGAGACAATGTACCAGAATAAACCCTCCCCTTGAAGGGGAGACTCTGTATCAGAATAAACTCTCCCTATTGACAGGGGAGGTTTTGTATCAGAATAAACTCTCCCATTGATGGGAGATACTCTGTAGCAAAATACACTCTCCCCCTTGAAAGGGGAGACTATGTACCAGAATAAACCCTCCCCCTTGACAGGGGAGATTCTGTAGCAGAAAAAACTCTCCCTCTTGAAAGGAAACACTCTGTTCCAGAATAAACTCTCCCCCTTGAAGGAGACTCTGTATCTGAATGAACTCTTCCCCTTGACTGGGCAGTTCTGTATCAGAATAAATTCTACACTTGATGTGGGAGATTCTGTAGCAGAATACACCCTGTATCAGAATAAACTCTCCCCATTGACGCGGGAGGTTTTGTATCAGAATAAACTCTCCTCTTAATGGGAGATTCTGTATCAGAATAAACTTTCCCCCTTCATGGAGGAGGCTCAGTATCAGAATACACTCTCCCCTTGATGGAGAGACTCTGTAGCAGAAGAAACTCTCCCACTTGAAATGGGAGTTTCTGTACCAGAAAAAACAGTACCCCCTGAAGGGGAGATGCTGTGTCAGAATAAACCCTCCCCCTTGAAGGGGGAGACTCTGCATCAGAATAAACTGTGCCCATTGAAGGGGATATGCTCTTTCAGAATATCCTCTCCCTATTGAAGAGGGAGACTCTGTATCAGAATAAACTCCCGCCCTGAAAAATGGGACTCTGTATCAGAATAAACTCTCCCCTTAATGGGGAGATTCTATAGCAGAATAAACTCTCACCCTTGATGGGGGAGACTCTAGCAGAATACAGTCTCGCCCTTGAAAGAGAAAACTATGTACCAGAATAAACCCTCCCCTCGGAAGGGGAGGCTCTTTATCAGAATAATCTCCCCTTGATGGGGAGACGCTGAAGCAGAATAAACTCTCCCGCTTGAAAGGGGAGTCTCTGTACCAGAGAAAACTGTGCCGCTTGAAGGGGAGATGATGTGTCAGAATAAACCCTCACCCTTGAAGGAGGAGACTCTGTATCAGAATAAACTCTGGCCCTTGAAGGGGATACGCTGTGTCAGAATAATCTCTCCCCATTGAAGGGGAGATTCTGGAGGAAAATAAACTCTCCCATTGATGGGGGAGACTCTGTAGCAGAATACACTCTTCCCCTTGAAGCGGAGACTCTGTATCAGAATAAACTCTCCCTATTGACAAAGGAGGTTTTGTATCAGAATAAACTCTCCCATTGATGGGAGATTCTTTAGCAGAATAAAGTCTCCCCCTTAAAAGAGGAGACTATGTACCAGAATACACACTCCTCCTTGAAGGGGAGACTCTCTATCAGAATACACTCTTCTCATTAACGGGGGAGGTTCTATATCAGAATAAACTCTCCCCTTGATGGGGGAGACTCTGTAGCAGAAGAAATGTTCCCGCTTGAAAGGGGTGTCTCTGTACCAGAATAAACTCTCCCCATTGAAGGGGAAGACCCTGTAGCAGAATAAACTCTCCCCTTGATGCAGAGATTATATAGCAGAATAAACTCTCCCCCTTAATGGGGAGACTCTGTAGCAGAAAACACTCTTACCCTTAAAAGGGGAGACTACATAACTGATACAGAGTGTCCCCTTGAAGGGGACACTCTGTATCAGAATAAACTCTTGCCATTGGTGGGGGAGATTCTGTATCAGAATAAACTCTCCCCTTGATGGGGGAGATTCTGTAGCAGAATAAACTCTCCCCATTGAAGGGGGACACTCTGTAGGAGAATACCCTCCCCCTTGAAAAAGGAGACTCTGCATCCGAATAAACTCTCCCCTTGACAGGGGAGATTCTTTAGCAGAAAAAACTCTCCCTCTTGAAAGGAAACACTCTGTTCCAGAATAAACTCTCCCCCTTGAAGGAGACTCTGTATCTGAATGAACTCTTCCCCTTGACTGGGCGGTTCTGTATCAGAATGTACTCTACACTTGATGTGGGAGATTCTGTAGCAGAATACATTCTGTATCAGAATAAACTCTCCCCATTGACGCGGGAGGTTTTGTATCAGAATAAACTCTCCACTTAATGGGAGATTCTGTATCAGAATAAACTCTCCCCCTTCATGGAGGAGGCTCAATATCAGAATACACTCTCTCCTTGATGGGGAGACTCTGTAGCAGACAAAACTCTCCCACTTGAAATGGGAGTTTCTGTACCAGAAAAAACAGTGCCCCTTGAAGGGGAGATGCTGTATCAGAATAAACCCTCCCCCTTGAAGGGGGAGATTCTGTATCAGAATACACTGTGCCCCTTGAAGGGGATATGCTGTGTCAGAATATTCTCTCCCCATTGAAGGGGGAGGCTCTGTATCAGAATAAACTCTCCCCTTTGAAAAATGAGACTCTGTATCAGAATAAACTCTCCCCTTAATAGGGAGATTCTATAGCAGAATAAACTCTCAGGCTTGATGGGGAGACTCTGTAGCAGAATACAGTCTCCCCCTTGAAAGGGGAAACTATGTACCAGAATAAACCCTCTCCCTTGAATGGGAGACTATGTATCAGAATAATCTCTCCCCCTTGAAAAATGAGACTCTGTATCAGAATAAACTCTCCCCTTGATGGGGAGACGCTGTAGCAGAATAAAGTCTCCCCATTGACGCGGGAGGTTTTGTATCAGAATAAACTCTCCTCTTAATGGGAGATTCTGTATCAGAATAAACTCTCCCCCTTCATGGAGGAGGCTCAGTATCAGAATACACTATCTCCTTGATGGGGAGACTCTGTAGCAGAAGAAACTCTCCCACTTGAAATGGGAGTTTCTGTACCAGAAAAAACGGTGCCCCTTGAAGGGGAGATGCTGTGTCAGAATAAACCCTCCCCATTGAAGGGGGAGACTCTGTCTCAGAATAAACTCTGGCCCTTGAACGGGATATGCTGTGTCAGAATAATCTCTCCCCATTGAAGGGGAGATTCTGTAGGAAAATAAACTCTCCCCTTGATGGGGGAGACTCTGTAGCAGAATACACTCTCCCCCTTGAAAGGGGAGACTATGTACCAGAATAAACCCTCCCCCTTGAAGGGGAGACTCTGTATCAGAATAAACTCTCCCTATTGACAGGGGAGGTTTTGTATCAGAATAAACTCGCCCATTGATGGGAGATACTCTGTAGCAGAATACACTCTCCCCCTTGAAAGGGGAGACTATGTACCAGAATAAACCCTCCCCTTGACAGGGGAGATTCTGTAGCAGAAAAAAACTCTCCCTCTTGAAAGGAAACACTCTGTTCCAGAATAAACTCTCCCCTTTGAAGGAGACTCTGTATCTGAAGGAACTCTTCCACTTGACTGGACGGTTCTGTATCAGAATATACTCTACCCTTGATGTAGGAGATTCTGTAGCAGAATACACTCTGTATCAGAATAAACTCTCCCCATTGACGCGGGAGGTTTTGTATGAGAATAAACTCTCCTCTTAATGGGAGATTCTGTATCAGAATAAATTCTCCCCCTTCATGGAGGATGCTCAGTATCAGAATACAATCTCCCCTTGATGGGGAGACTCTGTAGCAGAAAAAACTCTCCCACTTGAAATGGGAGTTTCTGTACCAGAAAAAACAGGGTGCTCCTGAAGGGGAGATGCTGTGTCAGAATGAACCCTCCCCCTTGAAGGGGGAGACTCTGTATCAGAATAAACTGTGCCCCTTGAAGGGGATATGCTGTTTCAGAATATCCTCTCCCCATTGAAGGGGGAGACTCTATCAGAATAAACTCCCCCCCTTGAAAAATGAGACTCTGTATCAGAATAAACTCTCCCCGTAATGGGGAGATTCTATAGCAGAATAAACTCTCACCCTTGATGGGGGAGACTCTGTAGCAGAATACAGTCTCCCCCTTGAAAGGGAAAACTATGTACCAAATAAACCCTCCCCTCGGAAGGGGAGGCTCTGTATCAGAATAATCTCCCCCCCCTTGAAAAATGAGACTCTGTATCAGAATAAACTCTCCCCTTGATGGGGAGACGCTGAAGCAGAATAAACTCTCCCACTTGAAAGGGGAGTCTCTGTACCAGAAAAAAATGTGCCGCTTGAATGGGAGATGATGTGTCATAATAAACCCTCCCCCTTGAAGGGGGAGACCCTATCTCAGAATAAACTCTGGCCCTTGAAGGGGATATGCTGTGTCAGAATAATCTCTCCCCATTGAAGGGGAGATTCTGTAGGAAAATAAACTCTCCCCTTGATGGGGGAGACTCTGTAGCAGAATACACTCTCCCCCTTGAAAGGGGAGACTATGTACATGAATAAAACCTCCCCCTTGAAGGGGAGACTCTGTATCAGAATAAACTCTCCCTATTGACAGGGGAGGTTTTGTATCAGAATAAACTCTCCCATTGATGGGAGATACTCTGTAGCAGAATTCACTCTCCCCCTTGAAAGGGAAGACTATGTACCAGAATAAACCCTCCCCCTTGACAGGGTAGATTCTGTAGCAGAAAAAACTCTCCCTCTTGAAAGGAAACTCTCTGTTTCAGAATAAACTCTCCCCCTTGAAGGAGACTCTGTATCTGAATGAACTCTTCCCCTTGACTGGGCGGTTCTGTATCAGAATAAACTCTACCCTTGATGTGGGAGATTCTGTAGCAGAATACACTCTGTATCAGAATAAATTCTCCCCATTGACACAGGAGGTTTTGTATCAGAATAAACTCTCCTCTTAATGGGAGATTCTGTATCAGAATATACTCTCCCCCTTCATGGAGGAGGCTCAGTATCAGAATACACTATCCCCTTGATGGGAAGACTCTGTAGCAGAAGAAACTCTCCCACTTGAAATGGGAGTTTCTGTACCAGAAAAAACTGTGCCACTTGAAGGGGAGATGATGTGTCAGAATAAACCCTCACCCTTGAAGGGGGAGACTCTGTATCAGAATAAACTCTGGCCCTTGAAGGGGATACGCTGTGTCAGAATAATCTCTCCCCATTGAAGGGGAGATTCTGTAGGAAAATAAACTCTCCCCTTGAAGGGGGAGACTCTGTAGCAGAATACACTCTCCCCCTTGAAGGGGAGACTCTGTATCAGAATAAACTCTCCCTATTGACAGGGGAGGTTTTGTATCAGAATAAACTCTCCCATTGATGGGAGATTCTGTACCAGAATAAAGTCTCCCCCTTAAAAGGGGAGACTATTTACCAGAATACACACTCCTCCTTGAAGGGGAGACTCTGTATCAGAATACACTCTCCTCATTAACGGGGGAGGTTCTGTGTCAGAATAAACTCTCCCCTTGATGGGGGAGACTCTGTAGCAGAATAAACTCTCCCAGTTGAAAGGGGAGTCTCTGTACCAGAAAAAACTGTGCCGCTTGAAGGGGAGATGATGTGTCAGAATAAACCCTCACCCTTGAAGGGGGAGACTCTGTATCAGAATAAACTCTGGCCCTTGAAGGGGATACGCTGTGTCAGAATAATCTCTCCCCATTGAAGGGGAGATTCTGTAGGAAAATAAACTCTCCCCTTGAAGGGGGAGACTCTGTAGCAGAATACACTCTCCCCCTTGAAGGGGAGACTCTGTATCAGAATAAACTCTCCCTATTGACAGGGGAGGTTTTGTATCAGAATAAACTCTCCCATTGATGGGAGATTCTGTACCAGAATAAAGTCTCCCCCTTAAAAGGGGAGACTATGTACCAGAATACACACTCCTCCTTGAAGGGGAGACTCTGTATCAGAATACACTCTCCTCATTAACGGGGGAGATTCTGTAGCAGAAGAAATGTTCCCGCTTGAAAGGGGTGTCTCTGTACCAGAATAAACTCTCCCCATTGAAGGGGAAGACCCTGTAGCAGAATAAACTCTCCCCTTGATGCAGAGATTATATAGCAGAATAAACTCTCCCCCTTAATGGGGAGACTCTGTAGCAGAAAACACTCTCACCCTTAAAAGGGGAGACTACATAACAGAATGAACCCTCCCCCTTGAAGGGGACACTCTGTATAAGAATAAACTCTTGCCATTGATGGGGGAGATTCTGTATCAGAATAAACTCTCCCCTTGATGGGGGAGATTCTGTAGCAGAATAAACTCTCCCCATTGAGGGGGGACATTCTGTAGGAGAATAACCTCTCCCCCTTGAAAAAGGAGACTCTGCATCCAAATAAACTCTCCCCTTGACAGGGGAGATTCTGTAGCAGAAAAAACTCTCCCTCTTGAAAGGAAACACTCTGTTCCAGAATAAACTCTCCCCCTTGAAGGAGACTCTGTATCTGAATGAACTCTTCCCCTTGACTGGGCGGTTCTGTATCAGAATAAACTCTACCCTTGATGTGGGAGATTCTGTGGCAGAATACACTCTGTATCAGAATAAACTCTCCCCATTGACGCGGGAGGTTTTGTATCAGAATAATCTCTCCACTTAATGGGAAATTCTGTATCAGAATAAACTCTCCCCCTTCATGGAGGAGGCTCAGTATCAGAATACACTCTCCCCTTGATGGGGAGACTCTGTAGCAGAAGAAACTCTCCCACTTGAAATGGGAGTTTCTGTACCAGAAAAAACGGTGCCCCTTGAAGGGGAGATGCTGTGTCAGAATACACCCTCCCCCTTGAAGGGGGAGATTCTGTATCAGAATACACTGTGCCCCTTGAAGGGGATATGCTGTGTCAGAATATTCTCTCCCCATTGAAGGGGGAGAGTCTGTATCAGAATAAACACCCCCCTTGAAAAATGAGACTCTGTATCAGAATAAACTCTCCCCTTAATGGGTAGAGTCCATAGCAGAATAAACTCTCAACCTTGATGGGGGAGACTCTGTAGCAGAATACACTAGCCCCCTTGAAGGGGAGGGAGATTCTGTAGCAGAATAAACTCTCCCCCTTAAAAGGGAGACTATGTACCAGAATACACACTCCCCCTTGAAGTGGAGTCTCTGTATCAGAATACACTCTCCTCCTTAACGGTGGAGGTTCTGTATCAGAATAAACTCTCCCCTTTATGGGGGAGACTCTGTAGCAGAAGAAATGTTCCCGCTTGAAAGGGGTGTCTCTGTACCAGAAAAAACTCTCCCCATTTAAGGGGAAGACCCTGTAGCAGAATAAACTCTCCCCTTGATGCAGAGATTATATGGCAGAATAAACTCTCCACCTGAATGGGGAGACTCTGTAGCAGAAAACACTCTCACCCTTAAAAGGGGAGACTACATAACAGAATAAAACCTCCCCCTTGAAGGGAACACTGTATATGAATAAACTCTTCCCATTGATGGGGGAGATTCTGTATCAGAATAAACTCTCCCCTTGATGAGGGAGATTCTGTAGCAGAATAAACTCTCCCCATTGAAGGGGGACACTCTGTAGGAGAATAACCTCTCCTCCTTGAAAAAGGAGACTCTGCATCAGAATAAACTCTCCCCTTGACAGGGGAGATTCTGTAGTAGAAAAAACTCTCCCTCTTGAAAGGAAACACTCTGTTTCAGAATAAACTCTCCCCCTTGAAGGAGACTCTGTATCTGAATAAACTCTTCCTCTTGACTGGGCGGTTCTGTATCAGAATAAACTCTATTCTTGATGTGGGAGATTCTGTAGCAGAATACACTCTGTATCAGAATAAACTCTCCCCATTGACGCAGGAGGTTTTGTATCAGAATAACTTCTCCACTTAATGCGAGATTCTGTATCAGAATAAACTCTCCCCCTTCATGGAGGAGGCTCAGTATCAGAATACACTCTCCCCTTGATGGGGAGGCTCTGTAGCAGAAGAAACTCCCCCACTTGAAATGGGAGTTTCTGTACCATAAAAAACAGTGCCCTTGAAGGGGAGATGCTGTGTCAGAATAAACCCTCCCCCTTGAAGGGGGAGACTCTGTATCAGAATAAACTGTGCCCCTTGAAGGGGATATGCTGTGTCAGAATATTCTCTCCCCATATAAGGGGGAGACTCTGTATCAGAATCAACTCCCCCCCTTGAAAAATGAGGCTCTGTATCAGAATAAAGTCTCCCCTTAATGGGGAGATTCTATAGCAGAATAAACTCTCACCCTTGATGGGGTGGACTCTGTAGCAGAATACAGTCTCCCCCTTGAAAGGGGAAACTATGTACCAGAATAAACCCTCCCCCTTGAAGGGGAGGCTCTGTATCAGAATAATCTCCCCCCTTGAAAAATGACACTCTGTATCAGAATAAACTCTCCCCTTGATGGGGAGACGCTGTGGCAGAATAAACTCTCTCGCTTGAAAGGGGAGTCTCTGTACCAGAAAAACGGTGCCGCTTGAAGGGGAGATGATGTGTCAGAATAAACCCTCCCCCTTGAAGGGGGAGACTCTTGTATCAGAATAAACTCTGGCCCTTGAAGAGGATACGCTGTGTCAGAATAATCTCTCCCCATTGAAGGGGAGATTCTGTAGGAAAATAAACTCTCCCCTTGATGGGGGAGACTCTGTAGCAGAATACACTCTCCCCCTTGAAAGGGGAGACTTTTTACCAGAATAAACCCTCCCCGTTGAAGGGGAGACTCTGTATCAGAATAAACTCTCCCTATTGACAGGGGAGGTTTTGTATCAGAATATACTCTCCCATTGATGGGAGATTCTGTAGCAGAATAAATTCTCCCCCTTAAAAGGGGAGACTATGTACCAGAATACACACTCCCCCTTGAAAGGGGAGATCTGTGCCAGAATAAACTCTGCCCCTTGAAGGGGAGACACTGTGTCAGAATACACTCTCCCCATTGAAGGGAGACACTCTGTAGCAGAATAAAGTCTCCCCCATGAAAGGGGAGACTCCATGCCAGAATAAACTCTGCCCATTGAAGGGGGAGACTCTGCAGCAGAATATACTCTCCTCCTTGAAAGGGGAGACTATGTACCAGAAAAACCCTGTTATGCTCACCTTGTCTCTGCAGGGGCATCGGGAGCCTCGATATAGGGTGCTTGGATGTGTGCTGCTCAATGCTCACTCCTTCCAGACTCACTTTCCTGGCACAAATCCTATAGCAAGGGAACAAGAATTAGAGCGTAGCAGGGCCCCTCTAAGCCTCTTCTCCCAGTAACTTCCCCCCTTTCTCCTTTTCCCTGTTGACTGTTGCTCACCTGATAGTATTAGTAGGTGGGCTCTCCGTCCTGCTCTTCAGCAGGGGTGCAATGTCTGTGCTTGTCCTTTGTCCGAGTCCAGTTACTTCAATGGCTCGGAAGTGATGGACAGACCCAGTCCAGCTGTGGCACTGGCCTGTTGAATGTTGCAGTTCTTGTCGTGCTTGTGTCACAACCTTTGTGCCGCCTTTATGCGCAGCGTTTTTCCTTTGTCTTTAGTTCACTCTCTGCTTTCTTGCCTTTTCGCAGATTCGGCCGTGTTGGTGATGAGATGCCGTGGGATTGCACTGCTGCTGCGATGCAGATGTAAGTATCTCTCTTATGCTGTGAATAATACTGCACGTGTATGGATTTGTGCTGTTTTTAAATTGCTTGATTCGATTGATAATTGACTCTACCTTCCCTTCTGCAGGTTTCCGTTTGCATGGAAGTGGCGTTAAAACTGCTGAGGAAAGTATGCTAGTGCTGCTTTCCCTGCACGGTATGGTGGCGCTACGATTACTTCAATGCTTAATGTCTCTTTCTCTTCTTCCCTCCCCAGGTTTCTGTTCACGCTGATGTGGTGCTGTAAGTATCCAGGTTTGTATGTTCGTGCTGCTCTTGATGCACGATGCGGCCCTCGAATCCTTACTCACGATGGTTCGTCGCTGGATAGTTGTTCAGGATGCTGTGGACTCACTAGCAGATCGAGGATGCTGAAGACTTGATGCAGGTAAGCTGCGTGCTCTTGATGTCCGGTCTAACAATGTTTCTTCTTTCACAGGTCACGGTGAGCATCACGCTGCTGCTGCAGAATGACGCGAAGCAAGGCTCCAGGTGTAGGGTGTGGCTTATATAGGCAGCCACACCCAAACACCTCTAAACACTAGAGCACATGAATAGAAACTCAGGAACTAGTGAGTCAGCCATGTTAGGAGAACAGGAAGTGGTTCATTCATTACCCCAACCATGAGCTTGGTGCCAAAGGTGCCAAGACAGTGTCCATACTCCCTTCCTTTGCTTCTTGATGATCTCTCTTGGTCCGGCACTACTCACGGCCTTCCTATGTGATGTCCCCGTAATAGAGGAATGAAAGCAGCATGCCAGTGAATACTCTGGTTGTGGCAAAGTTGGCCTAGTGGTTGTGACAGCACTCCCCCCTAAGGTCCCTCTGAAGGACTGGTTCCCTCTTGGTCCTGGTTTGTCCGGGTTATTGCGGTGGAATCTTTTTATCAAACAGGCAGCATGATGGTGGTCTTTAGGTTCCCATGTCCTATCCTGGGGTCTGTATCCTTTACAGTCAATCAGGTAATATAACCTGAACCTGATTATCTTAGTGTCCAGGATGTCCTTGACTTCGTATTCCGTCTCCCCGTCTACCAAAATGGGAGGTGGTGCGCATATGATACTAGAGCCAGGCTGGACGGGTTTCAAATGGGAAACGTGAAATACCGGATGGATTTTCATGTTTGGGGGTAAGGTCAGCTTCATGGCAACCGGATTAATGATTGCTTCAATGGTGTAAGGCCCCTGGTATCTGGGGAGGAATTTCCGAGCTCCTTTCAGAAGAATATGTTTCGAGGCTCACCAAACTGCGTCCCCAACTTGGTATTTAGGCGCCATATCCCAATGTTGGTCTGCAGACTTCTTGTGTCTTTCTTTTGCTTTTGTTAGGTTTTCCATTGCATCCCTAAATACCTGAGTAATTGTGGTGTGCAAGGTCTTCACTGCCGCATTTCCAAGATGGATGTTCATGGGTGTCGCCCATATAGAACGTAGAACTGACTTTGTTCAGTGCTGGTATGTTTGGAATTATTGTAAGCATACTCTGCTATCCATAACATGTCCTTCCAAGTGCCTTTCGACTGATGTAACATGCACCTCAAATATTGCTTAAGCGTTTGGTTGGTGCATTCGGTCTGGCCGTCTGTCTGGGGATGGTGACTCGTAGACAGCCGAACGTCGGTTTGTGCAAACTCACAACTCCGTTTCCAGAATTTTTAAATGAATTGACTGCCTCGGTCAGAGATCAGTCAGTATCGAAGGGAATCCATGTAAACGGATGATCTGTTCTTGGAAGACCTTTGCCAATGCAGTTGCTGTTGGTAGGCCCTTCAGTGGTATAAAATGGGCCATTTTAGAGAATAAGTCTACCACGACTAAGATGGTGTTGTACCCTTTGCAGGGTTGAACATTTTTGTAATAAAGTCGAGTGACAATGTGTGCCATGGTGAAGGCGGTACTGCTAAGGGGCGTAGCAGGCCTGCTGGTCTTTTCTTCTGGGGTTTGTTCTGTGCACAGATCCCGCAGGAAGCTATGAATTGGGTTACATCCTTTCGCCAGGTTGGCCAACAATAGTTCTTTTCGATCTTTGACAATGTTTTGGATATCCCTGGTTGTCCTTCCATCAGCGTGTTGTGGTAGCTCGAGACGATTTGTTCCTGTAGGTTCTTAAGTGGAAGGTACAAACGTCCATGATAACACGTCAATCCATCTTCAACAGTGTATTGTGTGTCTTTGGTGGCCCATGTTTGTAGTTCCTTCTTATTCATGTGTCGCCGAACTTCAGTCTTCAGTTTTTCACGGGGAGAGGTTGTTAGGAGTAAACCCAAGATTTTCTCTTCTGGAATGATGGCTATGGGATCCGGTGTTGTATATGCGTTTTCACCTTCACCAAGGCGAGATAGGGCGTCAGCCTTCCCATTACGCACTCCGGGACGGTATGTGAGGACATAATCATATTCAGCAAAGAATAGAGCCCATCGAAGTTGGCGTGACGACTAGGCCACGGCTGACTTCAGATATTGTAAATTACGATGGTCTGTGATCACGGTAACCTTGTGTCGGGGCCCTAAAATGCAATTTCTCCATACCTTGAATGCTGACTTGATCCCAAGGAGTTCCTTTTCTGTGATTGCGTAATTTAACTCAGGTGCTGTGAATTTGTGAGACCAAAACGCCGCAGGATGTAACTGGCTGGTTTCTGGGTTCTTTTGCGAGAGGACTGCCTCCATGGCTATAATGAAAGCATCGGTTTCGACTACATACGGAAGGTTGGGATTCGGGTGTTGTAGTATCGGGGCTGAAGTGAACTTCTGTTTTGGGACTTGAAAGGCTTCCTCTGCCTCTGTAGACCAATGGAAAGGTTTATTTTTTTGAAGCAAGGATGTGATTGGGTGAACTATCTGTGAAAAGCCAGAGATGAAACGGCAATAAAAGTTCATGAAACCAAGAAAGCTCTGGACTCCTTTCACAGATGTTGGCAGGGGCCAATGGAGGATAGCATCCACCTTCCGGTTATCCATTCTAATTCCTTGAGGGGTGAGGATGAAGCCTAGAAACTCGACCTCTGAAACATGGAATGAACATTTTTTCAACTTGGCAAAGAGGCGATGCTGTCAGAGTTTTTGAAGGACAGCCCGTACGTGGGTGACATGGTCTTGCTCAGTTGCAGAGTATATCAAAATATAAACCAATGCACAGATATCAAGCAGTTCCCGCAGCACGTCGTTCATAAAAAATTGAAATGCGGCTGGGGCATTGCAGTGCCCAAAGGGCATAACCTGGTACTCGTAGAGACCATACTTAGTACGAAAGTCTGTTTTCCACTCATCTCCTTCTTTTATGTGTACTAAGTGATACGCCCCTCTAAGGTCTATTTTGGTATACATCTGTGCATCTTTCACCTGATCCAGGAGTTCCGGGATGAGTGGTAATGGGTATCGATTCTTTACTGTGACTTGATTTAGTGAACGATATTCAATGCAGGTCCTCAGGTCCCCATCCTTCTTGGGCACGAAGAAGAGGGGTGAGGCTGCCGGGGATTTGGATGGTCGAATGAAACCGTTTGCTAGGTACTGGTCCAGATATTCTCTTAAATTATGGTTCTCTTTTTCAGTTAGTGCGTAAATCGGGCTGCAAGGTATCTGTGCACCTGGTACAAGGTCGATCTGGCAGTCGTAAGGGCGATGGGGTGAAGGGCGATGGGGTGGAAGCGTGTTTGCCTGTTCCTTCCTGAAAACATCCTGAAAGCCACTATATTCAGAAGGCAACGTACCCGTCACACCCAATACTGCTTCCTTCTTGGTATAGACTCCATCGGTGTCCCTGGGTGAGATCCCTTCAAATAGCAGGTAAGCGCACACTCATCAGAGAAGGTAAGACTCTTAACACGCCAGTCAATGTAAGGATTGTGGGCCTTCAACCAGGGCATCCCCAGGATCACCTGGAATTGTGGTGCGCTAATATGGTCGAAGACGATATCCTCCCTGTGACCGTCCTGGCACAGAATAGTCACTACTTCAGTACAGTGGGTCACAGGCCCAGACGATAACTGAGTTCCGTCGACTGCTGTGACATTTTCTGTTGTCGCCTTCAGACGAATGGGAAGTCCAATCCTGTTTGCCAGATCCTGGTCTAAATAATTGCCGATGGCTCCACTATCCACGTATGCCTCCAGAGCATGCATTTGAGAGGGCTGTTGCTGGCAGATCAAGATTACTGGGATGACTAGATGAGAGGTCTGTGTGTTCTTCTCCTTGCTCGGCAAACAGACCCCTACACTTGCCGGTCACTGAAGTTATCCGAGATTTGCTCTTCACTTGACTTGTAATAGCACCTACCATCTTCCGGGTGGCTTAACCGGACATTCGCGCAGAAAATGCCCAGCCTTACGGCAATATAAACATAGCTGCTGTTGTCTCCTTTTTTCTTTTCATCCTTGGTAAGGGGACTCCGTACCCCACCTATCTCAATAGGTTCCGGATGGTTTTCCGGCTGCCTGGTCTAATTTTCTCAGGGTCATATATAGACAGTTCTTTTTTATGACCGAGCCCGGTCGGTTTTCCTGTCCTGCAACCGGTGATCCAATTGTACGGTTAGATCGATATATTCAGCCCAGCCGTCCAGGGGTTTCACCACTTGGGCTAAAATGACTTTGAGCTCTCCGGCCCCGGCAGAATGAGGTGATCCTTTTCTCCTCAGGCCATTTGGCCTCTGCGACCAAACTGTTGAAGGTAGCAATGTATGTTACATGTGTTAACAGGTCTTGGCCTCCTTGCCGGAGTGACAGCAGCTCGTTGTCCAATGCTTGGCCCCGAGTATGACAGGCAAATAGTTTTTCAAGTTCTCACTGAAAGCCCATGAAGTCCCGTAACAATTGATCATCCCTATTTACTAAGGGAATCGACCAATCCGCTGCACTACCTCCCAAGCAAGACAATACAAAGGCGACTTTTGCCGTAAGCTTCTGGGAGCACTCCTTGCCTACAAAGGAAGCGTAGGCAACATTGGTTCATGAATATGGTGTATTTACTCAAATCTCCCATAAACAGCTCAGGTAGCTAAGCTTGGCCTGCCTGTGTCTGAAGCAACTGCCTTGCCAATTTGTCTGTGAGATCCCGGTTTACCACCAGCTCCTTCCTTAGAGCATTAGTTTCTTGTTGTGGCGCATGTTCCTTGGCTCGTACGTCGCCCAACACTTGGGCTAGTTGGTCTACATCAGAGTTCTCCATGACACCCAGGCAGAGGTTCCGATAAGGCTTTGCATCCTGTTATGCTCACCTTGTCTTTGCAGGGGCGTCCGGATCCTCAATACAGGGTGCTGGGATGTGTGCTGCTCAGTCCTCACTCCTCCCAGACTCACTTTCGTGGCACGAATCCTATAGCAATGGAACAGGAATTAGAGCGTAGCAGGGGCCCTCTCACCCTCTTCTCTCTGTAACTTCCTCCCTTTCTCCTTTTCCCTGTTGACTGTTGCTCACCTGATAGTATTAGAGGTGGGCTCTCCGTCCTGCTCTTCGGCAGGGGCGCAATGTCTGTGCTTGTCCTTTGTCCGAGTCCAGTTACTTCAGTGGCTCGGAAGTGATGGCCAGACCCAGTCCAGCTGTGGCGCTGGCGTGTTCAATGTTGCAGTTATTGCCGTGCTTGTGTCACAACCTTCGTGCCACCTGTATGCGCAGCGTTTTTCCTTTGTCTTTAGTTCACTCTCTGCTTTCTTGCCTTTTCACAGATCCGGCCGTGTTGGTGATGAGATGCTGTGGGATTGCACGGCTGCGGCGATGCAGATATAAGTATCTCCCTTATGCTGTGAATAATGCTGCAAGTGTATGGATTTGTGCTGTTTTTAAATTGCTTGATTCGATTGATAATTGTCTCTACCTTCCCTTCTGCAAGTTTCCGTTTGCATGGAAGTGGCATTAAAACTGCTGAGGTAAGTATGCTAGCGCTTCTTTCCCGCATGGTATGGTGGCGCTACGCTCACTTCAATGCTTAATGTCTCTTTCTCTTTTTCCCTTTGCAGGTTTCTGTTCACGCTGATGCGGTGCTGTAAGTATCCAGGTTTGTATGTTTGCGCTGATCTTGATGCACGATGCGTCTCTCAAATCCTTACAATGGTTCGTCACTGGATGGTTGTTTAGGATGCTGTGGACTCACTAGCAGATCGAGGATGCTGAAGACTTGATGCAGGTAAGCTGCGTGCTCTTGATGTCCGGTCTAACAATGTTTCTTCTTTCACAGGTCACGGTGAGCATCACGCTGCTGCTGCAGAATGACGTGAAGCAAGGCTCCAGGAGAAGGGTGTGGGTTATATAGGCAGCCGCACCCAAACACCTCTAAACACTTGAGCGCATGAATAGAAACCCAGGAACTAGTGAGTCAAACATGTTAGGAGAACAGGATGTGGTTAATTCATTAGTCCAACCATGAGCTTGGTGCCAAAGCCACCAAGACAGTGTACATACTCCCTTCCTTTGCTTCTTGATGATCTTTCTTGGTCCGGCACTACTCACGGCCTTCCTATGTGATGGCCCCGTAATAGAAGAATGAGAGCAGCATGCAAGTGAATACTCTGGTTGTGGTGAAGTTGGCCTAGTGATCGTGACAAACCCTCCCCCCTTGAAGGGGAAAACTCTGTATCAGAATAAACTCTCTCTCCTTGACGGGGACGATTCTGTACCAGAATAAACACTCCCCCTTAAAGGGAAGATTCTGTATCAGAATAACCTCTTCCCTTAAAATGGGGAGACACTGTATCAGAATAAACTCACCCAATTGAATGGGGTAACTGTGGGCCTCATTATGAGTTTGGGGGTAAGAAATAGCAATTACCGGCATGCCGTTACTAACGAGTCTGTGTTGCACTGCCCCCATAATCAACAGCTGATTACGAGTTTGCGTGCATGCGCGTACCAGCATGCCGGTAACGGAAGCTCTGCCATGCTGTTAAGGTCCTTACCGCCCCGATGGCGGAATCATTGAATGCGCTGAGACCTCCACCGGCATCGCTGTTGCTGCTAAGAACGGCATCGTTGACACTAGTACCGCTGATACAGGTACCGGTAATACAGCCACCGAGAAGCAACGTCATCGCGCCGGAACGGGAAATGCGCCGTCGGCCATCTTTGAAAACACAATCCATTGCCGTCCACTGCAGACAGGGCCTATATCAGAAAAAAAACTACCTTGCCTGCCAGATCATGTCTAAAACAACCAGAAAAGGTACCCCTCGCCTGCGAAAACCCAGGTTCAGCGATGATGAACTCAACATGCTCGCAGATACGCTTGTCGAGCATTCCAGCGTTGTGTTTTGCGCTGACCTGCGCTGTGTAGCGCAAATCATGAAAAAAATATATGGGAGGAGGTGGCCAGGATGGTGTCTGCTCTGGGGACAACCCCACACAGTGTCAAGGACTGTCGCAAGAGATGGGATGACCTTCGGCTGCGAGTGGGAAACATCCTATCTGCCAACCGCAGCCAGGGGCAAGCAACAGGTGGTGGACCTGCCTCACCCATGAAGTTGGCACGGTGGGAGGAGACGTGTAGCTCCATGATTGATATGGAGGCAATTGAAGGAGTTGGCCATGCGGAGACGGGAGTCCCATCATCGGACTATGATGGTGAGTGACCCTTTGCGCAATACAGAAGCCACCACACACACCTGATATCCCGAGTACAAAGTTGTACTCCAAAAGGGAAGTAGATGAGAGCAAATAAATGGCCCATCAGCCGCACCTAAACACATCCCTAAACCAAACACCACATCCCAGCCACAAAAACACACAAGCAAACCCAATGCCACAAACAAAATGACCACACAATTGCACACACAATCAACATATGCATGCACACACACACACATCCCTGTTGTGATGCTGGCACCACCATCCCATTAAATTGCATGCTGCACGCCTCTCTACTACCGAATACACACGTGATACACAACCAAACAACACATGGCACACAGCCCCTGGGCCATGGCTACAGCACGGAAGCCATGACACACCTGTAGGCCACCCAACAGACACCATGGACATCATGGCAGCACCAGAAGGGTGCCAATACAACCACCCCAATCCTGCAGGCACCATGTGAGCCCATCAAACATGCAAACTACGATGCACATGACCCAAATTGTACCAACATTGATGCATGCAGGATGTAAGTTCACCCATGAATGATGCCCTGCCTCTCCATCCCCCACAGGAACGGATCCAGACAGCAATGCCAAACACACCACATCAACAGGAAAGACACCTGCACGCATGGCCAGGGGTGAGGATGACACCACCAGGCCATCAACCTCTAGCGCTGCAATGCGTAAATCAGGCACACCTAAATCACGCACCAGTGCCCAATAGGGTGCACACCCCCAAGACCAGGAAGAGCAGCCACCTGCAACAGTCAATCAGGAGCACCATGCCGGAGACACATGTGCCATCAAGGCCCACTTGCAAAAAGATGCAGCGGCCAGAAAGTTTGCACCAATGAGGAAACTGGCCCCCCAGCAGACACCTCCTACTGACGATGAACCAACCACAGTGGCCAGTGATGTCGAGGGTACACATTCAATGGACACAAGTTCCATGGGTGAGGTGTCAGTCTCCGCACAACATAGCGCTGAGGAGGATGATGGGCTTGAAGACCAACACACTGCAGGGCCTTCCATGTTGGGGGATGGCCAACACACCCCTAGCATGCAGGACACACCAACATGCTTCCCTGAACATGTGGCTGGTGCCCACAGCACTGAGCATGAGATGGCTGAACATGGCTTCAGTCCCGTGAGGAGCAGATCACCACCTCCCTTGCCACCTCCCGTACAACCATCTGGAAGCACATCCATACGTACATTGAGAGACGGCTGAGCTGAATTGAGGCCAGACAGCAAGCCATGCATGACATGGTCAAAGAGCACTTGGCCGAAGGGGAGACCACACGCAGGGCTAACAGAGAGAATACACAGACAATCATCTGTGCAGTGAACCGTGTGGTGAGGCGGGTACATGAGGGCATCTTGGCCTTGACACAGGTTGCCGACCGTATGGCTGACAACATGGTGCAACAACCACCTGCCCCGGCCGAGCCACAACCACCATCGTTGAGCATAACACATGCAAGCTTGACGCAGACTAGCCCTGTGCGCAGGTCCCTGCGCAGTGTGCGCCGCACAGAGCTACAAACCCCTTCATTCAAAATGGGGCGACAATAGCCAGGGACACTGGGACATGTAATGTGGCAGTCCTGTTGGACTCAATTTGGGCTGAGGGGGCGTGGGTGTGTGGGGGTGTTAGTGGGTGGGGGGCGTGGGTGTATGGGGTGTTCAGGGGTGGGGGCATGGGAGTGCGGGGGTGTTGGGGGTGAGTAGTCTGCAGTGTGATGTGGGTGGAGGGTTAATTCATGTACACAGTACCATTTCATTAATACAACGTTGTGTAAAAAAAAGTTACTTGACTGGACATTGCTTCTTGAGTGTTTGTCATATTATTGTTCAAAAGTGACCAGTGCCCAGAGTCCCCCAATCCCAGTGCCCAGTGTCACACATTACCTGCACCTTCTGTGACCCAGTGCATCAATAATATTGTTCTATCAATTATTGGCGTACAGAACGTCCCTCACGCGCATCGCGACATGGGTGATGTGCAGCATCTTCTTCATCATCATCATCTTCACCTGGTGGTGTCTGGTCCATGTCTGCTGGCAGAGGTACATTGCGCAGGATGCACATGTTGTGCAGCATGGCACATGCCAATACGATCTTGCCCACCTTCTCGGGTCCATAAATGAGTGCCCCATCCGACCTGCTGAGGCAGTGAAACCGTGCCTTCAACAAGCCAAAGGTCTGCTCTATCACCACACAAGTGCGTGTATGTGTACGATTGTAGTCCTCTTCGTGCTGGTTCTATGGATACTGGACAGGGGTGAGGAGCCTCGGCTTCAGGGAATAACCTGCATCACCTGCACCTGCATCGGAGCAAAATTAAGTGTAATTGTGAGTATTTATGCCATTCCATGTGTGCACTGCCTGTACATCGTTCATGTCCTTTTGCACTACATTTCCAATGTCTGCTGTTGCCTTCACATCTGAGCAAATATCAGACCTGTGTACTGCTCGGCAAGCCATGGTGGGGGGCATGGATGACATACACAAATTAGGGACCTTGAAATGAGATCCACCATTCACCCAGATGAAGTGTGAAGGTCGATGATGTACACCCAAGTGAGCGCTGTGTGGCAGGGAATGAAACCAAATGCATGTTGAGAACTGTGTGATGCATTTGGCTGATGTAAAACATGATACAGGTGGGTTTGACTATCATGCTTTCAAGGAATTGGTGACGCCATGCACATGTCCCTCAACACCTTCACCCATGTCACCAAGGCACAATGTGATTGGTGGTATGGACCGCCAGTGTAGGGATATGTCCCTTTTATGATGCAGGGTGTCAACTGGCATGCTGGTACTCCCCTCCCAAATTAACCCCATGGCCCAGGAGGCAGACAGGTTGCATATGCATGTGATCCCCCCTCCACAATGAACCCCATGGCCCTGTGGTCAGACTTACCCAACAGCCAGGCACGTCGTGCAGCATGTCGTTCCATGTAGCGGGGGAGCGTGGAGTTCCGGAGCACCATTGCATCAATGTGTTATCATCTTGCTTACATTACACACCATATGTACATTGATGGAGTGGCATTGCTTCCGATTGCGGTACACCACCTCCATGGCGTGCCAGACTACCAACTCCACGTGGGTGCAGTTGAGGGTAATGATGTCAGGCATGCCTGTCAGTGCATGAAATGCAATTTTGGTGTCATTCTCCCACTGTGCAGTCTGTGGTAGGGCTATGTAGGCACTTGCGTGTTTTAGGCGTGCATCCAGCACCTGGTTCAGCACACCGGAAAAACATGGCTGCGAGATGCCATGCAGCTGCCCCACTATGTGCTGGTAGGTGCCTGTGGCCTGGAAGTGCAGCGCACACACCACCTTCAGCACAGGGGGGATGGCGGTGCAGATGTTGATCGGGATGACCAGGTCATCATGAAGGAGATCCACGATGGTGGTGATGGTGTCCCTGTTGCTAGGCAGAATCCTATGCAGTTCCCTTAGGGAGCACTACAGAAGATTAAGACTACAGGTATGAGCAAGAAAAATCCCCTTTGGTATCAGTATGTACCACAAAGATTTGAATCAGGCCCTTAGTTGGTAGCTGTGGCTAAGCAGTCAGACTTATCTCAAGAGGGAGATGAGCAGTATTCAGGGTTTACACAATAGGTATCACAGCACTATGGCACAAGGAAACACTGACCAAAGTTTTGTATCAAAAGAGAATATATAGATTTATTTTATACACATCTAGTTCAACACATAAATCACAGTTGATAAAGCAAGTTAAGTTTAGTCAAGGAAAGTATATACAACTCCCATATCAATTGTAGACAAGTTTGTGGTAGAGTGAAAACTGAGCAAAACGGCACAGTGAAAACCAACTACAAATGGCACTCTAGCAATTTAGCGAAAGGGAGGGAAAGCACAAGTTAAACCGAAATATCTTGAGACACCCCCTAGCAATGCCTCCTTGAAGTTTTGTGAACAAGTAATGCACAGTAATACTTTAGCAGACAGATAAGTAATTGAAAACTGAGCAAAATGGCACTTCACAAGTTAAATCAGTAGGAAGGAAGAGGGGTTTAGAAGATTCAGGTGCATCAACACATTTCTCATTGAGAATCAATCTAGTGAGAGCAGATCTAACAAATCAGCCAGAGGCAATAGGCCTGAGCCAGAGTCAGTGGTACAGGACCAAGAGCTTAGGAGCAAAAATGTTCTTGTAGCTGCAGTCAAGTCTTTGGTTAACGAATATTTAAAAGGTAGATGCAAGGCGCAAGACAATGTTAGATGAAAGGGCGGCCAACCCAACAAGTAGATAAGGATTTAAAACACCTTTAGGGCTACCGTGCAGAAAGTGCCTGGCGGAACAAAGTACATTTGAATGAAGAAGTGGCTCCTACAGTGGCGGTTGTTCCTAGTAGTTCCTGCAGTTCGGGGGATAAGGCAGATGGAGAGAGGCTCTCATCGTGGAGGAAGGTTCGAGTTACTGCACTACCCATGGATGAAACCAGCCGCGGTGCTGCCCATCGAAAAAAAGGTATGCTCCTTTAAATCGCGGTCCAGGTGGATGGCTGCCTGGCTATCCGGCCTCCAAGTGCTGGGCACTGGCGATTCGACCAAGGCAGGTCCGAGGAAGCGATTGGTGAACTGGTTGGTCCCACCAGCTCAAGGGAAGAAGGCTCTTGCGGAGAAGATCTCCTCTCGTCGTGTGGAAGAAAAGTGGTGAGACGCTGCAGCAGGCCTTCACTGGTGGTGCAGGTGCTGAAGATGTCCGTGGCTTCTCTCCCCTTCGGTTCCGTAGTTCCAGTGGGGACGTCTTGCTCTTCCAGTCCCCAAGACCCTGCTTTTATGCAGAAAGGACCCCATTCATACAGCCTAGCTGTCACTCACACAGTGGAGTGGTCATCTTGGCGGGAGACCCTCCAGCCTATCAGGATAGAGTGCGACATGGGTTGCGGAGGCAACCCTGTCCAGAGTGCCTACTCCCCCTCCCACACAATGGACCCACCCCAGACTCAGTGGCGCCGAAAGGAGGGCTTCTTGGCAGAAGCCTGCCAAAAAGACGGAACAAAGGATCCCCGACCTGGGTTAGGAGTTTAGAGTAAGACACGAGAAAGAATTTATATTAAAGTTCTGGCAAATAAAACCTACCAGAGTAAAGTTAATAATAAAATAAACCGGCAGTTTGTTAGAGGCTGTCAGAAAAAGTGGTAGCCTCGAACAATGGGAAAATCCCATAGGAAAATATTTGCGGTCGAATATTTACAGTAGTAACCACTGCCACCAGCCAGAAACTTTAGAGAGGGGGACTTTACGGAACCCCCTTGAAGATGAACCTAAGGGAAAAACTATTAACCCTTGCCAGTACCTCCATAGTAAAATGGGTTGTACTGGTTAAGTTCATAAGATTTGACTAGTAAAGTCAATGGGGACTTTACATGCCCTGGGAGACAGTAGTCAATCCCAGGATATGGAGTCTATGTTTGGGGGTCGCTACGACACCCCTGTGTCACTGCACTGAGGGTGCTGTGTAGCACATGTGAATAAAGATGGTTCCTAAGGGGGAGAGAAAATTCCATAGGCATTAAACACAAAAATAGCCTAGAACACACATAGCAAAAGTGCCTAAGAGTGGGAAAAAGAGTCTCACTCTTAGCAGGTAAAAAGAAACAAACCTGTCAAATCCAGCAAAGCTGCTGGGGGACTCTATAGGTAAGGGAAATTAGCCATAGAATGATAATTCTCCCTAACACTTGTCCAGGCAGTACAAGGTGTGGAACTGTGCAGCGGTTAAGTCAAATGGACTGGCCCTTATGCGAGGGATTGGTGGCTGCCTGCGGGGAACCACTGCCTGCACTGGTGGCCTTTGCTGGGCCAGTCTCACCATCCTCCTCCTCCTCCTCCTCCTGCGTCTCCGCTGTAGTCCCTGGTGTACTGCCTGCTCAAAGAATAGCATTGCAGGCATGCCCTCCAGCCCCTGCATCACAACAGCTAGTGGAATCATTTTGGTCTTGGAAGGGGTGTGGTGTGTGGGTGTGCACCTTTTGTGCTGGGCCAGACTGCATTGCCTCCATCTGTGCTGATTTGGTGCACCTGTGGCTGGTCTGGGCACAGCAGATTGCCATTAGCGCCTGTCCCACGATGCTGGTGTTAACGGCATCATGGGGACCCTTCTTACCGGCATCTGGTGAGTGCATGTCCATGCGACTTGTAATGTCCTCATCCTTGCGGCATACCGGTGTTACTGGCACGGCGTCACATGTCCGTGCACTGCCTGGTACGGTGGTGCATGGTCGCAGCAGGTCCGTGTCGATGCCGGTAAGACCAGCATTGCAGGTCGTGATGGCCCGGTCTGTTAAACGATGCTGTATTGCCTTACCGGTATCGTTATTACGGGAGCACCAACAGTTTTGCTATCGAAGACTTTCGAATGTGCACAAGATTTGGCTTGACCCGATGCCGGACCACTACGACTTCACAATTTTAAATTACACTCTCATCAGAAACACTGGCCTTTTAGGAAACACAGGACACAATTTTACACTCTCCTTTGGATACCTAACAGAGACTTTCAAATGAGCACCCACGTGGTCCCAGACCACTCTGTGTGGTATCTATTCTGTTTCGAAGGTTCACTCACTCTTTGAATATTCAGTTATATTTGTGTTGCTCATCACAGACACCTTATGTTCCTTGCAGCTTTCTTCATACAACATTGTCGCTTCTGACCTTGGGTCTAACAGAGACCACTCTGCTATCAATCTCCTCGACTCACCAGCTCTGCTGACTTTACTGGAGTGGCTTTATTGCAGGAGCCAAGAACAGTACCACAGTGGCAATCACTACTCCCCGCCTCGGCTATCGATGCGAGAGAGCCCTGTGTACCTTTGACGCACAATGCGCCTTTCTTCAGCATTAGTTCCCAGCCTTATGTTTCTTATCCTCAAGGGTTCTTGAAAGTAACAGTTTCCTTTTCTTGAAAAGGCCAAGGGCAATACCGTCCTTGCAACGCTTTCTGATCTCGCTGTCTTTCTCACTTTCTCATAGTGTTAAACCGCCACCTCAGAACTGCTGCTCCTCAGGTGTTTTGTCTGCCTCAGATTGTGCTTCCGTGCTCTGCCTTTTATCCGTGTGGGGAAGTGTGATGGAAGTCAGGTGTGTGTAATTATCAGGAATTGTTTGTTTGTTTCTTTGTTTTATTATTTGTAATGCGCCAGAATACCCTAAGGTAACAGGGCGCAGCAGTTACATGATTTTGCGAAGCTTAGTTACAACAACAGCGGTATATACATGTACATACACACAATAATAGTTGTAACAGGATTATATACATATATACAGGTAAACCCATGTGGGTACAATATATACAGTTGGCCAGAGTATGAAAGACTGAACGACTAGATATGTTTGAAGGCTTACGTTTTCAGCCATGCAACAATCTTTGATTGGAAGTTTTGATAAGGTAAGTCCATTCTGAGAGTTGGTGGTAGGGAGTTCCACAATTTAGCCGCTTTCACTGGGAAGCTATTGCCTGCTATAGTGGAGCTTTTAAAGTTGGGGACAGAAAGGCAGTCTTTAGAGGCTGTTCTTGTGGGTTTCAGGGAGGTCTTTCTATGAAATCTATCAATCAAGTAGATTGGAGCAGCGTTATTGAGGGACTTGTGAGTAAGTGATGCAGTTTTTTAGGAGAATTTTATCTTTGATAGAGAGCCATTATTCAGTTGGCTGTGTACTGTGATATAATCTCTTCTGGAGATGCCCAGTGCCGCTCTAAGAGCGTTGTTCTGAAGAGTTTGTAGTTTGCTAGTGGCGGCTTTGGAAGACTCAAGATAGAGAGCGTTGAAATAGTCCAGGCGGGACAGTATGAGAGCTCTAGCAAGGGTCAAGCAGCTAATGTCGGACAGAAAGGGTTTGGCTGCAAGGATCAGTTTACATGTATAAGCCGTGGAGGAGGCTAGGGAGTTCACCTGTCTGTTGAAAGAGAAGTTGGAATCCAAATAAAAGCCTAGCTTTTTAACCTCTTGTCCCACCTTGATGCTATTGCCATCGATCATGAAAGATGAATAGGCAGGGCCTAGTTTCTTTAAGCTGGTGGTAGTACCCAGGATGATGAGTTCCGTTTTATCATCATTCAGGCATAGTCCATGTATGGCCATCCATGCCTGGATGATGATGTACACTCTATTCACCAAGGCCAAATCCTTCCCATAATCTCCAGAAAGCGGAAGGAGGATCTGGGTATCATCTGCGTAGTTAGTGTAGGTGTTACCGAGATGATCCATATCATCGGAAAGGGGCTTGGTAAATATATTGTACAGTGTAGGGGAGACACAAGAACCTTGTGGCACACCACAAGTGATAGGTATAGGGTCTGCTGCAGCTGTAGGTGAAAAGACCCTCATGGGTCTGCCATTAAGGAATGATCTAATCCATGTAATGGCCTTGACAGAGAAGTGAGCTGATGTGTGGAGGTGTGTGCATAGGACAGAGTGGTCGACCAGGTCGAATGCTGCAGAGAGGTCGAGGAGGAGGAGTAAGGTGGCTTGGCCACTGTCTCTGAGCTTATCAATCTGTGTTTTAAGGTCAATAAGAGCCGTCTCAGTCCCATGTTGAGGACGGAAGCCTGATTGTCTATTTCCTAGTAGGTGATGTTCTTCCAAGTACTTCTGTATGTGAATGTAGGCGACCTTATCCAAGATTTTTAGAAGGAATGGTATGGTCGTTATAGGTCTATAGTTTGTAGGCGTGGCTGGGTCAAGTGTGTTTTGTTTTAGTAGTGGACGTACCCAGGATTGTTTTAAATTAGAAGGGATAGAGCCGGTGGAAAAGGAGTCGTTGATTAACTTCATGAGGAAAGGGGAGAGGTCACGGGCAGCGTCTTTAATGAGCTGTGCAGGGCACAAGTCTCCCTGACAGTTAGAAGGTTTCAGTGACAGGATGATTTTTTCTACTTCAAGTGTGGTGACTTTAGAGAAATTGAAGCGGGTGGTTTCCCTTAAAGTAGGCTTCTCCGGTGGTTTGGACGGATGGGGGTCATTCAAGGAGGCTTTTTTACATGAGATTTTGTTTTGTAGGGTGGCGATCTTGTTGGCTAAGGCGTTTTGGATTTCTGAGCACCAGGTTTTATCTTTACTACAAGTATCTGGTTGTGCTATAGGAGTTTCTACTTCTTTAAGTATGGAGAATAATTCCTTCATGTTTGATTTGGCTTGGGATATACAGGAGTCGAAGGAAGTTTGTTTTGCTAGGTAGATTTCTTTTTTGTAAAGGGCAGCTAGTTTAGTAGGTTTGAGTTTATTAGCTTTTTCCAGGTGGCCTCGCAGTTTCTTTTTTGCTGCTTTAAGTTTTTAAGGAATGGTGCATACCATTTGTTCAAATGCTTTTTGGGCTTACTTGGTCTGAGTTTGAGGGGGGCGATTAGGTCCAGTGAAATGGACATAATTTTATTGTATTCTTCAACCAAGGTTTCAGGATCCAAGTTGTCAGGGAGTGTGTTGAGTATGTGGAGTAAGTTTGGGATACGTCTACACAGTGATGCTTTTTTTGTTTCTCGCGAGTGTGGATGGAGGCCTGCTGTCCGGCAGTGGTGGGGGTCGGATAGTAGAAAGCGTGAACGATACCAGATGGTGGTCAGTCCAGGCTAGTGGTGAAATGTCGGTAATGTTAGCTGGACAATTGTAGTCTGCCACCCAATCAAGTATTCTATCTTTGGCATGTGTGGGTTCCATGCTTATTTTGGGTAAATCCTAATTCAGAAAGGATGTTGGCAAATTGGTCTTCAGGGTCAGTGAAGCCCATATTGAAGTCTCCAAGGGTGAGTACTTGAGTGGAACATTTAAGGTTACTGGATAAGATGGTATTAATGTCATCATCAAATGTGCCTATTGGGCCTGGAGGGCGATAAATCACGTGGATTTTGAGAGTTTGGGCATTAGTAAGGGGGACTTTAACTGAGAGTAATTTGCAAGAGAGGACGTTGTTAGTGGTAGCTAGTCTCATGGTAAGACTACATTTATGGATAATAGCAACACCCCCTCCTCTGGAGTTGGGGCGGTGTTGTCTCAGGATGGAATAATTATCTGGGACTGCAAGCATAAGCATGTGGCCTGCTGCCGGATGTAGCCATGTCTCCGTGATGGCAAGGAGGTCAAGGTCTTCTTTGAGGATCAGGTCTGCAATTTTTGTTGCATGAGCTACTAACAATCTGGCGTTGATCAGGGCTCCCTTGATTTGGGGGCTCATGGTGGTTGTGGGAGTTGTAGTGGGAGGGTGGTCATGTGTTGTTTCAGGATTCCTCTGATTAGGGGGACTGTGTGGAGGTTTGGGGTAGGAGTTCTGAGATGAGTTAGGTTTTAGAGTATTTAGGCTGACAGGTTTTAGGGTATTTAGGCTGACAGTCGTGGATCTTAGTCTCTGTGCAGTGGGCATAGAATGGGCGAGTGGCTCATAGATTTGAGCTAATCTAGCTCTGAGTCTTAAATTCCTGTCTATAGTAGGGCGAGGGAAGCTGGTAGGTAGCTCTAGATGTGAGTCATTTATATCTAGAGGTGAACTACTGGTTGATTTAATGTTAGGTATGGTCGAGTACATAGTGACAGGTGAGTGAGGTGACATGCAGTTATTTATAAGGAGCAGGAGGCAGGCGGTCAGACTGATGACCAAGGGAAACATGCTAAGTGGTTATAGCAAATGTGTTCAGATATAAGGATGGTTAGTCTAACGCTTAGGAAAGGTGCTTGGGCCTAGTCACCTGTGGCAGCGCCTGTGTTCAGAATGGTGCATTTGACAGAAATTGGAAGGGCAGTGCCTAGGTTAGGTGTGGTACACTTAAACAAAAATGCAAGGGTAATGCCGAATTTACAGTCATTAGCTAGAGCTAGGACAGCAATGGGGCAGCGCCTTGGTTCTATTAATACAGTTGGTTGGGATGCAGTGGAGCGATCCCAAGTTCAGGATAAATTGGGCAGCGCCTGAGTTCAAAATACGGGCAGTTGACTAGGATGCAATAGGGCAGCAGCTAGGTTTGAGATAAGAACAATTAACTCAAATGCAATGGGGCAACATCTAAGTTTGAAATAGGAACAGTTGACTCAAATGCAAAGGGGCAACACTTGGATTTAAGGTAAAACAGTTGACTCAAATGCAATGAGGCAACATCTAAGTTTGAAATAGGCACAGTTGACTCAAATGCAAAGGGGCAACACTTGGCTTCAAGGTGAAACAATTGACTCAAATGCAATGGGGCAGCACCTAAATTTGCAATAGAAACAGTTGACTCAAGTGCAAAGGGCCAACATTTGGATTCAAGGTAAAACAGTTAACTTAGGTGCTACCCCATTGCATTAAGTTTAAATAGTAACAGTTGACTGAAATGTAATGGGGCAACACTTGGATTCAAGGTAAAACAGTTGACTCAAATGCAATGGGGCAACATCTAAGTTTGAAAGAGGCACAGTTGACTCAAATACAATGGGGCAGCACCTACATTTGCAATAGAAACAGTTGACTCAAATGCAAAGAGGCAACACTTGGATTCAAGGTAAAACAGTTGACTCAAATGCAATAGGGCAACATCTAAGTTTGAAATAGGAACAGTTGACTCAAATACAAAGGGGCAACTCTTGGATTCAGGTAAAACAGTTGACTCAAATGGAATGGGGCAACATATAAGTTTAAAATAGTCACAGTTGACTCAAATGCAGTGGGGCAGCACCTAGATATGAAATAGAAACAGTTGACTCAAGTGCAAAGGGGCAACACTTGGGTTCAAGGTGAAACAGTTAACTCGAATGCAATGGGGCAACATCTAGGTTTGAGATAAGAACAATTGACTCATGCAATGGGGCAACATCTAGGTTTGAGATAAGAACAATTGACTCAAATGCCATGGGGCAGCACCTACATTTGAAATAGAGACAGTTGACTCAAGCGCAAGGGGCAACACTTGGGTTCAAGGTGAAACAGTTAACTCAATGCAATGGGGTAGCACCTAAATTTAAATGGTAACAGTTGACTGAAATGTAATGGGGCAACACTTGGATTCAAGGTAAAAGCAATAGGCGGAGATGCAAGGGCAGCACCTAGGCAGGAAACAAATAGGCAGTAATGGGTTCAAGATTTACAGTGATGTTAAGAATGCTGTGTACAAGAAGCAAGTAGTATATATTCCCTATCCTAAGTAGGCTAGGTATCAAATTTGAGATTAAGAGTGGAAGCCAGGCACTTATGGACAGGCGTGGCAGGTTATTTAGAACGAAAACATGCAGATTAATTGATGACGAAATTAGTTTTAGCTGCGCTTTGCATGCTCATTGAGAGGGGCACTTGGTGATTGTAAGTGCTGGCACCTGTTATCTGTTGCAGTAGGCATCACTCTCTGGTCTTACTGATAGTCAGAGTTAATTATTAATGCAGGACAGGGTATGCATCAGAGGTATTAGGATCAGAGTTGTAGAACTTAACAGGTCTCCAAAGAGAATTTCAGCAGGGGGACCAGCCTTGGCCTCTGGACATTCTCTGGACAGGCTCAGTACAGGTACACAAGCCTTAGTGCCTGTGCCTTTGTGCTGGGGCCGGCGTGCGCCTGGACTGCGTGCAATTGGTGCAGAATAGTGCACCTTCAGCCAATCCGGGCTCTGGATGCTGGAGGATGGTGCTCTTAGGCAGGGACACACATCCTGGTAAATGGGGCAGCCATTTTAGGAGGTGGTCGGCCTCGTGGGTGCAAATGGTGGCACAAGATGAGTCCAGTGGAATTTGAGGCAATAAAGAAATCAATGCAGGGATCACGTCTATATTTTCATTTACAAACGCCGTCCTTTTCATTTCCTTTATCTGCGCTATCGGCGGTCGTCGCAGCTGCTAATGGGGATAGCCTTTAGGCTTACCTTGTAGCGGGCAGTCAAACAGCTGTTGAGGCACTGCTCCGGCAGTGCAGTGGAGGAGCTCCTGCGGACTCCCGCGTCTCCTGACTCTGCCTGACCCTTGTGTTGGAACATGTCAGGTATACTGCTCAGGTGTTAGTCTGTTTTCTTTCATGTTGGACTGTCCTTGAAAAAGTGTTTATCTCGGGAAAGGGGGGAGGTGCAGTTCCTAGGTATCCTTCTTGGTAGGATGGGGAAAAGGTGTTATTAGGAAGTGGATACTGCGTTTAAACCTTTGGTGCCCCACTTCCACTCCCAAGGAAACTCATCCAGGTTCTCCTCCCGCACTGATCAACCCCCAGGGACTGGATCCAAAAGAGATGGCCGTGTCCTGGCCACCTGGATGACAGATCCCCAGGGCTAGTGGGTGAGACACCTTCAGGTTTCTCTCATACCCTTCCCCTAGGCAAGGTGGATATGCCTGCTTTTTTGTCAAGGTTCTTCGTTGTTAAGACCTGGAAGAGAACAGGGATGATATATGTCTAGAAACTCTCGCATATTCCATTGATTTTCTTTCACCGATGTAGGTAGAGGTGGAGTGGCTTTATTACTCTCTCTAAAGTAACCAATAAATCGGTCTATAAGGGTTGACTAGGGTTTCATAAGTTCTTTATGTCTTGAAGGGGTTTTGTGGGGTTCTGATATTTCCCAGTCCGATATTAGAGAGTTTTGGGAGTAGTAGGTTGACTGCCAGCAATTCTGTGGTTAAAATCCTCAAAAGGGAGGATGGGTTTCCTGCAAGAGAGTAGCAAAGGTAGGGAAATACCAACACAGATAACTTCCTCTGGGAGTCCCTGAATGATGGCTGAAGATAATAAACAGGACTTGCCCCAGATTTTAATGTGTATGGGTATTTTGGGGTATACTTCATTTTCCCAATGTACACAGGTAACCCAATCCGGTGACAACCTCCCCCCTGACCATCCTGGAGCTCTTATGGTCTGTGTTACAGAATTTCCCCCCGGGAAGTGATAGGGACCCTGCCAGGGCTCCCTGGGAATGATGCTGAGCTTGGGGATTGTCAACCCACATCGGGGACAGCTTCCCAAGGCCAGGGACATAACCCCCGGCCATCCTGGAGCTCAGGCACAGCTGCATTACAGAATGTCCCCCCGGAAAGGGATGGGGACCCTGCCTGGGCTCCCTGGGACTGCCATTGAACCTATGGACTGTCAACACTTTTTCTTTTCCTCCCAGGTAGGTGCACCCACACATGTGAGGTACCATTTTAATTGGAACACTTGTGGGAATGTGGGAAGGTAGGACATGTGTTGTTGGCGCGTGTTTTGTAGGTTTCCTGGAGGCAAATGTCTGAAAACTGTTTTTTTTCCTACATTTTGGAATGTGCCGGGCCTTGTGGGTAATAAATTCTAAGGCAGATGCTAAAGTCAGACCTCTGTGGATTCCCAAGGTTATCTTCTTTTCAGAAAGGCATGGGGTTCCCTGTTTTCCTTGGTGGCTGAGACACCCCAGGCCCATATCTGTAGGTTGTCCACAAGACCAAAATCCTAAAAATGTCCTCTCCCCAAACCCTTTGGGATAGCAGTGGTTTAGCCTTTTCCTTTTGCACCCAGGTAGGTGCACCCACACATGTGAGGTAACGTTTTTGTCTGGACACCTGTGGCCATGTGGAAAGGTAGGATATTTGTTGTTTTCTCTTGGTTTTGATAACGTTTTCATACATTTGCTGCTGCACTTTGTTACACAACCCTTCGATTACCCAAATGTAACCTATATTTAGTTGTTGCTTTAGGCACTGTACGCTTTTCTAACCTGCACAAGTCACCTATACTTCAAAAGGTCTGCCTGTACTCTTTCAATAAAAGTATGCTTGCCATTCCTCACCACATTTGTTTTCCTTATTTTTACATGCTAAGTATGTCTGCTTAGGCAGGCAGCATAAAAATCTTGTGTTCCATGGCTCAGTTTTTGGCTTGTGGTACTGCTTGTTTTGAGAAACATTATGAAAAATGTGTGATTTCCTAGAAGAGTCGGGGAAAGTAGCGGTGCATTTCTTTTGTCAATATTCACAGAAGCTATTACCTTACAGGTCCCAACATGTCCAGCACATACTTTTTTTCTGTCATTTTTACAATTTTCCCCCAACAATAGGAATTTTACCTACATATGGGCCTGATTCATGGAATATTCTTTGGGGGAAATCGGGGACTTGCACGTGAAATTGCATGCAAATCCCTGTTAGTCGATTCATGGAAAGCAATGCGCGGGGCTTACCTGGGACTTGCAAGGATTCCATGCATGGCCGTCATTTCACTGCGACACGAGCAATGCCTTGCACAAGACTCCAAGAAGAGGGTGGGACGAGTCTGCTCAGCCACTAAAAAGGGGGCAAAGGACACGGAATGAGGATGAACAAGCGAAAATGTGGCCGTTATGAGGGACGTTCCACCATCAAGCAATCGCACTGCCCATACGCGTGCAAAAAAAAACATATTCATGGAATTGAACAGGGAACGTCGGGTTGCGCAAAAAACATGAGCAAATCCTGGAAACACCTACTCCACGCGATACCAGTCGTAAACATCAACGCGCACCTTAACAAATGCATATGAAGCATGAAAGCACAACAAATGCACAGATACAGCCACGATGATTGCACCATTTGTTGCAGTAATATTCCAGGGACAACGCAGGAGGAGGAGGATGGAAAGAAGCCGGATCTACCACCCACGCGCCAGCCCTTTTGGGATGCCTGATAACCAGATCTATGGCAGGTATAGCCCCCCCATATCCTACTAGACCTGGTCAGGGAGTGGGAAGATTACCTCACATCACCCACCATGTGCTCCCAAGCATGAATCCCTTGCAAAAGATGCTCACTGCTCTGCATTTCTTGGCCACTGGGTCATTCCAGCCGAGCACCACCATTGTAGGTGGCATTTCCCAGGCCACACAGGCTTGCTGCCTACAACAGGTGTTGGCAATCATAACTGCACAACCTTCTGTCTGCCAGCAAATCGATATGCCCAGAACACCAGCAGAAAGGGAAGCAGTGGTCCAGGATATATAGGGGGTGGCACACTTTCCAAAAGTGCTAGGTGCTATTAATTGCATCCATGTTGCTCTACGTCCACGTAGAGCAACAGAGCACATCTACCGCAACTAGAAACATTGGCACTCAATCAATGTTCAGGTTGTGTGTGATGCCAAGGGCATCATTACTGAAGTGTATGCCAACTATCCCTGTAGTACACATGATAGTTACATCTTCAGGATGTACCCGCTACATCGGGCCCTGGAAGCTGGGAAGCATGGCAACACATGGCTCATTGGTGAGTATGAATGGCCCTGCACATGCATGCATGTTGGACACAGACCATAGACACTGTAAAAAAATGCCAATGACAACCATTCCCACATCTACAGGGAACAATGCTTGCCCTCTGAGCACATACATGATGATGCCCATACGCAACCCCAACACACCTGCCAAGGTAAGGTACAGCACTGCCCATATTGCAACTCAGGGAATAGTGGAGCGCACATTCGGAGTGTTCAAATCATGTTTCCGCTCCCTTGACCACTCTGGTGGTGTGTTGCTATATGCTCCACCAGTAGTCTGCAGGGTCATTGTGGCAGCATGTGTCCTGCACAATGTTGATAAACGGCATAGCGTCCCTGTGGACATGGTTGTGGCACACCATCCACACCCATAGGCACACTGCTTGCGTATGGCTGGGCAAAGGGCACTTGGATAGGCTGCACATACCCAGCTTGTGCAATCTTTTTTCACCTAAAATCCTTCCCCTGTGGAGCGCACATGATCCAGCCAAATCCCAGGTGCCAGTCAATGATGATAATAGGCCAATTCACTGTGCCCACAAAGCCACCCAGAGAAAGTGTCCTTGGAAGTGCAAATGTGTGGTCATCCATTAGAATTAAAGACATTACATTTCGTGTTTCCAAAAGAAACACATTGAAGAGGGAGTACGCCACTATTACCATGGCAATCATTGAATGAAATCACCCCTTAGGCACAAAAAAACATCCAAGATGACTACATAACATAGCCGTCAAATGTGTAAGCACCAATAAATCCTGAAACTCCTAAAGCATCATGTCTGAGCTGCAAGCCATAAATGGCCTCCAAAAGTAACATGTTCGTAAAATACAAGAAGCACAATGACATATTGCTGCACACATGTCCAAGAATGTGCACGATGTGCACAAACATGTCCCTATTGTGGGGTGTGGAAAAGCAGTCCATTTAGGATCCACATGTGACAGATTCTGGCAACATGATCACAATAAACCCCATCCCAAATGAACACTGAACTAGAGGTAATTGACAATTGTGAAAAAGAGGGCGACACACCAGAATGGTAACATCCAGACATGCAGCAATTAATGTAGCCGTTTCATAAGGATCAAGATAAATGCACATCTTTCCTATCCCCTTAGCATGCAGACGACAGTCAAAATTCATCCCATAGAATAGGCATCATTCCCTGATGGAAGGATCTGCAGCAGGGCACAAGTCGAGGGTACACGCGGAGGGACGGAGTCCACCCACTTTATTCAGAGTGTGGACTCAGTCCCCCCACCTAAAATGAGAAACATTGAATGACCTCTTTCAATTTATGAATTAAAGATGGCCTCGGGGATCAAACTGCAGTCATCAGGTTTGTAGGCTGGAGAATTCACCACTGCACTGTATAACCTGATGAAAAATAACAACCAACTAAAGGTGAAATGTTGCATTTCAGTACTGCAAGTCCCAAGGAAAAACATTTGTAATAGTTCTTGGAGTTTAAAACATGCACATATTTTAATGTTTTCAAAAACACTTATTAGAGGAAAATATCCTCTCTTGGTTTTGTGTGTGTGTTGATTTTATGAAAGGCAAATGCCATTTGTCCCGTGCAATTTGGGGGGTTATGCAAAGCCAATTTAATGAAATGTGTATATTTCTCCTTGATATGCTAATTTCTGTTGATGTTGCATCCAATTGCGTTTGTTGAAGAGTCTCCCCACATTAATTTTTAGGACTTGACCCATGATCTGCAGACAATACATCCATGCATCCAAAAAGCACAGACCCACGTGCCCCCTCAGTGACATGCAACACATGCAAACAATAACTCACAAGACAACCATCAACATGAGTGCCAGCACACATGCAGCAACACCTGCACACTGAATTCAATTCAAACACACAAAACGCACACACCGACAAACAACCACAACCCCCACACTGCCTGACCCCCTGAATGACATGCAGCAAATGTGCATGTCACATATCCCCATTTCCAACCCGATGGCACATACACAACACACGCATCAGTCAACATGCTGCTTGAAAATTAGAAGATATCAGAAATGCAGATAAAAGAGCACCCAAAAAAGCAGGGCCCCCCCCAGGAAGACAAGCAATGACATGACAAGGCATGCCATCACCAGCATAGTAGTGGGACACTGCAGTGAACACAGTCATGGGAGCACATGATGCAAAGCACAAGAAGGCCAGCACACAAATTCTCACCTCTTGCACTCCATGCAGGACCATGTTGGAGGCAGTATTTCACACAGGCCAATGTCAGACTGGAAGGCTGGCCACTGAGGCAACTGCCATGGAAGACATAGGCAGACATGACAAAGCGATGTGAAACTGCCAACAAGATTAAATGCATGCAAAAGGTAGGATGCAAGGGAAACGTGTACGGTCAATGCCGACTTCATTGTAACAGCATACACTTGGTTCAATTGTGCATTCTATTGAATGCATCAGCACCATTCACCCAGCTCCAGACAACTTGAAGCTGCAAACATAATGGTGCAGCGTGCATGGGACATGCATGTGAAAACACCAACACAGCACAATGTAGTGTGCCTGTACATGGCATAGCATCTTAAACATGTGCATCAATGGCTACATGTTTGTAAATTGGAACTGGGGCTGCACACCATAAATGTGGAACCCTGAGCAAGAGAGGCCAAATGTGCCATAGAACCATCACCCCCAAAGATTGCATGGGATGCAAAATGTCACTTAGTACACATGTGCAAAGTGCAATGAAACACACACCATCACAACCATCAACACCTCTCACAGGCCACAAGCAGCTGGCCCTGCCACCCACTCCCAACCACCCAAGAAAGGCCCACAAGGCTGGAACTCCCACAGTTTGGAATCTGCAACCTGTGGCCCCATTAATCCATAGTAGCCACACCATGCCCATACCAAAACGCCCTTGCAAATAAAATCACCGGCCTGCAAACGAAAATAGAAAACAAAAGACTACAACTTGCCACTAGTAACTCCCTCACCCCCAGTGTACCCACTACCTCCAATACTAACCTCGGCTTCACTTTCAAAAGGGTAACCGCACTAGAAGTGCAAAAAATTATAACTTCTCTTAAACCGTCACTCTGCAAAGGGGACAGCTGCCCCGCACAGATTATAAAAGATGCAGCAAGAGACCTCTCCGAATTTATTTCTAAACTTATAAACATATCATTCTCTACTTATTCAGTACCTAATAATCTGAAACAGTCATGGGTCCTCCCTCTTCTAAAAAAACAGACCCTGGACCCATCCATTCCTACTAATTACAGGCCTATCACCACCGTTCCCTTCCTACTAAAAATCCTGGACAGAGTTGCCTACCTGCAAATCCAGAATTACTTAGAGTCCAACCAATTACTTGGACTGCCTCAATCTGGCTTTCGACCTCAACACAGAACAGAAACCGCCCTTGTTGATCTCAAAAGTCAGATTGACGACATTAAAGACAAGGGTAAGGCTGCTATCCTACTCCTCCAAGACCTCTCATCAGTCTTCGACTTGGTCGACCATAAAATTCTCTGCAACCACCTCTCTTCTGTCGCCCATTTCTCCCCCTCTGCTGTCACGTGGATACAGTCCTTCTTGGCCAACAGAACCATGAGGGTCTTTTCCCCTGTGGCAGCAGCAGACCCCATCCCTATCACTTGTGGCGTCCCACAAGGTTCATGCGTTTCCCCCACCTTATATAATATCTTTACAAAGCCTCTCTTTGATAAATTGGATCGTCTGGGTGTCACCTACACAAACTATGCGGATGACACCCAGATACTCCTTACCATATCCGGCAATTACAATACCGATGTTACCAGGATCAATGACATTTTCTCTGTCATTCAGGCATGGTTGGCTACACATGGCCTTTGCCTGAATGACAAGAAGACTGAACTGCTCATTGTTGGTTCACCAAACAACTTACAAAAATTGAGCCCTAACTACTCCAAAATCATCATCGATGGCAATACCATCCCTGTCGCCAAAAATGTGAAAACACTTGGCTTCTATCTTGATGCCAATATCAACCTCACTAAGCAAGTCAATTCGACCGCCTCAACTACCGCTTACGCAGGAAAACTAATTCGAGCCTGCAGACCATTTCCCTCTACTAATAGCTGCCTTACACTAGCTAGAGCTCTCATACAATCTAAATTAGACTACTGCAACAGCCTCTACCTAGGTGCCAACCAAGCTATAATTAGTAAACTCCAAGTCATTCAAAATAATGCGCTACAAGCAGCACTAAACATTCCTAGGCGAGAGCATATCTCTGACACTAGAATCACTTGCAAATGGCTTACCATTCAACAAAAAACTCTCTGCCTCACCTACAAAGCCCTCACCCACCTAGCCCCCGCCCCTACCTTACCAACAAATTCACCTGGAAGCAGTCCATCCGAACTACTAGATCCTCCAACACCCTATGTGTTACGGTGCCCAGATTTAACTCTAAAAGAGCCGAAGGCTCGAGCTTTACTGTCCTCGCCTCCCAACGCTGGAACTCCCTGCCTTTAAACATCAAGTCGGCCAAATCCGTCCAGTCTTTCAGGAAACTTGCCATTGGGTGGCTTCTGTCAAAAAGTCAACCAGCATGCTAGACACAGTTACAATTTATATATACTGTACATGCCTCATGTTTGTCATTACTGGATTTCTCTACTGCCACCGTCTGTACTTCCTGTAAATAACCTTTGCTAAAAGTATCACTGTTTAATTTACCATGTATTTTGCTTTGAAACCTGTACCAGCGCCTATTTACTCCCGGGTCCGGAGCGCTATATAAATAAAATAAACTAAACTAAACTAAACCTATGACCAGACCCACACCATTTGACACATGGAACCATGAAGTAGTTCCATGTAAGGCCAACACGACAAGTCAATCCAAAGTGATAAAACACAGTGCAAGACTCCCAGCCAAACACCACACAAGTGACTACAAATGCCCTTCATCTACCTGCACAGGATACCCACCTGCCTTGCATACGATGCAAACCACCGGGAGACACATCCCCTAAATGCAAAGACATGCATAGTAACAACAGAAAGAAACTGCACATCGATGACAACACATGAATGGAGGATGAAAAAATGCTGAGACCACTCACTGCAGAAGGACCGCTGGGTGCAAGAGGGTGACAGGACATAGATTGTGATCTGCCCATGAGTGCAGCATTGCACAACAGAGTGTGAGTGTGAAAGTGAGAGGGAAGGCCAAGTGAAAGACACATCAAGGAGAACGCTGACTGGATTGGAGATGGCCAAGGACATGCACTACACCACAGTAGGTGCAGGCACAGCTAAATTGACCTAGGGAGGAAGAGAGTGACATGAATACCACTTGAAAAACTATTCTGGAATGGTAGGATGCAAAGCACATATAAGGAAACCTCCACATGCAGCAAACACAGGGAACAATGACACATGCTGAACATGCAAGACAGTGCTCATGCTTACCTGCTGACTGAGCCGGCATAATGTGAATCCTGCATCACCTTCACCGGAACTGTGCCTCGAAATGAGTAACAGGAGGGCCAGTGCCTGGCAGAGGGCATGGGGAGCATGGACATCAAAGAGTGCAGGGTGTGTCCCCCGAGTCAGCAGTCACCACCTCATTACAGATTACTGAAACGACATGGAACAAGACATTACAACAGGCATAGTTAAGTACCATTCACACAGCACACATGTGTCCGGATACACTGAAACCCTAATTACCTGCACATGCCATCCTGGTCACCACCATGCAAATATGCAAGTTGACCTCACTCTGCATACCTGCATGTCCACCACTGCATACCTCATGGCCTTGAGAGGTCACTGCACAACTCAAGTAAAACATAAAAAACAAACATAAAAGAAACCTAGAAAACTGGAAAGGCCAACTGAAAAATGCAAAGCCATCATCCGGGCCTGAGGTCTACAAAAGTTGCCAAAATAAGAAAACAATCAAAAATGTCCATCATGGACAGGGGGGTCTAGCCAGGAGGGGGGAGGGGTAGGGTGCATGTCAACATCCAAAAATAATTAATAAAAACATCATTAAAAACAAAACCCCCTCCATGGGCTCATGGACCTCATGGCTACGGTGGACCAGGAGGCATGTCTGTGCTAGCACCCCCATCCTTCATTGAATCTGCAGGTGGAAGTGGTGCTGGAGGCTGACCATGCAGTACCCTAGCCTGGTCCTCAGTGGCAGCCGCCATGTGTGGCACTGATGAATGCACCAGCAGACTGAGGGCTGTGAGGTCACTATGGACAACCTCACGGGTTGCACAGAGTTCCTCTGAGATTGTCTGCCTCAATGCTAACACCTCCTGGTGGAACAGTCCTTTGATTGCTGCATGTTGCTATATTTTGCTATATTTTGGGGTTTTGAACTTTTCATTTTGATGTGTGTTTTACTTTTGTGTTCTTTGGATATGGAGTTTTAAAACAACTCCATAAGCATAATCGTTTTCTGTGTGTCACAGAGCACCTTCAGTGTAGTGACACAGGGATGTCTTTCAGACTTCTCAAGGTTTAAATACCTTCTCTGGGACTGACTACTGTCTCCCAGAGCATGTAAAGTTAAATTGACTTTACTAGCCTCTTTAAATTTACAGACCCAGCACACACTATCTTCCAATAGAGTGCTGGAGGGGTTGCCTAGCAAAACACTCATTTAAAAGTCAAATGTTACATTTTCCTACTTTAAATGGCTAGTGGCAGTGGTTTAGATCAACTACCGCGATTTTTCCTGATCCATGATTTTGGATAAAAGAGGGCTCCAAACACCCATACCATGTCGATCTCTGGAGTTCTCATTGAATGAAGGATAGGATCCAAGTATCCTGAAACTAAGAAGTCAAGTTGAGGAACCGTTGGTGACCCGCTGGAAAAATTGGCACCCGAGCCTGATGTCATCCCACTGGACCCCTCTACATCTGGTCATCCTAGAAGGTCTGCAAAGACGCTTCGACCCATTGGAATAATGGGACCAACCATTCTTGGCACCTTCATCAAAACCTGCAAGTAAGTCTTTTTGGAAGTGCCCCTGGGCCAACTAGTCAGCTGACCAGCTTGTGCAGATTCTTTGCCCTGATAACGCTGCCATTTTGAGGATGCCCTTGAAACTTGGTACCCCGCCAACTCTGTGTTCACAGCACTCTCACACTGAATTTCGTACACTTGGCATTCCCAGGTCTGGAGTAAAGAAAGAGCGCCCGAACCAGAGTACACACGGTTACCGTGTCACCCAGCCGTGGTGACAAACTTTGCAAAGTCATTGCAGCTATGCTCCTCTGTGCCCTGAAGTCTGCTACAGTAGAACTGGCCTGATCCATCCACCAGGAGCAGAGAAAAGACCACTGTCCTGTTTAGGAATCAACGCTGTAACTTAATCACTGAAAGCCGCAGATCCGCGAGATTGCCGCATTTGAACCTGCAACCAAAGAGAACTCGAATGCCGAAGTTTGGTCCAGAGTGCGCTGGGGGTCTGTGAGTAATTGCAACCCTTACCGGTGGCCCCTAGCGCATCAATCAATTTTTACGTACAAGTGGCCCCTAATGGCCTCCCTGCTTTCCACTGCTAGTGCGAACTAGAAAACTATTCCCAACTCTAGCTACCTGCTCTGCCCGCAAGGTGAGGCCTTCCTCGAATAGTGGGAACCATTTCGGCATCGCCTCACCTGCGTTCCTGAGCTGCTACAGCCCCTACAAAAGACCATGTTTCGCCCATCTGCAGTACCGCGTGCGCCAGCTTCGCAAGTACATTGAAGCACTAGGCTCCCCTCATTTTAGGGATTGTACTGCCTTTCAGTTAGGATTGTGTTTGATGCAGAAGGGCCTAAAGACTGTTTGCACTACCTGCTTCCTTCCCTTTTAGGTTGTGGACGCATTTTGTGCATTACGTTACGTCGCGTAAACAAAAAGCGCCCATTTTGGAACAATGGTCACAGTTCCACAATCGAGTAATCAGCGGAAGCAGCATCCACCAGAATCACAGCGGATGCAGGAATGAAAAGGAGAAATCCAGGTACTATCAGTCCCTGCTCAATATATTTTGAGAATTAATCCTAAAATTAATGAGAATTAGCCTCTGATTTTTTTACATTTAAACCCCTAAGTAACATAGAGATTATCAATTACTTGTAGGAACTGTCTACAAGATCGGAATCACACAAGAATCTCTCTCTCTCTCTATATATATATATATATATATATATATATATATATATATATATATATATATATATATATATATATATATATATATATACACAAAACTCTTTGAAAAAATCCCCAATTGAAATTTATGTTGAAAGAAGAAATCCACTTTAATCAACCATATGTCAATGTGACCAAATCTAACTCGGAGGATCATTCTCAAATAAGTAAGTAATGCCTGACTTACCAAATGACCCCTTCCTAAACTTGACATTTTGTCTACTTTTCAGAAATGTGCGCCTTTCTGTCTTTCCATTCAGCTTTCCTACTATTCTCTCCCATTCCGTCCACGCATGTCCTATTGGAATAAAAAGAGAAAAATCGCCTACCTCTAGCAAAACTGATGGTAACTGTTAGGCAGAATCACATGCAAGTACCCTTTGGGAATACTACATGCAATTACGACTACAAGTGTAAGCACAATTTCACCTTTGGTACAAGCCTGTACTACACAGTAAAGTGGTAGCAATGGCTGAGCAGACAGACTTATCTCAAGAGTTCAAGTGAGCAGTAGAATAAGTTACACAAAGGACCAACCAATACAGTGATTCAAACACTTAATCAAGGTTTCTTGGTAAAAGAATATACATTTATTTACTCAGTCAGCTTGAAAACATTACACTAGCACAAGCAGCTCAATATCACACACTAATAAACCACACATACACAACTGGTAAGTAAATGAACACGTTTAGCTCACCTGAAGTGGGAGCAAAATGGTACGTCAGATACTTAATAAAGGGGTTAAAAGACAAGGTTATAAGAATAAACAGCCCAAATACATTCATAGGCAGGGCAAAGGGTTTCAGTTAACTTCAACCAGCAATTCAATTCGTAGGCCTGGGCCAAAGTCAATGGTTCAGCGTCTTTGTATAGGATAGCACAGTTCTGGTAGTAAACGGTTAAGTCTTTGCCACAGAATTTAGAAGAATTTGGCTAGGTGAAAAGTTTGACGGATGTTTAGGGAAGGACAAGCCTTCGAAGTTGAGGAAAGTTGCACAAACTTTCGCGATGGCTGAAAAGATTTCCGGACCGCGTTTGCACAGTACCTTGTTAATGAAGAAAAGCTTTACCTGAGGCAGTTGTTCCTGGCAGACCCTGCAAATCTCGCTGTTCCTGAGCTTCAGTCGTGGGGACAAGAAGGAGGACGTCAGGAGATCCGCACTGCCCAAGGATGAGGCCAAAAGCTTAGCAAGACGTCGGTTTAAGGTGTGAGTGCCTTAAAGTCCACAAGCTGGTTACCTTCCCTTTGGCTATCCGGTTTTCAACAGCCCTCTGATGGACTTTCGACCAGATGGGGACGGTGTCCAGGTGGCATGCCAGTTGGTTGTTCCCACCAAACTGGAGCAGGGCTTCACCGGTCATCCAGGAGTTGCAGCAGTCCTCTTCCTTCAGCCCGTCTTCGGTTCTTTCGTTCCAGTGGTCGACTCTGCTTTCCAATTCCCAAAGACCTGCTTTTAAACAGTTTTCTACCATTCATTCCAGCCTGGCTGTCACTCACACGGCAGGGTGGCTGAACTTGCCGGACAGTCAGCCGGCCAATCACGCCAGAGTGCATTCAGGTCTCCTAGGAGACTAAGCAAAGGGAGTTTCGGGCACCTCCCTCACATCCTGTCTACCCCAGACACTCAGGCGCCAGAGTAGGGCTTCAGCACTGAAGCTCGCCAAAGGCCAACGAACACAGGGACCAAACCTGGTTTGGCGTGCAGAGAAAAACACAAGAAGGACTTTTCCTAAAAGAAATGACGAAAAAAGATGACCAGAGTCTGTTTTTACAGATAGGTCTGGGGCACCATATTTAAAAACATGGCTGATCCGATTTTTAGCTAACGTTGTTAGCGATCGGGAAAAATCGCGGTAGTTGATCTAAACCACTGCCACTAGCCATTTAAAGTAGGAAAATGTAACATTTGACTTTTAAATGAGTGTTTTGCTAGGCAACCCCTCCAGCACTCTATTGGAAGATAGTGTGTGCTGGGTCTGTAAATTTAAAGAGGCTAGTAAAGTCAATTTAACTTTACATGCTCTGGGAGACAGTAGTCAGTCCCAGAGAAGGTATTTAAACCTTGAGAAGTCTGAAAGACATCCCTGTGTCACTACACTGAAGGTGCTCTGTGACACACAGAAAACGATTATGCTTATGGAGTTGTTTTAAAACTCCATATCCAAAGAACACAAAAGTAAAACACACATCAAAATGAAAAGTTCAAAGCCCCAAAATATAGCAAAAGAGCTTGAGGGCTCTAAGATAGAGGGAATTAAGCACCTGTGTGAGAAATCCCCCTAACAATCGCCCCCCCCCCTGGCTAAGGGACAGGAGGATCTAATCCCCAACAGGATGGATCTCCTGTTGCAAGTCGGTTAAAGGGCCTGCTGAGTACACCACCTTGCTATGAAACTTTTTATCAGTAGCTTTGATTTGTATGCTATATGACCTACAAACCTGTTGTGGTACATCTCTCTTTCTTAAGGTACAGGGGATCTGATCTAACAGTCCCACAGAAGTTATGATAACCTCTGAGCCTACAATAGGCTTTTTCAAGGGGTATTAGAAAGGAATCCCTTAGATCTAGAGGGTCCTCCATGGTTCCTCACCAACTCTCTCTCCAGAGCAGGTTAGGTCTCAGGCATCTAAGTTGGAGGGGTTGTGGTTAAGCAAGGTACATGCTTCCACTTACTCTGAGATCTGTTTTTACCTGGCTTAGAAGTTTTCCTCCTAATAGTCAGATGTATACTGGAGTCTTCAGTAGAATATCCAACAGTCTTAAGGTGTTTAACCTTAAGACCTATTTTTCCTGGTTTTCCACCAGCTTTGAGAGTTACCAGTTCTCACAGGCCTAGCGAGTGGTCCAATTTGTCTATCCATCTCTTCCTCAGAAGCAGGGGGGGTCAAGGACTTTACAATTGGAAGGGCAATGATAAAGCTTGGTTGGGGCTCCCATTTCGCTACTATACTAGCCTCAGATTTGCCTGGGTTAGAGGTCAACTTACTAACACCAGGTCTTGCAGTGGGGTTCTCTGTAGAGGTTCCCACAGGTTCAGAGTGGTCTCTTAAGGTTGCCTCTCTAGCCAATTTGGTTTGGTTCTGTTTTCTTTCACTGGGAGGCCAGGGGGTATTGGATACTACTCCTAGAGTTTTTAAATCATTCTCCAACAGGACTCTCCCAGGCACCTCATTATGGACACTGACAGGAATTCTCACTGTCAAATTATTACATGGAATGAGAGCTGGTAGAATTGGAACCAACTGGACAGGGCCTCCAGAGAATTTAATGGGACTTTTGGGCGCCTTAGCAACATCCTCAGGCTTGAATAAGCTTTCATCCACTACTGTTCTACTGGCCCTAGTGTCTTTCCTGGCAGGAGTATCCTGGCCATTGACAAGAACACTGCCCATATAATACCCACTAGAGTTCTCTGGAATGGAGTTGTGCACATCCATATTCTGTTTCTTACCCAGACCCATGGACTCTAAGGATACACTGGCCTGAAGACCCAAGGGTGCTTCAGCAAATAGTTGAATTATGCATTTGTACATCTTCCTCTGGGGAGAAGGCAAAGGAGGCAGTGCTGATCACTGCAGTTTTACCCTTGCATCTGGGATCTCCTTTCACATGCTCAGTTGACCCACAGACATAGCATTTACCAAATGCTCTCTGGAATGGGGGTGTCTGCTGACCTCCCTCTTGTTGGGCACCAGAGGATTCATTAGCCCTATTTGGTTTCCCATGTGGCTTACCCTGGTTATGTTTGGGGGCCTCTTCTGGTTGGATGGATTTACATTTATATGTGTTCTCACCTTTGCGCTGCTTCCCCCCATCCTTTTTGGTAGTTACCTCAGAATCCTTATGAGTGGCCCTGTGGGCTACCCATGAGTTAGCTGTTCTAGCTAACTTTTTTGGATCTAATTCCTTAGAGTCAGCCAAGTGCTGCCTCAGCTCAGGAGAGCAGGCATAAAAAATCGTTTCCGACATAAACAGATTTCTCATACCTTCATAGGTGTTAACTCTGTAACCCTTAACCCAACCATGTAAGTTTTTTCAAACATTCACACACCCAGGTAGCCCAAGGGGTACCATCATGCTTTTTGAGGCTTTTAAACCTCTTAAGATACTGGTAAGGAGTATTCCCAAATCTAGCTATCAAAGCTAGCTTCATGGTATCATACTCCTTTCTGTCTATATCCCAGCAGTGCGCTTCTCAAACCCTAATGTGTTGATCTCATCCGTGCCATGCTGCCAATGCACCATATGCTGAGCAGTTGTATGGGTGCTCCCCGGATGCTGGCACATGTCACAGTGGTGACTGGCCACACAGTCCATAAGGATCTGGAGTTCTTCATCATGGAAGTTCTTCTTCCTCAACGTGCAAATGTCCTGTGCCGTGTCATGGGGTTGAGCCTGTTCCTGCTGTGGAGGCTAAGCCTTCTTGTTACAGGTGCCACAAGGTGTTGTTGCCATCCCTGAGTGGGTGGTACCACTTTGGGATCCAGATGCCAGACCACAAGTGGCCTGGGGCATGGCCTGACCTCTTGGGGCTAGGGCAGCTGCTTCCATAGCACGCCCCTAATCCCTTGGGGCTGTGTCAGCTGCTTCCACAGCATGCCCATGACTGCTTGGGGCTGGGGCAGCTGCTTCCACAGCATGCCCCTGACCCCTTGGGGCTGTGACAGCTGCTTCGACAGCACACCCATCACCCCGGCTCCATCTGCCCCCTTTCCCTCTTGGGGCCTTTCCACTCCTGTTCCTGGTCAAACGGAAATATGGAAGGCACACCAAGTAATTGTCCTGGGCAATATGAGTGAGGGGGCAGTCTACATCATGCAAGACATAGTTCTGTGGTCCAGCCAGGCTCAAATGTACCCCAGGTGTGGATAGTATGGTACGCGTAACGCACAGGCACCCTGAAAAAAAGAAAATGCATACGTGATATCAGGGAAGCTTCCAAAATAAGAATCAAGCAGTACACGATACGCAGTGTCACCCAACAACACAAAAAATGCATACATGAACCCTGGAAAGCTACCAGAAAAGTAAGAATAGTGGTACGCGATGCACAGGGGCACCCAGAGTTGAAACAAAGGCGTGTGAGAATCACCATTAGCCTCGCAAAAATCAAAAGTAAATGTGTGTATGCGTGGAGGCAAAGCCCCCATCAAAATAAGAAGTACGTACAGTCCCTGAAGTGAATGGAATGCGTCGCACCACAAAAAGTACCTGTACTCCACCCGTCCATCTCCTCCCCTTCGCACGCATGTCTGGATTTGCTTTGCACGTACTTATATATTTCTGAATAGGGCATGCTCAACGCCTGCACGCAGCGCATGTCACGTAAGGTACGCGCTAAGGGCATTTCCTCTGTTTTTACTTGTCCATGCTTTTCTCTGTTTTTACGCGCAAAGTCCTTTCACTCTGTTTCTAGCTGCCTTAATTGCGAGACACGTAAGACCCATGCTCCTGCCTCTGTGCCATTTTACCTGCCTCATCCTACCCTGTGCTGCCTCCAACTTTGCCATCTGCTGCTGCCTATACAGTGTGTGTGCCTGCTGCCAACCTGCACTGCATTTGGAGTGCCTGCTGTCCAGCAATTGCCTATGCTCCTGTATCTGGCCCTGTGACCATCTCAGCTGCTTTGTTGAACTCCCACCGTGCCATACCACCACCATCACTCCACAGCCCAGCTCCAGGACCACCCTGCCCACTCACACCTGCCTCTGGGGTTGCCATGTCAGCACCATCATCCTCTGACCAGAGTGGCAACCCCATGGCAGCGAGGCAGAGGGCTGTCAAATTCAGCACCAGGGAAGCGGACATCCTGGTGGAGAAGGTCCTGAAGCATTATGAGCCTCCTTCAACATTGTGATGCCGCACAGCAAGGATGGAAATCTGCAGATCAGGGATTGGATCATGGATGCCATCAATGCAGAGGGGGTGGCAGTCTGCACCTTCAAGACCGTCCATAAGCGCTGGGAGGGTCTGACATCCAGGACCCACACCAAGGCCCTGCGATACATCCATGGCCATGTTACCGTGAAGGGCACTGTGCACGCAGGTGCACGCTGCCAGCTAACAACATGTGTGTCCTGGACAGGTTCTACCTGGCGCTGCATTCCCAGGACAGCGAGTTACACCAATGTCTGAAGTCGAATGGTGAGTAGCCATGTGGTGTAATGCTCTACAGTGCATGTGTGTTGTGTATGTACAAGCATGTTGGCAGTGCCCGTTTTAGGCTTGCAGGAAGTATGTTTCTGAGATGGATGTCTGCATGCATGCCCCAGACATTGCTCTCAATGTGTGCATTCAGACATCTTTGGATTTTAAATGTGCTCTTACTTGCATTGTGTGTTGTAGTGCTGGCCTGCAGACTGTGCACATGCAATGTGACTTGTGTCTGAGTTGTCCCAGAAAGGCAAGTGTGCCAGTTGAGATAGTGTTTCCCACGTCATCTGCATGCATGATGCTCATGTGTATGTGCCCAAAATGGTAATGTGTGACTGGGCATCACTCATGCAAGGCTGCAACACATGCATTCGGAGGTCTCGCTTAGTCACATTGAAACATTGCAGTTCCAGGGACTCTGATGTAATTGGTCATGGCGCTGCTTGGACCATCTGTTAGGGAGAATTCTCATTTCATAGCTAATTTCCCTTACCTAATGAGTCCCTCAGCAGCTTTTCTGGATTTCTGGGGTTTATTTCTTTCACTTGGTAAGAGTGTGAACCTTTTCCCACTCTTACACTGTATTTTTTATGTGTGTTGTAGATTTTGTGCTCATGGGCTATGGAGTGTCACCAACTCCCTAGGCATCATCTTTTTATTTGTGTGTCGCACAGCACCTTCAGTGCAGTGACACAGGGTTGTCTTTTAGACTTCCCAATGACTCACTTTTTCTGGGGCTGACTACTGTCCCCCAGAAACAGATAAAGTTGCCATTAACTTTATAATAGTCATTTGTACCACAGATCCAGTAAACCCCATCTTACATGGAGTATTGGAAAGGGTTAATTCCTAGCCCTTTTTATCTGTGCCTTTTGGAGCATTGTTTTGCTCCCTTAACACTAAAGGCCTCATTACACGGAAGGCGGTAACCATGGCGCTATTAGCGCCATGGTTGCCGCCGGTAATTTACCCATCCCGCCATGGTGAATGGCGGAATTACCATCCCATTCCAAGGTTGGCAGGCGGTAATTCCCCATTCACCATTGGCCCTTCCCCATTCCCATTTGAGCCCCCATAGGGCTCAATGGGAATGGGGAAGGCGGCAATTACGGTACCGCAAATTGCGGTACCGTAATTGCCTCCAAGGTCCCTTTGCGGGGCCCGTCCTTAACGGCTGGTAAAACCAGCCGTTAAGGTAGGGACCCGCAAAGGGACCTTACCGCCATCCGTGTAATGAGGCCCTAAGACTTGGCTGGTGGCAGTGGTATCTACCCTAACTTTTCTACAGCGATTATAAATATATACGTGGTACTGTTTTAGGCTATTGTGTTAGCCTCGAACATAAACCCGCTTGAACAAATATCTTTTATTTTGGCTCCGGTCGGGATTAGTCGCCATTTCTTTGTGTTAACATCCTTCTTGCGTTTTACTTTGTGCGGAAAACTAGGTCTGCCTTCTTTGTTCTCTGTCCTTTGGCGGGCTTTTCCCAAGAAGCCCTCCTTTGGCACCTCAGTGTCTAGGTGGGCTGAATGTGAGGGAGGGGTGTAGTCACCCCCTGCACAGGGTCTCCTTGGAGACCCAAGTCGCACTTTGTGTTCATTGGCTGAGGTGGTTGTCCGAGCTGGACAAACTCCCCTGCTGTGTGATTGACAGCCAGGCTGTGTGAATGGGGGATTTTGGCATAAAAGGCAGGCCTCTTGGGCTGGAAATCAGAGTCGCCACTGGAACTACAAGAACCAAAGAGAAGCGGAGAAGAAGACGGCTGCTGCAACTCCGAGTCCAGGTGAAGCCCTGCTGCAGTCCTGAACTATCTACCCTTCAACGCCAGAGAAGATCCAGTCCGGAGTCTTTTTCCCTTGAGCCTGATGGGATCAACCAGCTCACCTTTCTACAGCTAGAGAATCCTCTTCTGGGTCGAAATCAATGCACAGAGCTGCAGTGCTCCGGATAGCCATCAGAAGAGCCCTCTCCTGTTTTAAAGGAGCACACCTTTTATTCACTGTTGCTTTGCTGCTGCTGACTTCATCCCTGGGTAGTGCAGATCGCACCAGATGTCCTCCTTCTTGTCCCCACGACTGAAGCTTCAGGAACCGTGAGTCTGCAGGAACTACCAGGAACAACTGCCGTGGCACCAAGCCTTCTTCATTCGAATAAGGTACTGTGTCCATTTGGTCGTTCTCTCCGTCCGACCTTGAGGAATCAGGGTGAACCCTTTTCCTTCACGAAGACTTGTCCTTTCTTCCTTCCCTCTTATAACGTTTGCCTCCTTGTGACTATACGAGTACTCCTGGCATCGTTAATCTTGAACTGTTCTAAACTGTGTGATCCTCGACAACAAAGCCCAGCTCCATTTGACACTGGCGCAGGCCTATTGACTTTATCTACTTGTTAGAACACTTCTTCTGATCTAATTGTCTAGACAAAAGTATTGCCTATGATTTTTTTTATCCACTATTCGCTTGTTTTAATTCTCTGTGCTAAGTGTGTTTGACTACGGTTACATATCTTCCTGCGGGTACGCTTTTCTTTCGTAAGACCGAACTGTCATTACTGTCAAAAAGTGATTGCATATGTACCCACGGTAATGTCTTTGTTTCACAACACCGGTCTGTCAAATCCTACTGAACTTACCTTGAATTTGCCCGAACAAGAGGAATTTGTTGTGTGTGGTATATTTACAGTATGGTTTTATTTAATTGAAGTGAAGTGTTTTGTGAACAGATGGTTTAAAAATAAATGTACTTATATTATTTAACCAGAAACGTTGAGTCAGTGTTTGCTTGAGTCACAGTAATTATAGTCCTTTGTGTAATCCCTATTACTGCTCCTTTGCTCTTGAGATAAGACTGGCTGCTCCGCTACTGCTACCACTATAACTGTGTAGTACAGGCTTGTACCAAAGGCGAAATTGTACTACCACCTGAACTCTTAATCTTGTCTAGTGCTCTCTAAGGGTACTGCACAGGATTCTGCCTAACACCATTGGTGTTGATGGATGTGCATGACATGTGTATGTGCTTGGTGCCATGGCATGCTCACATGTGCATGTACAAATGAGGCATGTGTGTATAGCATACGCAATTGATTGGTTGCGACAGTGGCATGCAGTTTGATGTGAATATGTGGAGTGATGGCCAGGCAGGTGTCTGCATGGATGTGGATTGCATGTCCATGTGTGTCGGTGTGGAGGTTGATGGTTGTTCCCTTGACAAGTCATGTTCCTGTGAATGTTGGTGATTGCATGCTGGCTTTGGTGCAGTACACTGATGTTGCTGTTCTGTGTCTCCTTTTCCACAGTTGCATATGATGAAGAGGATGGAAGCAGTGCTGTGGAGCATGGATGCAGGGATGCCTCCACCAGGCAGAGGCACAGGCCACAGCCACGCCCTAGTGACAACTCATCTTTTGGGAGCAATGTGGCTGTGGCAATGCCAGTGACATCGGACATGGCTGCTGGGGGTAAGTCCAAGAAGGTGAAGGTGGGAGTGGACTCCTCAGCAGCGGTTGGGCCAGGTGATGCCACACAGGGATCATCCATGGCAGGAGATACCCTGTAGTCATCCAGGTTGACAGAGGGGGAGGTGGAGGAGGTGGCCATTGTAGACCAGCCCATGGGGTCAGGTGGGAGTGTTGAGGTGGGCGTGCTGACTGCAGTTCTGTCCCAGGGGCATGAGGCTGTGCAGGCCACTGTGGAGGTGCCTGTGCAAAATGCAGCCCATGGGTCGAATGCAGCAGTGTGATGGCCAGGGCTGGAATTGTGCTGCGTCGGGCAAGGAGGCGTGATGCCATCCTGGAGGCCACTTGCAGGGAAGCCTGAGTGATAAAGACACAGATGCTGGACGACCTGCAAGCCCTCCAACTGAGGCCCACCTGAAGGGTGGGGGTTGTGGTGTTGAACCCAGCCCTGGTGGAAAGGCTGAGTGAGATTGGAGAGGAGGACTAGGCCTTTGCCTTTGTAAATAGTTATTTAGGTGTAGGTTTCCTTTTTGAATTTATTATTTTCCCTGGGCTTTGCAGACTTTTCTTCCCAGTTATTCATGTATATAGCTATTTAGGCATACAGTTTTTATTGAATGTCATCATTTCCCCATGACTGCTTTCACCTTCATTCCCATTTTAATTGTACACATTTATATTCAATACATCTTTTATTTGTCTACATTTCATGCTTCATGCAGTTCATTTCTGCGTCAGCAACTTTGATAGTTCACTTTTCAGCCGGTGAATCTCTTTATTGCAAGTCATGTGTCTTGTGGCGTGCATGCATGTGTGTTGTTGATGCTGTGATGGTTGCAGCGGGAAGGATGCACATGTACCTGACATGTGGGGATGGGTCCATCAGATGACTGGGTCTGCACTGTATGGTTTCATTTGCATTTACCTGTACAGCATCACTGTGTGTTTGGCATCAGTGTGGTGTGGTTGGGGTGGAGGGAGGTGTGCTCACTGTGGAGGTGTTCCATGGTCGGGTTAATGGAATATTTGTTTGTCATTGCTGTGTTAAACCCGTGTTATGCAGACATTCCCACAAGCATGTGCAGTCACACACTGCCTTATCTCATGTGTTGCTCCACCTCGGACACTGGAATGCAGTAGTGAGCCATGTTTGCTCTTTTGTAGTGGCAACACAATTCTCTGGTCTCTGTGACTCATGCACTCTCTGATTGCCCTCCCATCACCCATATGTGGCCCTGTCATGTTATTGTTCCCTTACAGGTGTTTTTCCACCTCTTCCACCCAGGTCACTGATACTCAGGCTGTGACGCGCATGGCCATTGTTAGTGGATATTGCACATTTTTAGTATGTTTACTTCTGTCGTGGGCACACATTCTGTTAGTGTGCTTTGATGCCTTTGAAATGTTCCATGGCCAACATGCACATGCCACTTGGCATTGCATTCAGTTGTCACATGTTTATGGGTGGGCAGATTAAGGTCTGGAAGGGTATGTCAGCAGATGCTCCAGTCCTGGATTTATCTCTGGTGCTTCCTATTGATTGTGTTTGCAGTGGACATGTTTGAATTCCACTTCAGGGTGTTGGCAGACCATGGAGGTTCAGTTGAGCTGCAGACATGCATTTCACTGGTATTGTGGGAGATGTCAATGGGCTGCCTGGGGAGTGGTCACAGGTGAGGGGGGCTAGAGGGTGGTGTCCAGTCTGGAGAGGGCTGGTGGGTGATATCCAGACTGGAGGGGACTGCCAGGGCGGGTGTCACAGGTGACAGGGGCTGGTGGGTAGTGTCCAAACTGGAGGGGTTTGCCTTGGTGAGGGGGGTGTCACAGGTGATGGGCATTGGTGGGTGGTGTCCAGACTGGAGGGGGCTGCCTGGGGGTATCACAGATGAGGGCTGGTGGGTGGTGTCCAGACTGGAGGGGGCTGCCTGGGGGGTGTCATGGGTTGGGGGGCTGGTGGGTGGTGTCCAGACTGGAGGGGGTTGCCTGGAGGGCTATCACAGGTGAGGGGGACTGGTTGGTGGCATGCAGGCTGGAGGGGGCTATCTGGGGGGTATCGCAGGTGAGGGGGGCTGGTGGGTGGTGTCCAGACTGGAGGGGGGCTGCCTAGGGGGTTGTCACAGGTGAAGGCTGGTGGGTGGTGTCCAGACTGGAGGGGGCTGCCTGGGGGGTGTCATGGGTTGGGGGGCTGGTGGGTGGTGTCCAGACTGGAGGGGGTTGCCTGGAGGGCTATCACAGGTGAGGGGGGCTGGTGGGTGGTGTATAGACTGGCAAGGGCTGCCTAGGCCGGGAGTGCCACAGGTGAGGGAGCCTGATGGTTGGTGTCCATACTGGAGGGGGCTGGTGGGTGGTGTCCAAACTGGAGGGGGATTCCTGGGGGGTATCACAGGTAAGGGGGACTGGTTGGTGGCATGCAGGCTGGAGGGGGCTATCTGGGGGGTATCGCAGGTGAGGGGGGCTGGTGGGTGGTGTCCAGTCTGGAAGAGGCTGGTGGGTAGTGTCTGGGCTAGAGTGGTTGATGTGCAGTAGGGTCATATGCAGCCTAATGGGTGGCGAGAGTGTAGGGGTGTGGACTCATATTTTGTCACAGGGGTGCAGCCTGGGATTGTGAGGGAGGGCCAATGTTTTCAATGCTTTCTCAGGGGTACAGCCTGGGTTTGTGAGGTGAGGCGTGCAATTTCTCTGAACTTGCAGGGTGAGGCACATGATTTTGCTGGGGTGCAGTCTGGCCTTGGGAGGGAAGGCCCACATTTTTGCAGGGGTGAGGCCTATTTCGCTGCGGTGCAGTCTGGCCTTGCGAGGGAGGGCCCACCGTTTCTCAGGTGTGCAGCCTGGATTTGTGACGTGAGGTGTGCAATTTTGCTGGGGTGCAGTCTGGCCTTGCAAGGGAGGGCCCGCGTTTTCGCAGGGGTGCAGCCTGGACTTGCAAGGTGAGGCACGTCTTTTACGCAGGGGTGCAACCTGGTCTTGCGAGGGAGAGCACCCGTTTTCTCAGGGGTGCAGCCTGAGCTTGTGAGGTGAGGCACATGTTAGGAAAGAATTCCATTTCATGTGTAATTTTCCCTCCAGTTGTGTACCCCTCAACTCTTTGCTTTGTTTAAACACCATAGTCGTTCACTTTGTAATGGGGAAACTGACATGCCCTTAAAGACAGTCAGTACTGGGAGACTTTGTTTCCCTTAGTCCTTGTCTATGTTGCACCTTTTCTGTAACGTGTGGCAAGTGCACAATGTACCTTACAGTAAAGTGCACTTGGGTCTTCCTGTCATTTCTAAAGGCCCTAGATACTCTTGAAGGATTTTTAGGAGAAGTGCAGATGTGCCTTGGACAGGGCTGGTGGCAGCTTATCTTTTCATGTTTTTTAACCCTTTCCTGCCAGGTAAACCGTGGTTACCGCAGTTGGCACAGGCCTGGCTCCAAAATGGCCATGCCACGAGGTTCTTTGTCCTGTCCTTTGGCCATCTTGCCCCTTCACATTCCCCAGGTTGAGCTGAGCCAGGTCAGTCCTTATTTGGGCATGCATTCTCACGTGAAACGCCAAGCTTTCGGGGGCTTCTACATCCCCTGTGTGTGTGCTTCCAGGATGTGGGCTGGGCTGTATCGTCCCAATACACATCCTGGGTGCCAGAGAGTCTGGTGTGCTGTGAATGCCTGGGACCACTGTGGTCCATGATTGGTTCACGTATGGTATGCCTGTATGTGAACAGATCTCCCATTGGGTCCTCTTCGTTTTTGGCGCGAGGTTGATTTTGGATAAGAGAGGGCTCCAAACACCAATACCATGTCAATCTCTGGAGTTCTCACTGAACGAAGGATAGGATCCAAGTATCCTGAAACTAAGAAGTCAAGTCGAGGAACCGTTGGTGACCGGCTGGAAGATTTGGCACCCGAGCTTGCTGTCATCCCACTGGACCCCTCTGCATCTGGTCGTCCTAGAAGGTCTGCGAAGATGCTTCGACCCATTGGAATTGTGGGACCAACTATTCTCGGCACCTTCATCAAAACCTGCAAGTACGTTTTTCGGAAGTGCCCCTGGGCCAACCAGTGGGCTGACCAGCTTAAGCAGCACCTTTGCCCTGATACCGCTGCCATTTTGAGGATGCCCTTGAAACTTGGTACCCTGCCAGCTCTGTGTTCACGGCACTATCACACTGAATTTCGTACACTTCGCGTTCTCAGGTCTGGAGTAAAGAAAGAGCGCCCGAACCATAGTACACGCGGTTACCGTGTGACACAGCCGTGGTGACGAACTTTGCAAACTCATTGCAGCTATGCTCCTCTGTACCCTGAAGCCTGTTTCAGTGGAACTGGCCTGATCCATCCACCAGGAGCAGAGAAATCACCACTGTCCTGTCTGGGAATCAATGCTGTAACTTCATCACTGAGAGCCGCACAGCCGCGAGATTGCCGCATTTGAACCTGCAACCCAAGAGAACTCGAATGCCGAAGTTTGGTCCAGAGTGCGCTGGGGGTCGGTGAGTAATTGCAACCCTTACCAGTGGCCTCTAGCCCATCCATCAATTTTTACTCATAAGTGGCCCCTAATGGCCCCTCTCCTTTCCACTGCTAGTGCGAACTAGAAAACTATTACCAACTCTCAGAACCTGCTCTGCACCCAAGGGGAGGCCCTCCTCGAATAGTGGGAACCTATTCTGCATCACCTCACCTGCCTTCTGGAGCTGCTACAACCCCTACAAAAGACGATGTTTCACCCATCTGCACTACCGTGTGCGCCAGCTTCGCATGTACATTTGAGCACTAGGCTCCCCTCATCTTAGGGATTGGACTGCCTTTCAGTTCGGATTGTATTTGATGCAGAAGGGCCTAAAGACTATTTGCACTACCTGCTTCCTTCCCTTTTTAGGTTGTGGACCCATTTTGTGCATTAACCCTTTAGACCCCATTGGTGTTGTATATATGTAGATTGATAGGATTGTGTTGGCTTAGAAGTATTCCAGTGATTTTATTTGTGTGTTGAATCTCAAAGGCCTTGAAAGAAATGTATTTGTATTATTAATATATACACTTGACTGGGAGTGATTCGTAAGTGTCCTTTACTCTGTGTGCTCATTGAGGTTTTTCAGTCACCCTGACCCCTCCTGATACCTGGTCTTGACCGACGCCAATGCTACCTTGATTGGTCTGGCTTGTCCAGAAGGTTTCTGTTCCAAGAAACTAGGCTGGCCTTCTGAACCTCTGCCCACCAGGTCAGAATTCAGAAATCCATCTTAACAGCACGCAATTTAGCTGGGGTGCTGCTTGGGCTTGCAGTGGAGAGCGTGCCTTCTCACAGGGATACTGGATGGTGGATCGGGGATGGATGGGGAGGCTTGCGCCTGGTTTGGCCGTTAGATTACTTTTTGGTGTGTGTGGGGGCGTGTTGTGGGCGTTCCTCGTGCAGCTTGTTTTTACTTGTGTGACCGCTAGTAATACACCTTTTAATCCATGAACACACAGGGTGCGCAATATTTTTTCTGTGCCATGACTCAAAGGGTCCTTCTCGATGCGTGGCCCTTATGACATTTCTGCACCCTATTCCATGAATCAGGCTGCCTGACCTGCGCAATAAAAGGAATTGCAGCCTTAGGGTGACAAACTGCAGCAAGTATAATGGAATTGAGAGTTGATATTAATGCTTTTTTGATTTGTTGGTGCTGCCTACAATCGTGATTTGTTGCTCTAAGGGCTGAACAGAGCTCATAATTGTATGTCTAAAAAATTCAAACAATGTTGTCAGGCGCTCCAAAAAAGAAATTTATTTTGCAGTTTCAGTTATATTCACAGTTTAGAAGCATCAATTCTTCAGCTTCTCCAACATTAATAGCTGCCCTCAACACGCGTTTCCCCACTTGTCATCAGTGGTTTATCAGGAGGGTAAGTGGAGTTAATCTTTACAGTTTGCTGCAGAATTAGAAAAGTGAACAAGAAAAAACTTTTATATTTGAGATTACTACTATCATATATCAAATGACAAACAAGAATTATTGTTTAAAATGCTTCTTTTGCTGTGTAACCTCAAATGCATGGTAAAATAATGTACCATATATAGTGTTTGGAAAGAAAATCATTTAAAGTCTACCCTTTTTTTGCCTTTATAAGAGAAAGAAAGTAACTTGTTGGTGGAACTCACTGATTTGAGAAGGATCCTCCTAGTTAGATTTGGTCACATTGAAATATGGTTGATTAAAGTGGATTTCTTCTTTCAACATAAATTTCAATTGTTGATTTCTTCAAAGAGTTTTTATATATATATATATATATATATATATATATATATATATATATATATATATATATATATATATATATATACAATCTCATGAGATTCTGATCTTGTAGACAGTTCCTACAAGTAATTGATAATCTCTGTTACTTAGGGGTTTAAATTATAAAAAATCAGAGGCTAATTCCTATTAATTTTAGGATTAATTCTCAAAATATTTTGAGCAGGGACTGATAGTACCTGGATTTCTCCTTTTCATTCCTGCATCTGCTGGGATTCCAGTGGATGCTGCTTCCGCTGGTTACTCGATTGTGGAACTGTGACCATTGTTCCAAAATGGCCGCTTTTTGTTTACGCGTCGTAACGTGATGATGTCATACACGTCATCACGTTACGGCTGCCATTTTGGATCCGATTTTGGATCCGAGAAATATGTTGTTTATAAAGTTACTTGCAGTGTGTTAAAAGCTTAGTTTTATGTGAGTTATATAGAGAACTTCAATTGATCAATCTATCTCAATCCAGCTCTGTTGTTTACTGGTAGGCATTAAGGCGGATGACTTCAGTAATTTATTAAATGATAAAAAATTGGAAATTCGTTGTGGGAAATACGCTATTCACTTAATTCTAACGAATCCTAATATTAAAATGTGGAAAACTCTGAAATGCCATTACCAAGAATAGACTTTTCTGCTTTGAGAGTTTCAATTTATATTGAATTGATAAAATATCAGTGATTAAATTGAGTAAACATGTATGACGTCATCATGTTATGATGCATAAACAAAAAGCGGCCATTTTGGAACAATGGTCACAGTTCCACAATCGAGTAACCAGCGGAAGCGGCATCCACCGGAATCCCAGCGGATGCAGGAATGAAAAGGAGAAATCCAGGTACTATCAGTCCCTGCTCAATATATTTTGAGAATTAATCCTAAAATTAATTAGAATTAGCCTCTGATTTTTTTTAAATTGAAACCCCTAAGTAACATAGAGATTATCAATTACTTGTAGGAACTGTCTACAAGATCAGAATCTCACAAGATTCTCTCTCTCTCTCTCTCTATATATATATATATATATACAAAAAACTCTTTGAAGAAATCAACAATTGAAATTTATGTTGAAAGAAGAAATCCACTTTAATCAACCATATGTCATGTGACCAAATCTAACCAGGAGGATCATTCTCAAATCAGTAGGTAATGCCTGACCTGCGCAAATGACCCCTTCCAAAACTTGACATTTTGTCTACTTTTCAGAAATGTGTGCCTTTCTGTCTTCCTATTCAGCTTTCCTACTATTATCTCCCATTCCGTTCACGCATGTCCTATTGGAAAAAAAAGAGAAAAATCGGCTACCTCTAGCAAAACTGATGGTAACTGTTAGGCAGAATCACATGCAGTACCCTTTGGGAACACTACATGCAATTACGACTACAAGTGTAAGCACAATTTCACCTTTGGTAAAAGCCTGTACTACACAGTAAAGTGGTAGCAATGGCTGAGCAGCCAGATTTATCTCAAAAGTTCAAGTGAGCAGTAGAACAAGTTACACCAAGGACGAACCAATACAGTGATTCAAACAAACACTTACTCAAGGTTTCTTGGTAAAAGAATATACATTTATTTACTCAACAGTTTGAAAACATTACACTAGTACAAGCAGCTCAATATCACACACTAATAAATCACAAATACACAACCGGTAAGTAAATGAACAAGTTTAGCTCCCCTGAAGTGGGAGCAAAATGGCATTTCAGATACTTAATAAAGGGGTAAAAAGACAAGGTTATAAAAATAGACAGCCCAAATACATTCATAGGCAGGGAAAATGGTTTCTGTTAACTACAACCAGCAATTCAATTCGTAGGCCTGGGCCAAAGTCAAGGGCCCTCATTAGGACCCTGGCGTTAAGGGGTTAACGGTGCCGTAAAAGGTGTCGGTGCCGCTAAACCCTTAACGCCTTACTACGAGGTCCCTTTGCGGGACCCGACCTTAACGGCTGGTCTAGACCAGCCGTGAAAGTAGGGGCCCGCAAAGGGACTCGCGAGGTAAGTACGGTACCACAATTTGCGGTACTGTACCTACCGCCTTCCCCATTCCCATTATGCCCTATGGGGCAAAAATGGGAATGGGGAAGGGCCATGGTGGCATGGGGAATTACCGGCCTGCCAACCTTGGAATGGGGTGGTAATTCCCCATTCCACCATGGCGGACTCCGGCATCGACCATGGTGCTAATAGCACCATGGTTTTCCGCCAGAGTCCTAATGAGGGCCAATGGTTCAGAGTCTTTGGCCCTCATTCTGACTCAGGCGTTAAGGGGTTTACGGCGCCGTAAACGGCGCCGACCCTTAACGCCTGATTACAAGGTTCCCTTTGCGGGATGGCTTTTAACGGATGCTTTTTTGCAGCCGTTAAAATCCATGCCGCAAAGGGACCTTGGCGATAATTACGGCACCGTAATTTACGGTGCCGTAATTATCGCCTTTCCCCATTCCCATTATGCCCTATGGGGCGAAAATGGGAATGGGGAAGGGTAAAATGGGAAATGGGGATTTACCGCCCCACTCACCTTGGAATGGGGCGGTAAATCCGCCAACCACCATGGCGTAAACGTAGTTTACACCATGGTGGTAAGGGTACGACCCAGGCGGTAACTTACCGCCTGGGTCGTAATGAGGGCCTTTGTATAGGATAGCACAGTTCTTGTAGTAAACGGTTAAGTCTTTGCCACAGAGTTTAGAAGAATGTGGCTAGGCGAAAAGTTTGACAGATGTTTAGGGAAGGACAAGCCTTCGAAGTTAAGGAAAGTTGCACAAACTTTTGCGATGGGCGAAAAGATTTCCGGACCGCGTTTGCACAGTACCTTGTTAATGAAGAAAAGCTGTATCTGAGGCATTTGTTCCTGGCAGTTCCTGCAGATCTCGCTGTTCCTGAGCTTCAGTCGTGGGGACAAGCAGGAGGACGCCAGGAGGTTCCTGCAATGCCCAGGGATAAGGACAAAAGCTTAGCAAGACGTCGATTTAAGGTGTGAGTGCCTTAAAGTCCACAAGGTGGTTTCCTTCCCTCTGGCTATCCGGTTTTCAACAGCACTCTGATGGAAATTCGACCAGATGGGGACGGTGTCCAGATGGCATGCGAGTTGGTAGTTCCCACCAAGCTCAAGGGAAGAAGTTAACCTTGAAGGGCTTCTCTGTCGATGGAGTTTCAGGCAAGTCGGACCTGCAGCAGGGCTTCACCGGTCGTCCAGGAGTTGCAGCAGTCCTCTTCCTTCAGCTCGTCTTCAGTTCTTTCGTTCCAGTGGTCGACTCTGCTTTCCAAGTCCCAGAGACCTGCTTTTAAACAGTTTTCCCCCATTCATTCCAGCCTGGCTGTCACTACACAGCAGGGTAGCTGTCTTTGCCGGACAGTCGGCCGGCCATTCATGCCAGAGTGCATTCAGGTCTCCTAGGAGACTAAGCACAGGGAGTTTCGGGCAACACCCTCACATCCTGTCCACCCCAGACACTCAGGCGCCAGAGGAGGGATTCAGCACTGAAGCCCACCAAAGCGATTCTGGTTCATTTCTGGAAGGTCGTCTTCTTTGTTCTTCTTCAACCTTTCCCGCCGTGCCTGCAGTTGGTGAGAAATAAAAGACGCACTAGCCATCAAAGAAGCTACATAATCAAGCATTTAATTACCGAACACACTCGACAGAGAATTGGCATCAGTTTGGTGCCCTAGTGGGAGGAGCCAGGTAGAGTCACATGCAGCATCCGTTGACTACCTCATGTGGGGTTAACTGGTGGTCAGACCCAGGCTAGTTGTGCAATGCAAACAGAGTGAAGGGCAGACAGTACAGCCAACTCTTATTTAGAGTGGCCTTTATCTTGCCTATTTTTTCCTTAGTAGGTAGGCCATTAAGGCTTTCACACAATCCATTTGCTAGTGGTTAATAAGGACAGGAAAAGGTATGCTGTATCCCCAGTAAAGTCGTTATGTGCCGGAATACGTCATTTGCAAAGTGAGGGCCGTTGTCCGACCGTAGAAACTCACACATGCCCCAGCATGGGAAAACTTCTCTAACTAGGAATATTGCTGTTCTAAGTGCATCAGGGTGTGAACAGGGACCGGCCTCGATCCATCGAGAAAATGGGCACAGAACTACTATCAAATCGCGGTAGCCTTGACATACTTGGAGTGTATCTATTTAATTTACGTGAAGATGGTGAAAAGGACCTAGTGGACAAGGTATGGCTGCTCTTACTACTATTAGGGTATGTGTGAGGATTAGGTTACCCAAAACTAACATGTTAGCCTGATTTCCATGAGGATAATTTCCAAGAAGTTGCTGGAAGACTTTGCAATAAAAAGCATCTGTTTTACCCATCTGTAACAGGACAACAACATGTGCTCTAAGAGCCAAGCCCAAAAGGGAAAACCCAATGAGGGAAAAACCCTTGTCTGATGGTGCTGCAGTAATGGGAGTCGTCGAAAGTACAACCACAGTTTCTGGAAGGGTAGCAGTCCAATGATGTTGCTGTGTAATGTAGTAATACTCTGCATTCCAATACAAAAAACACATTTGTCCATGCAGAAATAAATAGAGGGGAGTGAACTAGAATGGACTTCCCAAAATATTAGCGGTGGAAGGCTGTGTGCAAGGTAACCGAGGGCTGGTAACAGACAGGATAGACATTAGAATGGAGACTGACAAGAACAGCTGCAGACAGAGTAGAAGGCAGCTCTGAGAATGGAGCAAGTGGGAATAAAGGTAAGGGAAGAAGGCAAAGATAACAGAGGGTAATAATAGTAATTGGCGTCAGTGCTTGGTAAGGAAATGAAGCGATGCAAGGTGCTTACTGTAGGTCTGCCCTATATGCAGTTCTTCTGGTAGACACGTCCTGTGAGAGGGGGTGAATTCTGAGCACCATCTTATAGATAACTGATGAGCTGCTTAAACTTCGGTGGAGCGTAGCAATTTGGCACCATCTTGAGAGAGCAAAAATCCTTTGAGGATGTCATTTCCTCCACTGCTGCCAAAGAGACCATGAACTGGTAAGAATACTAACAGTATGCCCCCACCCCTGAGGGGGCAAAGGACCAGGTTTCCAGGGGTGCAACTTGTGAAATCTCCTCAGGGGTGTGGGAGCATGAACTGCAGTGGCGTGTTCCCAAGTACGATCCAATGACCAATACCCCTTCCAGTACAGCAAGTGCTGCAATCGTCCCTCCTTGGTACCTGGAATCGCATACAGCTTCGACTTCAAATTCTAGTCATGAGGTGGTGTCGACAGGTGATCAGTGGTGATGTCTATGAAACGATCTGGCACATGAAGTTTCAACTGGGAGATGTGAAAAACAGGGTGAATCCGAAGCATATTCCTGGACTTCACTGAAAAGTTTTGGACACCAGAAGTATCTAGTGATGTTTTCCAATGTATCACACATTCCTCGATGACCTGCTGTCTTAGTGTCATGACACAGGTACATCACTTCTTGTTGCAAAGAAGGGGTAGGTATGTAGAGTGAGTGGTTCCGGTAAAGAAGTCCCAGCTCCTCATATAAGCCATGTTGCTTCATGGTGGTTAGTACAAAATGGTTTTGGGGATCTGTAGCCTGACATACCTATTCTAGAAAGGTGGGTACCATGAATAGGAATGAGGCATTAGTAAGCAGCTTTTCTCCTTGAGAGTGAAGACCAATATCAGAATCCATACGAGATAATGCATCTGCCATTTGGTTTTCGACTCTGGGCAGGAATGTGAAAAGGAGGTCGTAGTGTGAAAAAAATAAGTCCACCAGGCTTTTCTGCTGTTCTGACATTCATGTTGTTGCATGACTTTTCGGTTACAGTGATCCGTTCTCACAGTTACTTGATTTAGGTAACCCAGCAATGGATGACTACACTCAGTACAAGCTCTTTTTATGGCCAAGAGTTCCTTCTCCAGGACTGTGTAATTTTGTTCTGAGGTAGATAACGTCTTAAACATGCAATCTATGCAAACTGCAGTTTCAGGACCACCCCAATCGCAGCATTAGAGGCATCGGTCTGCAGAATGAAAGGCCTGTTTTGATCTGGCAGTCTTAGTATGGGAGCTCTTGTGAAGTGCTCTTTGAGTTCCTGAAAGGCCTTGCTGGTGGTCACATTCCATAGTTAACGTACCCCTTTTTTACGAGAGCCGTCAGAGGTAAAATCCTCTGGAAGAAGTTTGGGATTAACTTTCTATAAAAATTGGAGAACCTCAAAAAACTTTGTATGTCTTTCACCAAAGTGGGTTCCTTACATTGTACAATGGCCTGTACCTTTACGTTATCCATAGAAGCTCCAAGACCGATACGGTGAAACCCAGGTAGCTAACCGACGTTTGATGGAAATAGATGTTTTCTAATTTCACATACTATTTATTTTGTAGGAGACGTGCAAGGACTTCTGATACGTGGATGCAATGTTCCTGGAGATTGCGAGAGAAAACCTCTCTAACCTCTGCAGCTGAGTGCGGAGTCAGGGATCAAGCAGGAGCTCTCCCTTCATCATCCCACGTGGCCCAAGCTGCTCGGACCCCCCTCTTCGCCCGAGGTAAGCCTGTGGGCTAATTAAAGAGTGAAATAAGGATCCCGTTGCTGCATTTGCTCTTTGTATGCCAGTAGCACATAATCACATGCTTCGTCGCACTGAGCGTTAGAGTGGCAGAAATCGGCATTCTACGGCGGCGCAGACCTGATGCCTGCACCATTTTGTTATCTCACGCATTGTTTCCATGCCTGCCTCGCCTCTCAACAATGGCAGTGTACGCCTCTAGTTGAAAAGTGCCCTGCTCTCTATAGCCGTCTTTGATTGGCAGTCTCCTGCCTTATCCCCCCTACCAGCTGACTGGTAGGCGGAAGCCGGCACCACGAACAAGGCGCCTGTCCCAAGCCTGTCCGGAGGCGTCCGAGGCTGAGGCTAGGTACACTGCCCATTTTCCATGGACTGGCCAACTCTGCACAGTCCTGGGTCATCCTCCCAAGTACTTGGTAAGCGATTTACCTGCATACGCCCCAATGTGTGATTAACATACTTGACTTTCTGTGGCACAGCCTACCCAAACTGTCTAGTCCAAGCTTCTGGTGGAACTCCGCCTTCTGGCCTATAAACCTAGGTCTAACCATACCAACTTGGGCGGCGCACCGCGTTACCTACTGTATCTGGCCCGTTGCATCAGCACCTTATCATCACATCCTGACATTAATGTATGCTACCTTGTACCTGTCAACTCTCATCAGCATTTTCAGCCCGGTTTTTGGCTGATGCACCTAGCGCAATATTGAGAGCCACTAGCACTATCTGCCTGGTGTGTTCAGTTTTATAATACGGTGCTATCTCTAAATGCTACACCAAACACAGTTAACAATTTTTTTCAGGTTGAGACCTTGTTTGCTACCTGACTCTTTCTTTTCTGGTGCCACTACACCAATATGGATAGACTTACTCGACAGATGTGACCTATGCTGTTATGTATGCTACCCTTATTCGTTGTTCATATTCACCTGCATATACTACTGTGCATCAGTCATCACCACCTAGTTGAGACCAGCATGCCTCTCGCGTTTTAGTAGACACGTGAGCATCCCTGGCCTAACATACTTGTACCTGCACTAGTAATTTGTTGTACCTTGACCTAGTAATTTGTTGTTCCTGCATCTAACTTGCGAATCTCATTGTGACCACAACTGTATTGCCATCCCTTTCCGATCTCACCTCACCTCATTCTCGATCTACCCAGCATGCCTATTGGCACTCGTTATGTCTTGGGACAGGCGCCCTGTCCCTCCCATTGTCTTCACCATAAGCTTCTGAGCGCCAATTAGGTCTAATGTCCCTCTATACTAGCTATCACTAGCATGTTTTCTTCTAGAATTGGGTATTTATTACTTGCAATGTATTGTCCCCATGTTTGCTTTTTTTTTTTCATAACCTGTGATCCATACTTGATATATAATCCGTAGGATTTCTCATCTGCTTTGCCTCTACACAGTCACCTGTTTGGGAATCCTGCCCTCAGGCCTTGCTCTGAGTTTACAATGTACTTGATTCACCTGCCTTGTTGTACATTTCTCATGCTCCTGATCACAATCTCACCTACTAGGACCTCCTGGAACTATAGTACCACCCCCCAACTCCCTTCCACGCTGAAAACGTTGTACAACATTGCATGCCCTCCTGACACTCCTAGCTCTGACCCACTGCTGCCATTGAACAGCCACTCCCCTTCTTCACCTGCACATACCTCATACACTTCGAGCATTCACAACACTGAGACCCCCTACACTATGTCCTGCATCAACCCTTACTTGAATTCCCCGGCTGTATGGCTGGAACTCTTCGCAACTAAACCCACGCCGAACCAACCATGTGCTCTTCATCTCATCAACCTCAGGCTAGGAACTAGATTCTGTCATAAAACTCCAACAGCCACACCATCCTACCTCTACCAAGTTCCACACGCTCCAGGGCAATAGCACAACTATTCCTGAGTCCATAGGCACTACTACCATGTATCTTAAAGACGCAATGATTCTTCTTTTTTTTTTTACATTTATTTATTTACAAGTGTGTACAGTAAAGACATCAAAACTCAGAAATTACAGAAATAAAAGTAAAAGAAACAAAAAAACCCTAAAAGAAATCATTAAACACATTCCAGATTTTCTCATATATAGACAGCTTGCTTTTCAATTTGTAAATCAATTTTTCTGTTCTGGTCAGGCAGTTCATTTCCTGGACCCATTCCTCAAATGATGGAGGGATCCTACCCTTCCACCCTCGGAGAATCAACCGCTTGGCCACAATGAAAGCCCTAAAACAACACTTTTTAAGTACAGAGCTGACATCAGCCAGCCCTGAAACATCACCTAGGATCACCGTCCTAAAATCCAGGACCGACCCTCCACCTGAAATCCTGTCACACACATCACAGACTTTATTCCAAAAATCCCTGACCCGCACACAGCTCCATAGCATGTGTTCCAGTGACCCAACTTCCTGAACGCAACCCCAACAATCCTCACTGTCAGTCATGCCCCTTTTATGAAGTGCTTCAGAACACCAATACACGCGATTCAGAATCTTAATTTGTCGAGACCTTTCACTCAGATTTAACGAACACAAGGAGACATTACCACAGATATTCTGCCAGCCACCAATATCAATCTCAGACCCAATTCTCTCACTCCAAACTCTCCGCAAATTGTCATTACTTTGATAATGTGATACGAAAAGCTTGTATAGTCTACTGGCCAAACCACCTTCCTTCCCACCCGTATCAGCCAGAAATATATTCACATCCAAAGTGTCGGACCAGTCAACCTCACCCACAGACCTCTTCAAGCGTCTATAAGCAGAGTCCGAAATGCCCCCCAAATTCCATCTCTCCCTCAACTCAGCCGCAGTCATCCACCAATCATCATTTCCCAAATCTGAGAGCTGTTTAATACCCATAAGGAACCAATCCGGCCATAGAGGCATTCTTGCATTTAAATGCGTCATGACCTAGCAATGACAAGACTTCCACCCATGAGGCGCGCAAAAATGACGTTGTCAACATACTACCTCTCGAAATCTTTGTATTTGTGGACAACAAGGCTTCGGGGCCCAACAGCCCATAGGCATTCCACTCCGCCACCGCCCAGCTGTCCAATTCACCTCTCAAAAACAGAACAAAAGAATGAGCCGAAAAGGCCAAATGGTAGGCCCTAAAATTCGGGACTCCTAAACCACCCAAATGTACCGTAAGTTGCAACTTCCAAAGACTAAGGAAGTTGCCTGTGGAAACCAGGAGGGATTTTGTCAAAGAGGGACCCATCCCACCTGTATCGATCTTCTTGCAAGAATTCTATATCGGCCGCTCTACACAGGAAACTTTGCGATCTTCTGGCTAGATGGCGGAGGGTGTCCGTTTATCCAAACATTTTGAGACCTACTAATCTAATCTTCTAAAGAAGAGATAACAAGTTGTTATTTATCTTAGGTCATTGTCGGCGCTGACTGAAAAAATAGATTGAGATAATTGAGAAGTAGAGGCTTTGAGCGGCGATGGTTGGAGCGTGCTCATATTTGTTGTTTTTCTGAAACGTATCTGTGTAACTAATGGTAAGTATTGACAGTCAATTGAAACTTGTCACAACGGGGGAAGTTACTTCACTGATGCATCTAAGCTTAAACAGTACAGTGCAGAGTGGATAAAGGGCACAGCAGACTAAATGTTCATGCCATGGCCACAAGGGGGATCGCTGTCAAAAGCGGTGTTGCAACACAGGACCACATACTTCCACGCTGCGCACAGAGTGAAAAAAATTGAGACGAGGCTAGCTATTTTAGAACTCTGGAAGATGTACCAGGAGGAGCAGGATCTGCCTCCTGAGGATTGGATACTTAATCAGTGTAAGGAGGAAGGTGTTGAACCTTCTGCTCCCCTTACCTCGCCCGAAGTAAATGGCGATAGAACAGAAGATGTAGGATTTTATCTGTTGCAGGAACTAAAAGCGGCGACACAGTATAGTAATCTGATATATGAACCACCTGCCTACAGCAGTGACGATAGTCCAGAAAAGACTAAAAGAAAGGAGGAGCTCTTTATGATCTTACTGGACAAGGAGGAGAAAAGCGAACAATCAAATATGACCACAGACATAGAACGAGAGATTATGAGATGGAAAGGGGAAAAGGATAAAACTGATGAGGTAACGCTAATGTAGAATTAATGAATGGATGGGTGGACAGATATTGCTCAAGCTCAATGGGAAAAGTATTGAGGAAGTTAGGCAAAGAGAAGATCAAGATGAACAGGATAGAAAAGAAAGAGAATGAGAGAAAACAGAAAAAAGATTGAAAGAAGATGAGCATTAGAGTAAGAATAGACAAAAATGAGAACAGATGTATGAGGAAGAACAGCAAAAGAAGGAAGAAATGGCAGAGGAGCAAAGGAAGTATGACAACAGGGAGAGAGCAATTGAAGAATGGGATAGGCACAAAAAGAAGCGAGTAGAGGTGGAAGCACAGAAATGAAGGGATAAAAGAATAGAAAGATGAAGGGAAGAAGAAGAGCATAGAGCGAATAAAAGAAGGGAAGAGAAAAAACAAGAAGAGGAAAGAGTTAGATGTGAAGCGAGAAAGCAAAGAGAATTAGATGAAGAAACAGAGGAAAAAAGAAGACAAAGGCAACGCAATATTGATCGCATTCAGAAAGAATTAATGGAACAGAGTCCAGTAATATCATGGGGCAATATAGAGGAGTTCCTCCCGTCACAGGGAGCAACATCAGGACCATCCAGGATAACCCTAGAGGAGAGTTTTGAAATAGCGAGCATAAGGGAGAGGATCGATAAAGCCTATCAAGACTTAAGAGAAAGTAGCAAATTGGGAAGCCGAGGGAAGAGAGAACAATCCATGGTCCTCCAATCATGAAGTGAGGAAAGAGCACCATTCAGTCTCGAGCATAGAGACTTGCCCTTAGACAGTTTGACTTTAAATAAGGGTGATGGGGACGAAAGCCACACTAGCTGGGGTCTAGATATGTCAGATGAAGACAGAGAAACCTTCTGTTGGGAGGAGGGAGGAAGAGCATGCGGTCCCGAGGGATGTCTGCAGACAGACAAGGAAGTTAGATGGTCTGATCTAGAGCAGCTAAGGATAGGACACCAGATCCTATAGCATATCCAGACTGACCTAAAGGATGGTCGTATAATGAGAAATGAGAGTCACCACCATATGTGAGCAGCCTGAGGTCATTTCCAGGCAGAAGGCGATCAGGAAACATTGGGCCCCATTATAACCCTGGCGTTAGCCGTCCCTGTAAAACTAGTACAGCTGCCGCTGGAGTAGCATTTTTTCCGGCACCCGTCAATGAGGAATTACTGGGTAATTCCGACATTGCCGGACCTGGTAATTTCAGCATTGCCGGGTACCGGTGCCTGTCAGTCCCCATTCCCATTTTAGCCCCATAGGGCTCAATGTGAATGGGGATGTTGGTTGCACCGGCACCGTCTTTGACGGTGCCGGTATATCTGTCATGCTGCTCTCCCAGACCTTGCAGGTTGACAGGCGCCCGCAAGCACAGCTTGTAGTATGGCGGTCCGGGAACTACGGTACCGGCATGCTTACTAGTACCGTAGTTCCCAGTCCACCATGCTTATAATGAGACCCATTGTCCCCACTATGGATAGGCAAACAATGGGAGCTCATTGCAGATTTGGGTCCATGTAGTTTCCTTTATTGGAGAAAGGAGGGGCCAGATTGCAGTATATTCCCTGGCCACAAATGGGATAAACATAATTTAAGATGTAAACGTCCCAGTTTAATGGCGGGTGCGGGGAAATGGATTTATGAGCTAGAAAAGATGACAGGGGGAAATAGTCTGGCAATAGGGAACATTAAGTGTCTTCTAGCAGTCATTGTTGGGGAAAGGGCTGATGACATTTGGACAAGAGCAGGGTACTCAAGTGTCACGGCACAGAACACAGCACACGATGGAGCGCCATTTAACAATTGTAGAGCAGATGTCTGGAGTGCACACTGGGTACAGTATCCTGATACATCAGATATGGGTGCAATTACGGCACGTAACATGAAAGATGATGAAGATCCACTTGTTTACATTCAAAGTATTCAGGAACGGTGGACTCTTGAAATGAGGGAGCCATGGGGAAAATCAGTGGCAGTATTCTACCACATTTTGTGTCAAGGATTGCCAGAACAGGTACAGAGATAGGGCAAGAAATTAGTGGGAATGGAAGAGAAGCCATGGGCAGAGATACAGTTTACTATAGCACATCACTTCCGGTCGTTACAATAGAAAAATAATAAGAAGGCAGATGCTAGAAAACTTGAGGAAGCCAAGTTAGTTCAGAAAAAAATGTCAAAGTATGCCATAGAAGGGGCGGTGTTGACAAGCAGAGAAGGATTGGTAATGCAGCAAGCAGTGGGCACATCATAGGTGAATAATCAATGCCAAATGGACCAAGGAGGGAATGGGTTTATGCTGCGAGGCAGAGGAATGGGCTACAGAGGAAGGGGTGGTTTTCAGAATAATCAAGGTAGTTTTCAGAATATGCAGAATGATAATCATAATGTGCAAGGAGGATTCAACTAAGGGGGCTAGTCAGAAGAGCTCCTCCAATATGTTGGACACGCGGAATGACAGGGCACATTGAGCGCACATGTGGAAGCCAAGGGTATCTACAGAATGGGAAATTCTCAAGAGGGGGGACAGCTTATCCTCAAGCATATAGCTCACAGGCTAGGGATGGGTTTGGCCAAGATCAGACAGTGTATCAAGCACAAGCGCTGCAGATGCAACAGGCATTACACCCACAGCAAGCACCATTGAATCCACTGCAAGGGCTGTCAAAGCATGCACCCATGCAGATACAGCAGAATGCAAACACAGGACAGTTATTGACCCCAAGAGTAGGGGGTGTCCCTGTGGTTGGAGATAGCCCTTTTACAGGTACAGGGATTAGTATGTACCCACAATAGGACAGCTCACAGGGCAAATTGATGTGATCAGTACTATCGGTGACACCAGACTCTTAAGAAGAACCAAGGGTTGTTGTGACGATAGGAGGCACATTTTTTTCTTTTTTAGTAGACACTGGGGCTACTCGTTCATGTGTACGAGAGGGAAAATACCCAATGTCGGGAAATGCCATGAATGTACAAGGTTTCTCTGGAGCTACAAGCAGAGTTCCTTCTACCGATGAATTACCAGTCTCCATAGGAGAGTGTGACATGTCTGTTCCATTATTGTATTCAAGGCAGATACCGGTTAGAATTCTAGGACGAGATTTAATGATGAAGCTTAATATGATGATTTCTTTTACCGATGAAGGCATATTATGTTCTTCTCCAGGGATACAATATATGAACGTGGGCGAATGTATATTGGCGTTACAGGGCAAATGGCTCTGCAAGGAATGCCATTAGAGACAGAAGTCTTTCTTTATTGGGTACACATTTTGTTGACGTGGCTACCCGGCTTAGTGGGAAAGATTATGAGGATACCTGATGAGTTTTTTTTCAGGCCACAGGTACCTATGGACGAAGAGGAGTTAAATGCAGCCATAGTGCGAGGGAAATTGGCCATGCTCGAAGGAACCGATGACGAGGGCAGGCCATGGAGAACAGTGATTACTATTGGGGAAGGGTATAGATTGACTGACGTCACTGACGAGGATATGTTTAGAGATGATCCATCAGATGATGAAGTAATATTCGAGATGAGTATTACATATTTAATCAGAATAGAGAAAAGGAAAATCCCACAGCGTATGGTGATAGTGCGGCAGCGCCCAGTATTTTTTGATGAAGATTTGGAAAAAGTGCCAAACTCTTTATGGACTACAGGCCCCTATGACAGAGGCTTATTGAAGGGGATAGGTGAGGTTAAGATTAAGCTGAAGCCAGGGGCAATTTTGCCTCGAGCAAGACAGTATCCAATGTCTCGAGAGGAGATGAGGGTATTTTAAGACTATGGGGGTCATTCCGAGGTTGGAGGTAAGCAACGGCCCTTACCGGCATGGCGCAAATAGCGTGTCCGTGTAGTCAATAGCCCGCTAATAGAGGGCTATTACGACTTCGTGGGTACAAGCTTTGCACCATGCCGGTAAGGGCATTACTGCCATGCCGTTGAAGGCACGAAAAATGACCTTAGCGGCCTCATGCATAGCGCAGATAGCACTACCGGCATGAACCAATGCAGCAGTAGTAGTAACCGCTAATAACGGTCACCGTAAATAAGTGGAACCGGAAGTAGCGTCATCGCACAGGCATGGGAAGGAGCACGGTGGCCATCTTTAAAAACACAATCCATTGCTATGCTCAGCACACAGGACCTGTGGGATTCTGCTGTTTATTTGAAAACCTTCATCCAACACACCACAATAGGTCTTGGCCAACATGAGTGACCCCAACGTATGCCTGCACAACCCACCCATGTATCAAACAACGTGATCATCCAAACTCAAATGCCTATTACCCTTGATTGTGTGGAAGATCATTTGTCCAAATGTATGTATGATGCCTATCAAAACATCACTCATGCCGTCCCTCTCTTCGACCCCCACAGGTTCTGACCATGACAGCGATGGCCAGGACTCAACCCCCGAAAAAACCACACCCCGGAAGAGGTCCTGGAATGATGCCAACCGCCCTTCCACCTCGAAGGGGCAACCCAGGGGCCGCAGAGCACCACCAGTCAAGACACCCCAGGTTGCCAGTGCAACGGTGCTGCCAAGGGTTGTAGAGGTGGAAGCGCCAACGCCCATTGCCCAGCCTGAGGAATCAACCGAGGCACCACACTCGGAGGAGTCAAGTTTGGCTGGGGAGGTGGCAGCCACAGCACCCCAGGCTACGGAGGAGCCACAGGATGAGGTATGGGTGTCTGTTGAGGACGATTCCTTAGAACTGCCACAGACGCCCAGTTCACAGGCATCCACCCAAATCTCATCCCTTAAGACAGACCACGCCACCACCCTGGAGCAGTCTGAACGGGAGCTAATTGAAGGGCCCTTTAGTCCGATAGTGGCAAGTAGTGAGTCCGAGCAAGACACCCAGCAACCGTCGACCTCCAGAGGTGCACCCGCAGGGCCGCAGGGTGCAGATCAGCTGACTGCCCTTGTGCGGCAGTTTGTTGAGGACAACGCACAGACTAGGCAGGAGTGGCGGGAGAACATTGTCTCTCTAGGCAGGAGCATCTCAGACAACAACGCCTCCATGGGCAAAATATTTGCGGAGAACACTAGGAGGTATCCACCCTGTGCCAGGTACTAAGTCGCATAGCCGATGCAATGGAGTCAGGGCGTCCGGCAACCCAATTCGAGCAGGCGGCCACATCATCCTCGTCTAGATCCAACCAGATGAACCCGCTCCGCAGGTCATCACGCACCCTGCACCGGCCAGACATGCCGCCATCTGGTCCAGGGAGTGTTAATAAATAGTCTGGGCAGCCTGATGTAGGCATTAGAGACTTGATGGGACATGTGTGGGGGAGTTGTGGGGGGAATGGGAGGGGGGTGAGGGTGTGTGGGGTAGTTGTGGGGGGAGGGGGTTGAGGGTGTGTGGGGGGAGGGAAGGGGGGCGAGGGTGTGTGGGGGAGTTGTGGGGGGAGACAGAGGGGGTTGAGGGTGTGTGGGGGAGTTGTGGGGGAGGGGGAAGGGGGTGAGGGTGGTGGAGAGTTATTGCATCATTTTCATTGTTAAATTTAATACACCCGTTGTGTCAAAAGCAAGACCTGAGTGGACATTCATCATTGCGCATGTGTCATTTATTCATATACAGTGCCCACACCCAGTGCCCTCTATCCAACTATCATGTCACCCTCTGCAGCCATGTGTGTCAGAAATATTGTGCAATCACTGATTGGCGCACAGCACGTCCCTCCTGTGCATCGGCACCGCGATGATGTGCAGTCACATCTTCTTCATCCCCTTCATCATCACCAGGTGGTAGCAGTTCAATGTCAGGGGGCAGGGGCACGTTTTGTCGGATACACATATTGTGCAGCATTACACATGCCATGATGATCTTGGCCACCTTCTCATGCCTGTAGAGGAGTGCCCCACCCGACCGGCTAAGGCGGCGAAATCGTGCCTTCAACAGGCCAAAGGTCTGCTCAATGACCACACGGGTACGGGTGTGGGAATGATTGTAGTCCTCCTCGTGCGTGTTCTGTGGGTTCCGGACAGGGGAGAGGCGCCACGGCTTCAAGGGATAGCCACTGTCACCTGCATGGGAGACAACAAAAGGTACATGTCAGTCGAATCATGATGGACAGCTGTAGTAGTCACACATGCCTGCAGATTATCGTTGGACACATGCACATGTCCCTGGTTGTATGAACGCCATTTTTAGGGCCTCAATGTGTCCTGTGCCATGGGTTAATGGTGTGGGTTGCATCTTCAAGATGATACACGGTGTGCACTGACGTCTTGTTGCTCATGCATTGTGTATGCATACAGCTGTGTTCTTGTCAAAGTTGTGATGTGTTCCTGTATGATATTCTTACTGGGAGCGTTGGCAGTGGTCTCTTCAATATTAGGCATTCAGCACTGAATTTTCACATGGTGACATGCAGCATTCCTGTGGTTGTGGCGGCCCTGTAACAGACAGTGGATTCCCTTGGTGGTTCAATTCAATGCACTCCCAAGGATGCTTCTCCTGTGTCGTGATTTGCTGGAGACAGCAACATAGTGCATATACACTTCATGTTGCTGGATGGTGTTGCTGGATGGTGTTACGGAGGGTGAGGTCCCGCTGATGAGTGGTGCAATTGTTGTGGGATGTGGGGTGGTTTACTGTTAGTCATGTTGTGATAGTTGTCGACCTTACTTCATTCCTATGGGATTTGGGTGTCATGTTCCGTTTGGGATGCTTTGGGGCACAGTGTTTGGTGATGTGCACATTGTGCAGTCACATCGACATTAACACCATGGTGGTGTATGCATCCCTCCCCAAATTTCAATGCCATGTGCTGGTCATGCAACTTACCAAGCAGCCAGGCACGTCGTCCAGCATGTCGCTCCATGAAGCGTGGTAGCGTGGAGTTCCGCAGGACCATAGAGTCATGAGTTGATCCGGGATATCGGGCACAACAATGTGTGATGATCTTGCTAGTGTCGCATACCATCTGCACATTGATGGAGTGGTATTGCTTGCAGTTGCAGTACACCACCTCCATAGCATGCGGGACCACCAACTACAAGTGGGTGCAGTCGAGGGAACCTATACAATTTGGCATGCCTGCCAGTGCATGGAAGCCAACTTTTGTATCGAAAATCTCCTGGGGAGTCCGTGGTAGGGATATGTAGTCCCTTGTGTGCTTGAGGAGGGCATCCAGCACTTGGTTCAGAATGCGATAAAATATGGGTTGTGATATGCCATGCATGTGCCCCACTGTGTGCTGGTAGGTGCCTGTGGCAAGGAAGTGGAGCACAGACACTACCTTCAGTAGAGGGGGGATGGCTGTGCGTATTTCAATGCGGCTGACAATGTTGTTGTGTATCATGTCCACAATGGTGATGGTGTGCCGGTCCAGACGCTACAGGGTGTGGATCTGCTCAGGGGTTAGGTTGAAAGGACTGGCTCTGATGCCAGATATTGGGGGCTGCCTGCGTGGTAACGCTGGCTGCACTGGTGGGGCATGCTGGGCCTTTCTCACCCTCCTTCTCCTCCTGCGTCTCCTCTGTGGTGCCGGCTGTTGTTGTTGTTGTTGCTGGTGTGGCAATGCAAGCATGTCCTCCAGCTCCAGTATTGCTAATACTATTGGAATCATCCTGGTGTGGGAGTGGGTGTGGTGTGTGGGTGTGCTCCTTTTGTACTTGGCCAGACTCCATTGCCTCCACCTGTGCTGATTGTGTACACCTGTGGCAGTTGGGAACACTGCACAAGGCATTTTACGGTTGGTTCGCGATGCCAGTATTACCGGCATGCCGGTATCGCATATTAGCGCCTTCATGATGCCGGTATTTGCTTGTCTGCCTCCCTTTAGTGGCATGCCGCTATTGCCGGTATGATGCGCCGCGTGCCCGCGCCCATGCTGCTATTAGAGGTACTGTTATTTACGGTGCCGCTAATAGTGGATTGGCAGGTCGGAATAGCTTGGAGCAGTAAGCGATGCCGGTAATACTTTACCGGCATAATTTCTCCCTTACCCCCAACCTCGGAATGACCCCCTATATCAGCCCTGATGGTACAAGGTATTTCAGTGATGTCAGAGTCACCGTGTAATATCACAGTGTATCCGATTAACAAATCGAAGGGGTGGTTGTGGAGATTTATCCAAGATATGAGACTGATTAACCAGAATGAAGAGGCAGAGTTTCCTTTAGTTCAGAATACGGTGATGATACTATGTAGTATCCCAGCAGAAGCACTGTATTTTACTTGAAAAAAACATTTTTCTCAATCCTGTTGCAAAAGGACTCCAAAGACCTTGGGATAGCCTATGACCCTGGACTTAGAATTCAGTATAAACTACGTGCTGCAGCCTATTCAACAGCAATTGTTGCAGCAAAGAAAATGTATTTTGCTCAGAAAATTGAATTATCGTTGTCTCAGCCCAAAGCCTTGTTAGCTTTGTTGATATGTCTTTCATCCTCAGCTACACTGGTGCCTTCGGTGAGTCCCTCCCAGGAGCTATGTGACTCATTGTCACAGTTTTTTATTTCTAAAATAGAAACTATCCACGCTAATATTGCACTGGCTACAACAATGTCTGCCCCTGTGATTGAACCCCCTGTTTTTAGTAATCTGACTGGTTCTGAGGGCTGGTCCTCCTTTCCTCTATTTACTGAGTTGGAGATATCGATGGCCATTCAACATATTAGTCGGGTGCTCCGTCTGACGTCATGCCTCTGGTAGTTATGAAGGAGATTTCTTCAAAGTTATTGAGTGAGATTAGGCTGTCAGTTAATACTTCCTGTCTGACAACAGGCATCATGCCGGAGCTTAAGATCGCTATGGTGATTCCGCTATTGAAAAAATCCCTCATTGGACCCAACTTTACCATCCAACTACTGTCCTATCTCACTCCTACTATTCTCTATGGACTTTTGGAGGCCATGATCCCTTCTATGTTGTCTTCTTCTATGGAATCCTCACAGCTCTTTGCCCCCACCAAGTCAGGTTTTAGGCCTGGCCTGGGCACAGAAAGTGGGTTAGTCTCTGTCCAGGATGATATGGCCAGGCTGGTTGGTGCAGGAGGTGTCAGCGCCCTGATTTTATTAGATCTTTCTGCGGCATTTGACACTGTTGACCATCCCACCTTGCTAGCCCGCCTGGCCCAGGTCGGTATTTCAGGTCAGGTGCTTGCCTGGTTTACTTCCATCCTCACCAAAAGAACACAAATATGTTCTCTTTCACCTTTCTTTTCGGGCTCATCAGTTTTTGGCTGTGAGTGTCCGCAGGGCTCTGCCTTGTCTCCCATTGTCTTTAACATTTACATCTGGCCTCTTGTGTGTCTCATCCTCTCCTTTGGCATCAGGTGTTATTCTTATGCCGACGACACTCTGATCCTTAGTTGTTTAGGTCACGATCAGGCTGAGTTGTTGTCGTGCTTACATCAATGCCTGTCTGCCGTGGGGGACTGGATGAACCTCAATTGGCATAAGATGAATGGAGACAAGATGGAGGTGTTGGTGGTGGGTTCTCCCCCTGATCCTTCACTCTCGGTTTCTTATTTCTGGCCACCTTCTCTTGCCCCCCTTCCTGTCCCAGTTACTAAGGTGAGGAACTTGGGAGTGGTTATCTCGTCCACCCTTTCTATGGAGGCACAAGTATCGGCCGTCTGTCAAACAGGCCATTTCCATCTTAAGAATTAAGAAAGGTGTATCCTTATGTACCTCTGAAGTTGTGTCCGCCGGTGGTGGCAGCCCTGAGCTGTCTGGACTATTGTAACTCATTATATCTGTCTCAGCCTAACAGTACAGTCCAGCGGCTCCAGTGCCTGCAAAATCTTGCGGCCCGTGTGGCTACGGGCTCCCCATATGGGGCTAATATATCACCTGTTATTCGCTCCTTGCACTGGTTGCCTGTCCCTCAGCGAATTTGGTTCAATTCTCTTTGTTTGGTACACAGTGCTCCTTATAATCAAGGGGCTGAATATCTTTGTGGCAAATTTATTTGCTACCTTCCTGCTCGCTCAGTACAATCAGCATCGGTTGCTGTGTGTTCCCTCTTTTTGCCAATCCCGTATTGGAGGCTGGTTTTTTTGGAGGCTGCGGCCCAATTAGGGAACAACCTTCCTTGGACACTGAAAAGCGTATCTAACCACCTGGCATTTAGAAGGGCCTTGAAAACATATTTGTTCTAGTTGTGTATGCGTGATGGCTTTGGATCACTGTCTTCATCTCTCTATCGCGATGATACCCCCGGGTGACGGTGCGCTCTACAAGTTCCCATAACATAACATAAAATTACGTAACATAACATGACATAACATTATATAACAACACCTTACGTCATTTACGTTTTGCCAAACTAAACTGAAGAGCACTCATTTGCCACAAGGGTACTGTGAGTCTCCATCGATCTTTAATAGGGTCCTGCAGATGGACTTAGGCAACATTGATTTGAAAAGTGTTGTGCTGCAGTACGCAGATTACATTTTGGTTTGTAGCACGACAGAAGATGAGTGCAGGCAAGATTTGATTCAGTTAACTACTATTCTAGCAGACAAGGGATTTAAAATGGATAAGGAGAAGCTGCAAAATTGGCAAGAAGAGGTGTTTTACATAAATCAGTTAATCTCACATGAGGGGAAGAGAGTCACACCTGAAAGAGCTGAGGTGATTATGAAAACAGCAAAACCGCACTGTTAGGGAGAATTTTCATTTCATGGCTAATTTCCCTTACCTAGTGAGTCCCTCAGCAGCTTTGCTGGATCTCTGGAGTTGTTTCTTAAGAGTGTGAGCTTTCCCCCACTCTTGTATTTTGCTATGTGTTTTGACCTATTTTTGTGATTGTGGGTGTTAAGACGGATTTCTGAACTCTGTCCTGGTGGCGCAGAAGTTCAGAAGGCCAACCTAATTACTTGGAACAGGGTAACCTCTGGACAAGCCAGACCAATCAAGGTAGCGATCGCGGTGGTCAAGACTAGATCTCAAGAGGGGTGAGGGTGACTGAAAGCCCGCAATGAGCACACAAAGCAAGAGCGCTTACAAACTACTCCAAACAGTTGTTATATCAAAAATAGATACACATTTATTTTAAGGCCTTTAAAACAATGACCGTAGCGAGAAAATCACAATATCACAATATTAAACCAACACATACCATATCAACACCATATATATACAAATACACAGTCGCAAGCGTTTAAAGCACGAAATATGTAGTCCACCTGAAAGGAAAGGAAAACAGGCAGTGCGATAACGCTTTAGACTCAGTTCGCCTTCAGAGGCACCTAACTAGATGGAAGTCCGAGCCCTGCGAAGAGTGGAGCCTTGTGCTCAAAGTACCTGCCACGCCGGTGCCAACGGGCAAAAGGGGAAGCTCTTCGGAGGAAGTCAGGCAGTTCGGGTTAGTGCACAGCAGAAGGAGAACAGGTTCCGCAACTCAAGCGCAGCCTCCACAGCGAGCAGAAGCAGAGCGCGAGTACGGCAAAAGGGTGCTGTTTTTACACAGCAGGGAAAAGCAATGGGATACTGCAGGAGGGCGACCAGATCCTAGATATACTACTCACCGGTCCCCGAAGCAAGCAGGCCCAGGCTTCTCCACGTTAGTTTCAGCAGCTGGCAGGTTCAGAAGAGCAGGGAACGCCTCGTAGTCGTGTAGAGCAAAAAGACGTCCCAATCGACGAAACCAGCACAGTTTTGTTGCCGCACAGGACAACGGAGCGGCCGTGTGTATTCGAGCCAAATGAACCCTCCTCCCTTCAGACCTGGGGACGCCAAGCATACGAAGCGTGGGAGAGGGACAAGGACTCGCAATACAACACAACCTGGCGGCGGTCGCAGAGCCAAACTCCTTTGCAAGCTGGTCAGTCAACTGGATGGCCCAGAGACGCTTCCGAAGGCTTACTTGGCAGGAGATGGTTGAAGATGCCGGGAATAGCTGTTCCTGCTATTCCAAAGGTCGAAGCACCAGTACAGGCCTTCTGGTTCGATCAAAGGAGGACAGGGGCTCTCCGGACGACAGCAGTGCAAAGGAGGATTCCTTCAGCGGGTCACCAGCGATTCCTCGGTCCAGCCTCGTAGTTGCAGGATACTTGGCTCCTGTATTCCTTCGTTCGTGAGAACTCAGGAGATCGACATCGTAGTGGTGTTTCCAGCCCCCTCTTATCCACGGTTCCCTTCGCGCCAAAACGGAGGGGAGCCAATGGGAGATCCGCTCATCAAAACACATACCATACGTGGACCAATCACGGACCACGGTGGTCCCAGGCATTTACACCACCCTAGACTCTCTGGCACCCAGGATGTGTATTGGGACCAGACATCCCAGCCCACACCCTGGAGGCACACAAACGACATGTAGAAGCCCGCGAAAGCAACTGCGTTTCGCGGGAAAGTACATGCCCAAATAAGGAAGGCCCCGGGTCGCCGGACCTGGGGAAGGTGAAGGGAGCAAGACGGACAGTGGACAGGACAAAGGAGCCTCGCGGTCTGGCCATTTTGGGAGCCAGGCCACCATTTTGGGTTCAGTGCGAAAAACGTGCTCAGAACGCCAAAAGGAGCTCAAAATAAACAAAACGATCGCTGCCACCATTCGAGTCCCTGAATGACTTGCACCGATCAAATACCATCCTAAAAGAGTATCTAGGGCCTGTAGAAGGCTAGAGACCCAAGAGAGCTGTAACTTAGCTTACAGTGCCCTCTTGTGTCATGTTGCACTAAAGCCGCAACATGATAGAAGAAACTACGGGAAACAGCGTTCCCCGGTACTGACTGTCTTAAGGGCATGTCAGTTTCCCCGTAAGAAAGGAGCGAAAGCCCAGAGAAGTGCGGCAGAAGGCTGTACTTCTCTGGCAAAGTCAAGAACAAGGTTAAAAACAATAGCAAAAAGTTTAGGGGTTGCCACATGGAAGGAAAATTCCCTACAATTATGAAATCTTTCCTAACACTCGCCCCTCCCAGACTATGGACAGGGGGAACTAATCCACCCCTGGATGAGTCTCTTGTTCAGGTCGGTTAAACATTCTGGACAACCCATCAGCATTGCTATGTTGGACACCTGGTCTATGCTCAATAGTGAAGTCGAAGCCTTAAAGACTTATGGACCACCTAAGCAACTTTGGATTCTCCCCCTTCATGTTCATTAGCCACTTTAACGGCTTATGGTCAGTCTGCACAGTGAAGTGGGTCCCATAGAGGTAGGGCCTCAGCTTCCTTAGGGCCCACACAACAGAGAAACATTCTTTCTCTACCGTGGACCATCTGAGCTCTCTGTCCTTAAGCTGGCGACTAATAAAACCGATAGGGTGTTCCTTACCCTTCTCATCTACTTGTGATAGTACAGCTCCTATCCCAGTGTCAGAGGCATCCGTCTGCACGATAAAAGGTCTTTGATAATCAGGGGCCCTGAGCACAGGGGCCTGGCACAAGGAGTCTTTTAAGCCATTGAAGGCCTTCTCACACTCTTCGGTCCAAGTTACCTTCTTGGGTTTCTTCGGAGTTGTGAGGGCAGTCAGAGGAGCAGCTATGGTGCCATAGTCTGCCACAAAAGTGCGGTAATACCCCGTGAGTCCTAAAAAGGCTCTCACTTGGGTTTGCGTAGTGGGGGTAGGCCAGTCTTGTACCGCTGGTACCTTACTGGATAGAGGCTGTCTCCTCCCCCCACCTACTACGTCCAAGGTAAACCACTGAGCCTTGTCCATTTTGGTGAGGGGCCACTCGGACACCCTCAAAAGAGCTATCTGAAGGACTGCTTGGGAACAGGTCGGGGAGAGGTTCAGACTCCTCTCCCGCAACGTCTGAAGCCAGTAGCAGTGCTGCGATTTCGACGCTTGGGCCGAAAGCCTTCAGCCTATTCATGTGAAACACTTTGGGAGCCTGTCCAGGCCTTCCAAGGTCCACTGAATAGTTAACCTCACCCAGGGGCTCCACCACTGGGTAAGGGCCTGACCAATTGTCCTGTAAAGCTCGAGGCCTTATGGGATTCATGATCAGGACTTGCTGACCAAGTGTAAAGTTGATGAGGGAAGCTTTCTGGTCGTACCAATGTTTCACCAGCGCTTGCCCTGCCTTCAATTTATCACTAGTCAAGCCCATCAGAAGTACCATCCGTTTTCTGAGCCCTAGCACATAATCAACTACATTGGTAGTAACAGGGGGAGTGGGCATCTCCCATCCCTCTTTGACGATGGCTAAGGGTCCCCGTACGGGATGACCGAACAGAAGTTCGAAGGGGCTGAAGTCAACACCCTCCTGTGGTACCTCTCGGTAGGCAAACAGTAAGCATGAAACAAGAAGATCCCATTTTCTTCTCTGAGGCTCCTCCAGAGCCCCAATCATGCTCTTTAACGTCCTGTTAAAACGCCCCCCCAGACCATTGGTCTGGGGGTGGTATGCAGAAGAGAACCTGTAGGTGACCCTACATTCTATCCACATAGCCTGCCTATACTTCGACATAAAGTTGCTGCCATCATCCGGCACAACTTCTTTAGGGAAGCCAACCCTAGTAAACATGCCGAGTAAAGCTTCTGCAACTGGCTTGGCAGTTACAGTTGTAAATGGGACGGCCTCAGGATACCGGGTTGCATGGTCGACCAGCACCAGGATAAACCTATTGCCTGAGGATGTTTGCGGGTCAAGGGGACCAACCATGTCGATCCCTACCCTTTCAAATGGTACCCCCACAACTGGGAGCGGTACCAACGGAGCTTGGATTGTCGCACCAACCTTACCAGACAACTGGCAGGCGGCACAACTCCTGCAGTGACTTTCTACTTGCTCCCCCATCTTGGGCCAGTAGAAGTGCATGGATAACCTTTGCTTGGTCTTCCTCATACCGAGGTGACCAGCAAGGGGAACTTCATGCGCCAACTGCAGGAGGAAGGGCCTAACAGCAAGGGGAACCACCAACCTCCTATGGTCTCCTTCTGTAGACTCTGTGGGCTCACTATACAGGAGTCCACCTTCCTGGTAAATCCTATGCATCCCAGGAGGTTCACCCTCAAGCTGGGAGCAGGCCTGTCTCCTTAGGCCTTCCAGAGATGGGCACTCAAGTTGGCCTTTACTGAATTCGTCCCTATCAGGACCTCCTTCAACTAACAAGTCTTTTAGTTCAGGATGATCGTTGGGGTCGAATACTTCAGGCATCGCCACCTCCTCGTCAGGCTCGGGCGATTGACCAACTTCCTCCACCGCAGTGGTAGGCGAGCTCGGGGGAATATTCTCTTTCCCCCGTCTTGACTTGTAGACTCCTTTCGCCTTGGGTTGCCCCTTCGGCTGGGGCGGCGTATTGGACTTGGCCAATGCTGCCCGTGCTTGAGACCGTGTGTAGGGTCTTTCGGCAGTGTCTCCTACGAGCCCTAAAGCTCTGAGATCATTGCCCAACAAGACCTTTCCCGGGACGTTTCTCTGAATGCTCACTGGAATCCTGACTGCTGTACCATTTAAAGTAAGATTTACAGGGATCACGGGAAACATACGGAGGGGGCCGTCAGCCAACTTAGTGGGCATCAGAGTAGCTCTGGCAACTTCCTCTGAGTCTACCAAGGTAGAATCCACTACAGTTCGACTGCACCCACTATCCCTAAGAGCTGGAGTATCCACTCCATTGATCAGCACACTGTCTTTAAAGTAGTGCTTGGTATTATCCGGAATCCTAGCATACGCCTCTGCGACTTTAGGCTCCCAGGAACCCAGGGACACTAAAACTACCTCGGCCTCTATTCCGCTGGGAAATGAGTCCGAGGAGAAGGATGCTCCTGTAATCTCTTCTTCCTCGTAGGAGGAGAAGGCCAGATTAGCGGAGTGGACCCCCAAAGGTCTAACCTTACAACGGGGATCCCCCTTCACATGGTCAGTTGCTCCACAAGAAAAACAAGCCCCAGTGGGCTGTTTACGTAGGGAGGCTTATTGTAACCAGAGTTCTGTTTCGGAGGCGCACCTCCACTACCCTGTGAGTTCTCTTGTGTCTTACCCTTGTTTTTCTTTTTGTGGCCCTTTTGGGAAGAAGATTTAGCAGATTCCCCACCCTCCATATCTTTGGACTTTTTCCCCTCCTCCTGCTTACCAGGATGAGTTTTGTCCTTATGGGACACTCGATGTGACACCCATAAGTCTGCTGCAATGGCCAGCTTCTTAGGATCTATCTCCTTCGAATCGGCCAAATGCTGCTTAAGCTCCGGGGAAGAAGAAGCAAAAATGTGTTCCAGCATGACAAGATTTATCATGCCGTCGAAGGTAGAAACCTTATAGCCTTCGACCCAGCCAGTTAAGTTTTTCAAAGATTCAGCGACATAAGATACCCAAGTACCACCTTCCTTTTTCTTATACTCTCGAAAACGCTTTAAATATTGGGCCGGAGTCTTCCCAAACTTTAAAATGAGAGTCTGCTTTAACATTGCGAAATCAGCCCGCTCAGCCTTCGACATTTCCATAATGGCACTACAGCCAGAATGGGGCAGTCTACTGAGCAACCACGCAATCTTATCAGCATTGTCAACTTCCTGGACCTCGCATGCATACTCAAACGCATTCAGCCAGTCCATAATGTCATTCCTCTCTTCATACACACTGAGCAGATCTTTTGGAAACCGTGGATGAGAGGAAGCCCCAGACCCATGTCCAGGACCCTTGGATCCATTTGCAACCTGAAGCTTGGCCAGTTCCAACTGGTGATTCCTGTCTTTTTGTTTTTCTGCCTGTTCGATTTTTAGTTTGGCTATGCTGAATTCATGCTCCTGCTGCCTAAACCGCAGCTCTTGCTTCTTGAATTCAAGCATAGCCTCCCCATCAGCACTGGCAGAGGAAACATTAGACAGCTCGTCCTCCCTGTCCTCGTGGTCGCGGTGGAACAGTGCGGCGGCAGAACCGTCGGTTCTACCAGTGAGAGCAGCCCCACCACCTTCCGCACTGTCCTCAGAAGTAATAGCGTCAAGCTGCGCTTCTTGCCACGCCACGATTCTTTGGATCATTTCCAATTTCGTGCCTTGAGAGGAAACACCTCTCTCCGCACACATCTTTTTCAGCGTTTCTGATTTGGAAGCATTTAAAGTTAACAACGTACTTGTTTCCATACTGTTTGATAGGACTATGGCCTTTTTAAAGTTATACTATAACAATTCACTACGTGTACTGTTTGGAATAACCTGAAATGCCTTAGTTCGAGCGCAACACTGGATACCTTCAGTCGTATCCCACCGCTGTACACCAATTTGTTAAGACGGATTTCTGAACTCTGTCCTGGTGGCGCAGAAGTTCAGAAGGCCAACCTAATTACTTGGAACAGGGTAACCTCTGGACAAGCCAGACCAATCAAGGTAGCGATCGCGGCGGTCAAGACTAGGTCTCAAGAGGGGTGAGGGTGACTGAAAGCCCGCAATGAGCACACAAAGCAAGAGCGCTTACAAACTACTCCAAACAGTTGTTATATCAAAAATAGATACACATTTATTTTAAGGCCTTTAAAACAATGACCGTAGCGAGAAAATCACAATATCACAATATTAAACCAACACATACCATATCAACACCATATATATACAAATACACAGTCGCAAGCGTTTAAAGCACGAAATATGTAGTCCACCTGAAAGGAAAGGAAAACAGGCAGTGCGATAACGCTTTAGACTCAGTTCGCCTTCAGAGGCACCTAACTAGATGGAAGTCCGAGCCCTGCGAAGAGTGGAGCCTTGTGCTCAAAGTACCTGCCACGCCGGTGCCAACGGGCAAAAGGGGAAGCTCTTCGGAGGAAGTCAGGCAGTTCGGGTTAGTGCACAGCAGAAGGAGAACAGGTTCCGCAACTCAAGCGCAGCCTCCACAGCGAGCAGAAGCAGAGCGCGAGTACGGCAAAAGGGTGCTGTTTTTACACAGCAGGGAAAAGCAATGGGATACTGCAGGAGGGCGACCAGATCCTAGATATACTACTCACCGGTCCCCGAAGCAAGCAGGCCCAGGCTTCTCCACGTTAGTTTCAGCAGCTGGCAGGTTCAGAAGAGCAGGGAACGCCTCGTAGTCGTGTAGAGCAAAAAGACGTCCCAATCGACGAAACCAGCACAGTTTTGTTGCCGCACAGGACAACGGAGCGGCCGTGTGTATTCGAGCCAAATGAACCCTCCTCCCTTCAGACCTGGGGACGCCAAGCATACGAAGCGTGGGAGAGGGACATGGACTCGCAATACAACACAACCTGGCGGCGGTCGCAGAGCCAAACTCCTTTGCAAGCTGGTCAGTCAACTGGATGGCCCAGAGACGCTTCCGAAGGCTTACTTGGCAGGAGATGGTTGAAGATGCCGGGAATAGCTGTTCCTGCTATTCCAAAGGTCGAAGCACCAGTACAGGCCTTCTGGTTCGATCAAAGGAGGACAGGGGCTCTCCGGACGACAGCAGTGCAAAGGAGGATTCCTTCAGCGGGTCACCAGCGATTCCTCGGTCCAGCCTCGTAGTTGCAGGATACTTGGCTCCTGTATTCCTTCGTTCGTGAGAACTCAGGAGATCGACATCGTAGTGGTGTTTCCAGCCCCCTCTTATCCACGGTTCCCTTCGCGCCAAAACGGAGGGGAGCCAATGGGAGATCCGCTCATCAAAACACATACCATACGTGGACCAATCACGGACCACGGTGGTCCCAGGCATTTACGCCACCCTAGACTCTCTGGCACCCAGGATGTGTATTGGGACCAGACATCCCAGCCCACACCCTGGAGGCACACAAACGACATGTAGAAGCCCGCGAAAGCAACTGCGTTTCGCGGGAAAGTACATGCCCAAATAAGGAAGGCCCCGGGTCGCCGGACCTGGGGAAGGTGAAGGGAGCAAGACGGACAGTGGACAGGACAAAGGAGCCTCGCGGTCTGGCCATTTTGGGAGCCAGGCCACCATTTTGGGTTCAGTGCGAAAAACGTGCTCAGAACGCCAAAAGGAGCTCAAAATAAACAAAACGATCGCTGCCACCATTCGAGTCCCTGAATGACTTGCACCGATCAAATACCATCCTAAAAGAGTATCTAGGGCCTGTAGAAGGCTAGAGACCCAAGAGAGCTGTAACTTAGCTTACAGTGCCCTCTTGTGTCATGTTGCACTAAAGCCGCAACATGATAGAAGAAACTACGGGAAACAGCGTTCCCCGGTACTGACTGTCTTAAGGGCATGTCAGTTTCCCCGTAAGAAAGGAGCGAAAGCCCAGAGAAGTGCGGCATAAGGCTGTACTTCTCTGGCAAAGTCAAGAACAAGGTTAAAAACAATAGCAAAAAGTTTAGGGGTTGCCACATGGAAGGAAAATTCCCTACAATTATGAAATCTTTCCTAACACTGGGCTCTGGAGTACACCACTTCAGTAGCCCCCTTCTTTGTGTGTGTCACACAGCACCTTCTGTGCAGTGGCACAGGGTTGTCATTCAGACTTCCCACTGACTCCATTTTCTGAGGTGACTACTGTCCCCCAGAAAAGAGTAAAGTTACCATTAACTTTACTTAGTCAAATTTAACCACAGATCCAGTACACGCCATTTTACACGGAGTGCTGGAAGGGTTAACTCTTAACTCTTTTTATCTGTACCTCCTAGAACATTGTTTCACTCTTTTAACATTTAGACATGGCTCGTGGCAGTGGTATCTACCCTATATTTCTACCGCGGTTATCTTATATAACCGTGGTAATATTGTAGGCTATTGTGTTAGCCTCAAACTTAAACCCGCTTGACCAAATCCTTTTTTTCGTTTGGCTCCGGTGCGGTTTATTCGCCATTTCTTTTTGTTAAACTCCTTCTTGTGTTTTACTTTGCATGGCAAACCAGTTTTGCCTTCTTTGTTCACTGTCTTTCGGCAGGCTTCTACCTAGAAGCCCTCCTCAAGGCGCCTGGGTGTCTAGGTGGGCTGAATGTGAGGGAGGGGTGTAGTCACCCCCTGCACAGGGTATCCTAGGAAACCCAAGTCGCTCTTTGTCATGATTGGGCAAGGTGGTTGTCCGGGCTGGACAACCTCCCTGCTGGGTGATTGACAGCCAGGCTGTGTGAATGGGGGTTTTGCACATAAAAGGCAGGTATCTTGGGCAGGAAGTCAGAGAGTTGCCACTGGAACTACAGGGAACCAACGAGAAGTAGAGGAGAGGTCGACTGCTGCAACTACCCCGTACCGGTGAAGCCCTGCTGCAGTCCTGAACTATCTACCCTTCAACGACTAAGAGGAGATCCAGTCCAGAGTCTTCTTCCCTCTAGCCTGGTGGGGATAACCAGCTCATCTTCTTCAGCCAGAGGTCGCCTTCGTAGTCGAAATCGCTGCACACTGCTGTAGTGGTCCGGATAGCCACCTGAAGAACCTCTCCTGTTTTTAAGGAGCGCACCTTTTATTAATTGTGGCTTCTGCCGGCCTCATCCCTGTGTGGTGCAGACCCCCTCATCGTCCTTCTTCCTGCTGAAGCTGCAGGAAAGTGTGGGTCTGCGGGAAACCAACAGGAACAACTGCCGTGGCACCAGCTTCGTTCTTTGCGAAAGGTACTGTGTCCTGTTTGAGGAATTTTGGGTGAAATCCCTATTTCTCTACTTTAAGGCTTGTCCTTACTTTTCCCTCCTTCTTATAACTTCTGCTTCCGAAAATTGACAATATCAAAGTACTCTTGGCAACGTTGAATCTCGAACTGTCCGACTGTGTGATCCTCGACAACAGGCACCCGGTGTCACTTGACTTTGGCTTCGGCCCCTTGACTCTTGAATTCCTGTCTATGGGCCTCATTACACGTTGTGCGGTAAAAATCCACAATTACCGGCATGGCGCTCTTAACGTGTCCGCCCTGGCAAGAGGGCGCTAATAGCGCACCATTACGAGTATGCAGACACGAGCATAGCGCCATGCCGGTAATGACCCAACCGCCATGCCGCTAAAGACCCCAAAAAGTCACTTACCGCCCTCGACGAAAGTGCAGATAGCACCTCCGCCCTCACGCTGCATGCAAATAGCGGTCACCGCTATTAGCGGTGACCGTTAAATTGCAGAACCGGAAATAGCGTCATCGCACAGGAACGGGAAAGAGCACGGCGGCCATCTTTAAAAACACAATCCATTGCCATCCTCTGCCCCTTGGACCTGTTTGTGGTACTTTGCTGTCTGAGATTCACTGGAATACCCTTACCATGCCCAAGGCACTGAAAAAAACAACTGACCGCCAGCAGAAAGAAAAGTTTTCTAATGAGGAGTTACTCATGCTGACCCAAACCTTAGCAGACAATGCTGCAGCGGTCTTCGCTAACGACATGCGGCGGGGGACCCTCCTTAAGAAAAATGCTATCTGGCCTGAAGTGGCAATGAAAGTAAGTGCCGTGGGCACCTGCACCCGCAATGTACATGAGTGCAGGAAAAGATGGGATGACCTGAGACTCCGGGTCAGAATGATCCTGGCAGAGAATCATAGCACTGCCACCGCTGGCGGATCTGGGTCGCCAATCAAGCTAAAGGAATGGGAGGAGACATGCGCCAACCTGATCGGAGTCGAATGTATCGAGGGAGTCGGGAGGATGGAGCATGGCATGGCAGACACGTCGGATGGAGGTAAGTGCACTGATGAAAGCATGCAATGTGTATCTACAGGTCCCCACAAATGTCAGCCCAGGCTCACCTCAAGGATGGCCATACATCCACAGATGCATCCCACCCTGCCCATGTCAGTGCCAGACCCAAACACACACACATGCACACATCAACAGAGCCAAGTGCCACACACAACACTGCATGGATGAGCCACTGAACTGGCACATCACCTGCACCCTTCACAATGAATTGCAAATGCCCACAACTGCATTGATGATGTATCCTGCATTAAGTACATCGAACCCTAACCAATGCCATCCCCCTTCTTGTCCCCGACAGGGTCACATACTGACAGTGAGGATGCATCCCAGGCACCCCCTGCGCAGAAGAAGAAAAGGCCACAGCCCACCAAGGACACCCCCACGACATCAAGGGGAAAAGGCGCAAGGCTCCATTTGCAGAGTTCCAAACATCATTCGAGTGCCACTGCCAAGGCCACACCAAACCCAACAGCCCCACCTCAGGAGGTTCACTCACTCACAGCCACCGAGGGACCACCCTCAGCTACTGCTAGTTCGGCAGGAGAGGCGGCAGCCACCGCACCATTAACTGATGTGGAGGACCCAACTGAATTCGAGCTGGGCATGCATACCCCAAGCCCACCTGGAACCCCCGAGCCATCACCCCATCACACACCTGGCTCCAACATCACTGGTGACGAGACCATGGGATCCTTCAGTAGCCCCCCGGTGCCTCCATCTGTACACCTGCCAGCATCACAATGCAGAGCAGCCACACCACCAGATGCCGACACTGTCCTTGACCTGGCCAGCATCATCCAGCGGCAACAGGGTCTCACTGTGCTGGTTGGTCAGCATGTGGCGAAGGCTACCCGTCTCAGGGCGGAGATTGGGGAGACATCCAGGCACTCCAGGAAGAGTATGGAGACCTGCACAGACAGGCTGGGTGGGGAGCTCATCAGAGTTCGTGAGGTACTCACACGCATTGTGGATGCAATGGACCGTCAATTTCCACCACCACCAGCACCAGGACAGTCTGCCACTTCTTCATCCGCTGGTTCACAGCAGACAAGCCCACTCCGACGCTCCACACGCACCACCAGGCGCTCCTCCCGGCAGCCTCCAAATGGTGGATCAGGCAATGACCAATAGGGAGTGAATATCCATGCTTCCGTGTGCATGCCTGGATGCAAAAATTGTGGAAGACACATGAGGGACAGTTGTGGGGGATGGGGGGTAGGGTGTGATGGGAAAGTTGTGGGGAGTGGGGGTAGGGTGTGATGGGACAGTTGTGGGGCGTGGGGGGTAGGGTGTGATGGGACAGTTGTGGGGGGTGGGGGGTAGGTTGTGATGGGGCAGTTGTGGGGGGTGGGGGGTAGGGTGGTGGGATGTTTGGGTACATGCACATTTTCCTGTTTGAGTTCATAAATACACTGGTGTTAGAGCAAAACACAGGCCTGGACTTCTTCATTGTGTATGTTTGATTTATTGACGCCAAGGTCCATTGTGAGCTAACAAACAGACACCAGTGCACCACTAGCCATATCCAGGTGACAGTACGAGAACTTGTTACTCAGAATATTTGGTTGATCAGATGCTGCCTCACAGCACGTCCCTCCTGGCCATCCCCTCGTGCATGACCTGCATCCCCTTCACCTCCATCCTCATCACCATCATCAGCCTCATCAGGTGATTCTATTTCAACGTCAGGGGGCTGTGGCACATTCCGTCTGATACACATATTGTGCAGCATGACACATGCCATGGTGATCTTGGCCACCTTCTCAGTGCCATACAGGAGAGCACCACCAGACCTGCTAATGCACCTAAACCGTGACTTCGAGAGGCCAAAAGTCTGCTCGATCACGATGTGGGTAAGGGTATGTGCACGATTGTATTCCTCTTTGTGCCTGTTCTGTGGGTTCCGTAGAGGTGTGAGGAGCCACCTCTTCAGGGGATAGCCGGCGTCACCTGTATGGGGGAAGGAATGGGGTCCTGTTACTGTTCACCTCAAGTGTGGCCTGTTCATTTCATTGGCTTACATCTGTATGTGCATTTGGATGATGGACTACAGGCTACACCCAGTTGGAGTATCTATCTCCCCCCCCCAGGCACACCCAGTTGGAGTATCTATCCCCCCCCACGCACACTGCCATGTGCTTGGCCTGCTACTCACCAAGTAGCCACGAATGCTGTCCCGTTTGTCGTTCCATGTAGCGTGGGATAGTTGAGTTCCGCAGGACCATGGAATCATGGGTAGATCCGGGAAATCGGGCACAGCAATGTGTGATTATCTTGTTGGCGTCACATACCATTTGGACATTGATGGAGTGGAATTGCTTCCTGTTTCGGTACACTACTTCATTGTGATGTGGGACGACCAATTCCATATGTGTACAGTCGATGGCCCCGATGCAACTTGGGATGCCTGCCAGTGAATAGAAACTGACTTTGGTGTTTGCAATCTCCTGGGCAGTCCGTGGCATGTATATGTGTTCGGTTGCATGCTTCAGGAGGGCATTGAGTACCTGGTTCAGTGTGCGTGAGAATAACGGTTGGGAGATGCCATGCATCTGCCCCACTGTATGCTGGTAGGTGCCTGTGGCCAGGAAGTGGAGCACAGTCACCACCTTCAGTAGAGGGGGGATGGCAGTTCTGATGTCTATGAGGCTCACAATGTCGTGGTGTATCATGTCCACGATGCTGGTGATGGTATCCCGGTCCAGACGGTACAGGGTGTGTATCTGCTCAGGTGTTAGGTTAAATGGACTGGCTCTGATCCTGGGAATTGGTGGGTGCTTCTGTGGTATGATTAGGTGCCGTGGTGGTGCTTGCTGTGCCTGTCTTGCCCTCCTCCTCCTCCTGCGTCTCCTCTGTGCTGCCTGTTGTTGTTGCAGCTGCGCTGCTATCAGGTCCTCCAGGCCATTTAATGCTGCTAGTATTGGAACCATCTTGGTGTGGGAAGGGGTGTGGGAAGGGGTGTGGTGTGCTCCTTTTGAGCAGCCACAGTCTCCATTGCCTCCACCTGTGCTGATTGTGGCCACCTGTGGCAGGTGGTAACACTGCACAGTTATTTTAACTAATAGCGGTGAGCCGGGTCGTAATGAGCATGGGGATTTAACGTTACCGGTAACGTTAAATCCCTACCGCCTACCGTGTAATGAGGCCCTATGTGTATTCTTCGATTCTGTCTGCCTAACCAACATATTGCCTGTGATATTTGCCCACCAACTCTCTCTGGGTATTTTGGGTGCTAAGTGTGTTTTTACCCTGGTAGCATTTCTTGCCGCGGATACGGGTTTTTCTAGTAGATCAAACTGTCAAAACTTGATCGCAATTGTATTCACGGTAACGTGTTCTGTTTCATAACACCGGTCCATTCAAACACAGGGTACTTACCTCGAATAATACTGTACAAAGTGAATTGGTTAGTTGTAGTATATTTTACGTGTGGTTTTTGAATTAATAGAAGTGTTGTGTTAATATCAAATGGTTTAACAATAAATGTACTTATATTTTTGACCTGAAACCTTGAGTCAGTGTTTGCTTGAGTCACAGTAATTGTGGTCCCTTTGTGTAATCTCTGCTACTGGTCATATACTCTTGAGATAAGCCTGGCTGCTCCGCTACTGCTACCACTTTAACATAGTAGTACAGGCTTGTACCAAAGGTAAAACTTGTATTGCCACCTGTAGTCTTAATTGTGTGTAGTGGTCCCTAAGGGCACTGCACAGGATTCTGCCTAACACGCACACGATAAAACAAATACAGTAGTTTTGGGGATTATGCAACTATGTTAGAGCGTGGGTATTTGATTATAGTTCATACACAAGACCCAACAAGTAAACAAGGAAGGAATAGCATGGACTGAGGACATTGAGGAAAGGTTTGAAGAATTGAAGAATGCAATTTGTACAACTCCAGTTTTAGGAATTCCCAACTATGATGAGGAATTCTTTTGTTTTCACATACGAATGGGACAGTCTTAACAGTGGTGCTTACACAGACGACTAGATTGGGGTAAAAACACCAGGCATATTACAGTGGGATTTTAGATCCAGTTATGAGTGGGCACTTTTCTTGCAAACAGTCGCTGGCAGCAGCCACGTTCGCAGTAGAGAAGTCTACTAGTATTGTGATGGGGTGTTCTATGACATTTTTTGTTGAGCATGCTTTGGCATTTTGGAGAAACCAAAGGCTAAATTGACTTCTCAGAGGACCTCCGCATGAGGTAGTTATGGCAAATCCAGCAATCAAAATAGTCAGGTGTAAAATAGTGAACCCTGCCACGTTTGTAAATGAGCCTGTGGCAGAGGGTGAGCATGTGCATGATTGCGCTAACTATTAGCAATTCTATGATGACATCACATGCGTAAAGGAGAATGCACTAGTGAGGGGGGATTCTCTTTATTGACGGGCCATTGAAAACTGAACAAACTGATCGGGAAAGGCATTCCGGTTCAGCTGTGCTAAGAAACAGAGCCAATGGTGAATTTTAAGTGGTAGCAAGTGCAAGACTATGGTCTCACTTTTCAGTGCAAGCAGCAGAATTAGTGATCCTTATTGTCGCACTCGAGAAACTAGCAGGGCAGGAAGTGACAGTGTACAGTGACTCCGCCTATGTGATGTCAACTGTGCACAGAGGGCTAGCACATTGGAAAAGGAGGGGCTACCTCCGAGTGGACCACACTTCAGTGCAACATGCAGCATTATTGGACAGGCTTATCAAGGCACTGCAACTCCCAGTAGCCATTGCAATAGTTAAGTGTGCAGCACATACTAAGAAAACTGACTTAAGCCTCAGATGAAGAAGCCAGAAGGGTTGCATATTCACCAGCTATTTCAAGTTTTGATACTCCAAATGTAAAGGGGAAAGTAGTCATACTTATGATTGTAAATGAAGGGTTTAATCATTTATCAAGAACACAGTTGATGGAGGGTCAAGGCAGTGCACCACAGGAAGAGCAAGAATTGTGGAAACGAATGGGGTGTTCTTTGTCCCCCTCTGAAGCATTGTGGTGACAGGCAGCACTGGAAAGCCAGTGATGCCTATAGCCTTGTTAAGGGTAGCGCTTGAACAGCTGCACTACCCCTATGCATGTAACTAGGGAAAGCATTGCAGCAGCTATTGCAGAGGATTGGTTCATACCGAACCTTTTAGAACAAGTTGCATTTTATGTATTAAATTTCATCGTATGTCAAAAGTTTACCGCTGGGCATACACTGCAAATGATCAGAGGAGTTATTCCTCAACCAAACAGTCCTTTTCAGCATTTACATATTGACTATGTTGATATGCTGCAAGTATGTAGTGAATACAGGTATTTGATAGTGGTGGTGTGTCCCTTTTCTAGGTGGATCAAATAGGTCCTTGTACACACCCTGATGCTACTTGTGCAGCGAAATATTTAGTCCGGAAGTATTTCCCATATGGGGAGTATGTGAGGTGCTGAGATCCGACAGAGGGCCCCATTTTGTTAATGAAGTATTTGAACAGATTAGCCTATTGCTTAGTATAAAACATGTTATCTTCTGTTTATCACCCACAAGTCAACAGGGTATGTGAGAGACTCAACAATCTCCTTAAATAGAGAATTGCAAAAGTGAAATTGACATTGAAGAAGGGATGGCTGTATTGCCTGCCCCTTGCATTATATGCATTAAGGAATCAGCCTGGGTTGGACCACCACCTCACACCCCATGAGCTAGTGAGAGGCAGGCAAATGAGAACACCTTTGTCTCCTCCATCGAGGAGCAGACGTGATGCCCAGAAGACTGCAGAAATGTTAGGAAATGAGTTACGTGCTTATTTGACATGTATGACTGCTAGTATCTCTGTCATTTCAGATCAACTCAAGCGCAAGGGTGGTCGGTCTCAGGACACAGACGAAGACCATTCAGCAACCAGACTTCACAAACTACTTCCTGTACCTAGATTATTTGTGGGAGATTCAGTCCTAGTGCATAACTTCACAATGAAGTGGCATGTGCCCCGTCTAAGTGGTGCCTACATTGTTGAGAACATTAATCCTTCAGCAGTAAAAAAAAAAGAAAGACGTGCCTGGATCCACTTAATTGATGTAAAGCCTTATGCTGGTGAGACTGAAACACCCCACACATTGATTCGGAAGCAAGACAAGAAGAAGAAGTTCAGCATGTGCAGACTCGATTGATGACGAGGAAGAAGGACACCAATGTTGCTGATTAAATAAATGCAACTGTGCATTTGGACTGTGGCTCACCCCGGACACTCTTTATAGATATTATAGCAGGAGTGCAAAACTAAGTTCACAAGTCACAGGAATCTTTGAATTTGACTTTAGAAAGTGTTGATGTACTAAATATGCCAAATCTGGAGTTTCAGTGTGACGACTGGAAATGTGAGCAGTTTCCAGATTCATTCCTCATTGAGTTTCTCTTTGGTTAATCCCATGGTCCTATCAGATGCAGATGCCCATAGACTACTTCTCGCTGTCTTTGTTTACATACTTCACGCTTATCCTGTTCTTGGTGGGCGTACTACTAATATACATGTTTTTCTGCAAGATCCTAAAAATGGTCCTGCAATTAGGAGACTACTTATGGTGACAGTTGAACAGATCCTGCAGTTATCTGATCATTTAACAAGGTTGCCTGATTAAAAAGGTTTTGTCCTTCCTTAAAGCAGTGCACAGGCACAATGAGGAATGTTGTGAGTGGTACAGTTTCAGAAAGTGAACAAACTCAATGACGTGTGGAGAATTGCAAATGGTGGGGATTAATGTATTGGTGCATAAAATATGCATGCTCAACATTTATTATTGTTTTTCTGATTTTGCTAATCCATACTGTCTACTTCATTGGTCCAAGTAAGGTAGAAGTCACTTTGATTCTTCCCAATCCAGTGACTTATGCAGAATTATCTGTTACAGAAATACCAAGGCCATTTATGATTATCCCTACACCAGTGACACATGTAAGGTCACCCATTTCTCTGACAAGTGTTCCTATGATTCCCCATGTAGGAAGGATCCTTATTGATGTACTTCATGAGCATTATACACGCACCCTCCTTGCAAGAGGGAGACACAGGAGAAGCGCAAGGGAAGACGAATATGAGATAAATGACTATCTAGGCAGTACAGCACATTTGGGCAACAACATGTGGTATCAACACATGAACAAGGTGGCGAGAGAACCTCTAAGGAGAGTTGCTATGTTTGTGCTCTCATACTGTATGCCATGGGGAATTCCCAGATAGTCATAACTATAGAAGCAGCAGCCCAGAAAGCTCACTGCCTGATGCACCTTGCACTCTGCCATATGAGAGGTCAGTTCCAGGGTCAAACGACATCCTTGGTATGGGTGACCGAGTGGACAGCTCCAGAAGAAGATGATTATGTGCAAGATTTGAAGACAAGAGCAAGAGCACACACCAGAAATCATGGGATAAGAAATTAACAGCCTGGAATGACTGGAGCAGGAATCAGAAGGGAAATAAACAAAAAGTTAAATTGTCAAGGAATGGACTCTGAAGAAATACGAAGATGCAAGGAGAGAGGTCAGCTGCAAATCAAGGGAACAGTGCTTTCTCCAGATGGATGGGAGGAAGGCCTGATTGTGTGTAAGGTGCCAGCACTTGCAGGATACTATGAGCCAGTTATAAATACTGAGGAGAATGAATGCAAATATCATTGGCCAAAGATTGCAAAGTTGCTGACATGGGTCGATGAAAAAGGAGGACCTTTGCAGATAGTGCCTTTAGCTAGTGCAGAACTATGTTTCAGAAACAATGGCACAAGAAAGGTTGGAATGAATCAGCAGTGCAGTCGAATTTTCGATTTACCAAGAATGAAGGATGGAACAGTAGTGATAATGGAGCACTACTGGGCCCGTGGATCCAGAGCATATATGAAGTTCCCCAACGACTGGGGAGGGTTGCGTTCTATAGTGATTGTCCATGTTCCAGCATTGGTGATTCCGAAGAGTGACCTGAAAATTGGAGAGTTTCCAAAATCAGATGCTCACCTGAGAAAGAGGAGGTCCGTTGAATTTCTCAATTGAACAAAGAGGGAGAACTACTATTCAGCTAAATCAATAGAAGCCTATGATTCTATTCATTATAAACACAGGTTGTTCATTCAGACTTCGGCAGTATTCGTGACTTTTTTCATGCCAGGGATCCAGATAATGGCGAAAGCCAAATGGTTACATATTACCAGATGGGAGCTCCTGCAGATGATCAACACTGCCATAAAGGGTTTCAACACTATCAAGGAAGAATTGAGAGCCATAAGACTGATGACCCTGGAGAAAAGATATGTCCTGTACATGATTACAGCTATGGATGGAGGTGTTTGTGCCAAAATCGGAGAATCATGTTGTACATTCATACCTTCTCACGATGATGAAAATGGGAACTTGACAGAGGCCATAACGATGCTGATGAACTTGCACATCAAGATGGAAGACAAAGTAAAAGATATTGCAGATGACAGATGGTTTGCATCAATCTTCTCATGGGTTCCACAGTGGATGGCGAATATTTTCAAGTTCCTCGGAGCATTGTTTGTGATGATCCGGTCTGGATTCTGTGTGTTCAGGTTAATAATCACACAGTGCAAGAAGACAGCATAGAAAGCAGTAGGAATGAAGATCATGATCGATGTCAAGTCAGGTTTGGACCCAAAGAGCTGACAGATGAAGAAATCAGAGAGTATATAGAAGAAAAGTATTCTAGCATCTGAGGGAACAAAGTTCCTGTATCCAAGAAACACAAGAAGTATGTGGGAAGATGGACACTGTAGTCACATGACCTGGAGTGCTGATGACCATGTGAAATCAGCAGGATCTCTGAAAGGAGTAATGAAGATATGGATTCTGAAGAAGCAGTTTTCAGATGAGGATGTCGAGATGTGAAGACTGTTGAGAGAGTGGTCGATGAATCAACCAGAAGGGGGAGTGTAGAGGAGGAGCCAAGTGCCTCTACCGGAAGTCCCACCCCCATTCTTCCTATATGTTGGAAAGCAGAAATTGCAACATGCATAGCACCAATAATGGACCCTATACCACGAAGAAAACTCAAAACAAGGTATCCATTGAGAAGACCCTATATGATGTACCTGCAGAGAAACAATAGTCTTTCAAAGGAGGTTCTGGAAGAAGTTGGTGACATTACATGAAGCAGAAAGGACGCACCCAGAAGAGATGCCAATGAAGAGAGTATATAGACCTTATAGAATCTGATGGCGAAGTGAAGACTTGAGTAACATTTCATGAGTGAAATGAAGATTGCACGTGTGCAGAGCACTGAAGAAAATGCAAGCCGTTTTATAATTGTACAGATGCTGAAACGTAAGTAGACTTAAGTAATCATGAAGGCTGGCCATATGTAGACTGGTTGAATAGACTACAGGCGGTGCTGCCCATATATATATATGTGTATGTGAATCTGGATGTTCCACAACGTGATTTAGAAAACTAGGACCCCATAAACAGCAGGCCGAAAGTGTGGTGCAGTAGAAGAAAACAGCTGATGACGAGGGAAGATTCGAGAAAGGTTGTCTGGCCCAGTGTCAAGGGTTGGGGCAGCCAAGAAACTGGTTATCTATTCGGGAAGATACAATGAACATGAGAAGTGAGGCAAGCTCCTGTTGAGGTGTAATGGAAAACCACGAGAAGTGACAGGTTGTATTCATTTAACAGTGTTAAATACAAAAGAAATAGCTCAAACACGGTCTCCTATCACATGAACAAGATGAAAATAGACTTAGGGCAAGCGACATCGAGACTGGAAGATAAGACCATGCTCACACTCCCTTCTATTCTCAGGCGCAGTGATACTTTGCAAGGCAGAGTTCAAAGACAATTCGAATAGCAGGCAGCAGGAGTGATGATGGATGATGGCTAATTGGGTGGGGGTGCATGGTCAAGTCCAACCCTCCAACACCTGCGGTCCCTGCTTGCGTGCTGCTTGCGAGTTGAATATTCCAGAAGGGTACAAGCATGCCAACCAATTGTAGAGGGCCACGTAGCAAAGAGCCCTATAGTTTGAAAGCCTATGAAATGTTGTGTATTTCATGACAGCGAAGATGACTTGCACTAGGGGTGGGCATAGCTGTCCACCTGACCTTAGAGACCCAATTACAATCCTATGCCCAGAGAAAGTATACCTAGATGTTCCCCTTAAGCCTATCACAATCCCAAGTAGGTTTTCTTATTTTGCCATGTAGTATGATATCACCTCTGACACAAATTTAGTATAAAGTCTATGTTTTTTATGAAATGCATTGAGTGAGTGGGAAAGACTTGAGTGAGCGTCTGTTGACATCCGTTGTACTCCATGTTTTGGACAATTGCAATTAAAACAGTTATGTTTTGCCAACTTCCTGAGTCGGTCTTATTATTGGTGTAAGAGTAAAATCTGCATCCCCATCCATCTCATAGAGCGCTACCTCGCTTAAAGGGCCTACGGGTTCATGCATATGGAGTAATTTTGCCTGTACTATGAGATATACCATCTTCCCTTAGTCCGTCCATGATTTTGCCATCTTCCCATACAGTGCCTCTGTCTTGATTCGTCCCCCGGGAGCGGTGAGAGGGTTTCTCCTCTTCGTCATCCTCATTCCCCAATAAATCGTCATTTGACCCTGTGTCCCCAGCGATACTGTCAATATCCTCCTGAAATCTAAGCCTCCTCGTCATTGCGTCTCTCTATGGCCCTCCTGATTGACCTGTACTCCTGTGTTCCCCCCCTCATTGACAAATCGATCTCATCAGTGTCTATTCATGGGGTGGTCCTGCTGCTTTCCCCACTTCTGTGTTGATGTCTCCTTACTTGTGTTTCCTTTTCCTCATTGTCACTAAAATATTCTAAATCCATCTTTTCTTGTGCTGCCCTTAAGGGCACCCCTCCTCTTCCTTGTGTCGTCGCTCTCTAAGGAGTCGTTCGACTTCTAACTTCTTCTTTTTCTTCTTTATTTGCACTTGCCTTTCCCGTTCTTCTTCTGCCTTTCTTTTTGACATGTCCTCAAGCTCTCTCTGTCATCTCGCTTCCTGCTCCTCTCGCTCTCATGCTTCTACCTTCTGTTTCTCTCTGCCTGCACACTCTTTCCTTCTCTTTCTTCTCTTCCCTTTCTTGTCTTTCTACTTCCTCCATTATCATTGCCCAGTCTCTCACCTCTACTTTTTCTTTGTTACTTGCTACTTCCCTGCTCTTGCATCCTGTTTCTCCCGCAACCTTCCCATCCAATTTAAGCAATATCTGTCCGCCTAAACACTCATTCCAGACTATCAGCCCCTCAAGACTTGCCCCTTTCCCTAGGTACTTTTCTTTTAACCTTGACTGGATCTCGCTGCGCTCCATGCCTTCGCCGCCTGCGCTCTGCTTCTTCCATGTTTGTCTGCTCAGCCTCGCCTTGCCCCTCCTTCTTACTATATGCTGGAGGTGCAAATGTGTGATTGGTGTAACCTGCTGCTTCTTTTAATTCCCTTGCGCGGTATAACCCCTAAGTGCCCGCTGCTGCTCCTTTGCTCTCTGTTTGAGGATGAGGAGGGGGAGCCGAGGGCAATTCACTCTCTGCCTCTTGCTGGCTCAGCATCCATTGTCACCGTGGCAGGTCCCCTTCTTCGTCATGAAACATTTTCCATAACTCTAGTATGGACATCCATTTGCTAAACCTTTTCCCCTTGTAAGCCTCATATATATGTATGTGTGTAATTGTTGCTGCACACATTTGCAGAAGCTCCCCTCTTTTGGCCAAGGCTTTGCCAATTTCCGCTCTATACTGCAAGTCCATTCTGTGCTATATTTACAGATTGTCTCCTTATATTGCGGGAGGGACTTGCACATATGCTGTAGTGGTATGTCCCTCATGATTGTACCTGTGAACATTATATATCAAAATGTACTTGACCTCAAATTGGGATTTTGACACCTCCACCTTTTTTAAATATTTGTAATTTATTTCACCTTGATATCAGGTAACAAAAACTCAATCACCACATCAACCTCAACCACTCACACAATACCACAGGAGTCCTCCGCGCACTGTCCTTCTGCAGCTCTACGGCCCAAAGGTTCAACTGACAATTCTGCTCATGCGCTGCCCCTGCTCTGCCCCAAAGGCACTGCCACTGTTTCAGAACTCGAGTATAGCCTTCAGCCTAAGAAAAACTATGCATCTCTTATACTACATGGGTCCTGCACAACAACCTGATTGGTGACGTCACCTCTACAATAAGGAAGAAATTGCTGCCACTTGCCCCTTCAATCTGTCCACTTATACAGTCGCCAAACACAATAACAAACCTGACGAAACACAAGTAACATATATGTGGACACATTCCTGCCTAACCAACAAGGAAAACCAAAAATGTACGTGATCTGTCTGTTCCTACAGCATCGCCTTGTAGATAAAATGCTTCTGCGAGACTTACCCAGGAGAACACCTTCCGCAACACAAGCTAGCTTCATCTGCTAGGCCCTACACACAGGAATACCATCATCTATGATCTGAGCTACAATGCTTGGTTCCATGTCATTTAATTGTGGGATGTTTTTTCGCAGGTTTTTTTACCACAATTTTTTTTTTAAAACATCAAATTTTTTTCTTTTTCTAAAAAAAATGTTCTAAAAAATTGGGGTAAAAAATCCCACGAAAAAACATTCCGCAACGAAAGGACATCATACCCAATGCTCAATCCACAGAAAATCCAGTATTTACATATCTTCTGTCATCCATGCCCTCAAGTCAATCGTCTAAGCTGACTGCCCAAACTGATCGCCCCAACCCCGAATGTTCCCTACCCAAGAACAAAGTTACACAACTATGCTCTTTACTGGACCAAAACCCCCACACAACCATTGATCAAAACCTGTTCACTCCCTCCCCTGTTTGCCATATAGCTGAGTCTATACAGACACTCTGTTAATGGCTGACATTGCTCGGACACTGACTCTCCCCCAACCGGCCCCTCTGCCTTTCTGGTCTGCTGGGAGTCCTATGGAAAGTGGCAGGAATTTCTCCAAGGCAGTTCCTGAGGACCTCTTCACGGTGTGCACTTTCTATATGGCTCTCGACATTTGTGGGTCACCTCACAACCCTCCAGGCACGTGGTGGGAGATGGCCTCGCCGATTGAATGTAGCGACCCTCCTTTGCTACCATTTGTTGTATACCAGAGGAATTGGGGATTTGAAGTAACAATGTCCCACATTAGCGGAGCATCTTGTGCCCATAAAATACTCCCCAATGCAAAAACAGAGGACAGACAGGGATCATACAGGAAAACAAATATCCAGCCATCACAGCTCCTGAACATGTATCACACATTTTTATTCACGAGTGATATCACAAAAAAGAGGTCCACCTTAACCACCTACGGGGTGTTCCTGTTGGTCAGTTTAGACTAACTACATATACAAAAACTATACATTTGTATATTCATTGGCTCCCCTTATCAGGTGGCTCCACCTGAGACTACCCCTAAATGTTACAAACTATTCTGTTGGAGGGTCGCAGGAAGACCATGCAACATTTTGCACCACCTCACAAATCGAGCTTCTGGATTGGCTAAGGCGAGTGCTCCCAGGCCTGGGACCCTTTCTGGTCACAAAGCTTGGTGTACCTTTTCAAGGTGATGGGAAGGGATATGGAGGGCTGTGTGTTCCCTATTGTTGCTACCGGTCTGATAATCTAGCCTGGGAGAGTGCCTGCAGGTTGCAGTTTTGGTGGGCAACACTTGTATCATTTCACTCTGTCTCTCTGGGAACAGCTTTGCTTCCCACCACGAGCAAATGGGCATTGTCTTGTCCTGCTGGATCACGTGTGAGTGGACTGCAAAACAAAGCCCTTCTGTCTGCAATTATGAGGGTGTTATTCTGACTTCTTGCAGGTGGCTTGCTGCCTCGGGAACCAGGAATCTTCCACCCACACTTGTTCTTCACTGTGAACACTAGCTCTGCACCTCATGCTGCAGGGATCTTCTCTCCCCTTCCATGTACGTGAGGCCTGGCTTTTCCTACCTCATTCATTACAGTCACAAGAAAGAAAGAAAGAAAGAAAGAAAGAAAGAAAGAAAGAAAGAAAGAAAGAAAGAAAGAAAGAAAGAAAGAAAGAAAGAAAGTTCTTAGCATTATTTACATGTATCTGTCCTCTACCTGCAAGAGTTATAAGCATGTTTTTCATGTCAGTCTTGTGTGTGTCTGTGTAACTTCATGCATGGATGCATATTTGCATCATGGGTAACGCAGCTACATTGTGATGTCACTACTGAAGTCAACGATACCTGGCTTTATTGTCAGTCGATCTGATCCATTGATGAGACCTCTGTTTCCTCGAAACCATCAACTGGATATGGTTTGAATAGCTGTCTGACAGAATATCTCTTGTCATATCTTTGATACATTGGTGTAGTCAGTGACAGGCCAAACAGCAAGTTACACTTTTCATTCCTCATCCTCTGTGTCAACATCCGCATAGGGGTCATCAGGGCCATTCCAGTGACCCTCTCTTCACTTGTTTGTACTGGGACCTATAGTGATTGTTTGTTCTGGCGTCATGACCCCAACTCATTATGAAGTTCTGTTTCATAATGCATATTACTACCCGGCTGGGTGTGGCTTAGACCTTTTAGCTAATGAGGAGGCTAAGAACGGGGGCTTTACCACACAGTATACCTCCTGCTCCAAGCCTCCTTAGAGATGGAGGACACCATCTTCCCCTGCCGGATCACTGGTAAATTTGTGCTCCCTGTCCCTTTCCCCTTCCTCCTAATCCCACCACCCTTTGCCACATATCTTTCCACCCCACTGTCACCCCACTTACCTGCCCTTCTCTGTCCTTCTCCTGCGCCGGGAACTCAAGATGGCCACCATGGAAAGGGAGAAGAAGCTACGCGTAGTCCATTCTCCATGTTCCATGGCAGTCATCTTGTTTGTTTATTTATTTTTTTCACTTTTGAATGGCTGCCATTAAAAGGGAGAAGGGACTAAATGTAGTTCCTTCTCCACATTCAATTGTGGGCTTCTTTTTTTCCACTTTTGAATGGCCACCTTGGAAAGGAAGAAAGGACTGTGTATCCCATTCCATGGCAGACATCTTTTTTTTTCTTTTTCTTTCTCAATTGCTAACACCAAAGCGTTTCACAACTGAAAAAAGACGCTATTAGTACCCTCGTTTAATGGGCCAGGGTACTAGTAGCAATAAGCCCTGAGTTGGGAGGCATTACCGCTTCAAGTAATGACCCCAAGGCCTTCATAAAGGCCCTTGCTTTGCTCAGGCCTGTAACTATGGGCTGCGGGGCATTACCTAAAGCAGTAATGCCCCCTAGCTCGGGGCGTATTGCTTAAACACTTGCTATAGAAATAGCTTTGGTTCTAACTGCAGCTATACTACTACAATTAGGTTGGCTCTTTTGTGACTCTTTAGACCCACAATTAGTTGTGGAAAAATAGTTTTGGCTCACGGTGATAATTACACCTAATGTGTAAACTTTTAGTCTTGGCTCATAGCTGATGCTTTAGCACCACAATTAATTTCGGCATTTAGGTGGAATATCAGCACCCCCTAGTGCAGACACATACATTTGGCCCATAGTAGACACGTATCACTATCATTTTTGTCTACCGGAGTTGCTTTTCCACCAAGAATATTGCTGTAGATACATGGCACACGGCAAGCGACATACAGCACACAATGAAACTCACCACGGAGGATCTTGGGGCCAGGGAAGGGGTTGGCATTCTGCACTCGTTTCCCTTGGCGCTGCTCCTACAAATTCAGGCCACCTTCCTGTACTCTCTGACTGGGACTTTAGTGGCAGTCTCCATGGCCAAAGCTCTCCCATAAGCAAAGCCAAAACGGTTGGCTTTGCCATTGCATATCTAAACTATTCTATTTCATGTCTAGCCTATTCGCATTAGAAAACCAATTACATGATTCCTGATGGAATTACGGAAAAGGAGACCAGAGTTGGTTAATTACTTAGCTGTTTCTTGAATGATGCACACTGTCTTCTGGATTTCTTCCCTCAAAGCATCTGCCCGCTGTTAAAGGTTGTTGGGAAGCAGGCGTGCTACAGTGTATATGGTGAATTACTCTTGACTTGGCACGATAAAACGTGTGCACATGCAACAATTCAACGCCGAGCTTTGTTTCATGGCCTTGTGAAGTAAGGCGTGCAGTGAAACATTTGAAAAACACTGCAAACATGTAACATTTACATGTCTTCAAAAATATGCACGAAACTGCAATTTCACAGAGATTCCTCTGAGGGTGAGTCTATGGGGAGGGGATTACAATATCAGCAAACCAATAAAATGGAAACTATGCATGTTCCTATTGTGAAAACTTCCCTGGGTATGTTCCCTGTAATATACATGAAAGGTTTTGGCAGAATTTAAAATGATAATTCACGCGTTAAATTTAGTTTTTTTTTTAAAACAAAAGAGCCAAATCTAACATGTATGGGGTATTTCAAGAACCAACAAAATAATCCCTTTGGAGTTTGTTTATATTTGTTGGGCCTAATCACAGATGATATCTCTTTACTCATACTGTTGAATTAAGAGATCTTGACCAACCTGCTCAGTGTGGAAGCAACAATGCATGGTGAAAATCAAAACTCCTTATCGCTCTGAAGAAATGCTCTAATTAGTAACTGAAAGAAAAGGGTGGGTGAAAAGAAAAATGACCAGGAAAATAAACATATTACTATCGGCCTTTCTGTACAGTCTCACCCTGGTTCTTGCTTTACCTCCCTTGTTTGTCTTTCCTGTTTGCTGTGCATAAACAAACATGAGTGATTGTTCTGAACCACATGCTTTGCCTGAGCTGAAAGGACGAGATCCCCCATTTTGGCTGCTCCATTCGTTGACACGGGGAGTTACTGTGAGCGTGAAGCAAGAGCTTTGGAAATGTGTGTACCTGGGTAATTTGCAGACCTAACATATTTCTTTAGGCAGTATCAATGTAATAGTGAATTCTGTGAAAATACAATGTCGAAGTTTACACGATGAAAGGGCTATCGCTAAAGCGTTTCCGTGTTTCAGGTTTTATTTTAATTATTTTTTGTTCTATCGTTTGCAGATTTTTTCCGCTGGTGGCTTCTTGCCTGTCTCCGCTTGTCTTGGGAAATGTTGTAAGGACACTTTGTGATGTTACAATAATTCCCAAATCTAATAAACAATCAATGGCCAAGCAATCAATTTTGACTTATTTTAATCGTCATTGGATAGCTGTTTGAAAGTTAATGCCATCATGTGCTCTCTCACTCACTCCCATTGCCAGCAGTTTACACCTTATGGGCAGTTTTGCCATGATATGACACGTATTGCCACTACATGACTAAACATCTACAGACTGTCAGGGTAATTCATAGAAATTCGCACAAAAGTGGCGCACGCGGCTGGCGCACAGTGTCCCCGTGAGATACACTGCGCCAGCCGCGTGCAATAAAATCCTTTTCATCGCACAGCGTATTCATGGATTTTAGCCTCCAAAACCAGCCGTGGTGCAGAGTGGCGCAGCGACCATGCAGCAGCGCCAGTTACGCCCCCAAGAACGCCCTTGCGCAAGGAAAAGCCTTCAAAATTCCCAAATCATCGCAAAGGGCTGCGCTAACCCTGGACGAGTTCACAGGGCTGCCAAACAGCAAACGCCAAACGAGGAACGTGTATTTCAGTGGTTCTCGGGAAGTTTCACACGCGATTGTCCTGAGTATGTGTACATCAGGGGTGCGCGGGAAGTAACACACGCAATTCCATCAGGGCACGTGTATTCCAGGGGTGCGCGGGAAGTATCACACGCAAAAGCAGCAGGGTACGTGTATTCCAGGGGTGCGCGGGAAGTATCACACGTAAAAGCAGCAGGGTACGTGTATTTCAGGGGTGCGCGGGAAGTATCACACGCGATTCCATCAGGGTACGTGTATTCCAGAGGTGCGCGGGAAGTATCACACGCAAAAGCAGCAGGGTACGTGTATTTCAGGGGTGCGCGGGAAGTATCACACGCGATTCCATCAGGGTACGTGTATTCCAGGGGTGCGTGGGGAGCACTACACGTGAATTGCCCGTGTGGGTCCTCCCAGGTGTTCCCTCTACACCCTACACGGCCCCTGCAGGCGGCCCACACCACAGGAGACTACCCTGCACATGTCCCGCAGGCAGCCCATCCACCATGCCCATGCCCCCCAGCCAACCCACATGTCAACTTGCACTACTGCCCACCAACGCATGTCCCCCTGCACCCCCACCACCCAGCAGTCAGGGGCACCCTCCACCAGGCCCCCACTCATGTCCCCCTGCACTCCCACCCACCAGCATCCAGGGGCACCCTCCACCAGGCCCCAACTCATGTCCCCCTGCACCCCCACCCCCCAGCAGCCAGGGGCACCCTCCACCAGACCCCCACTCATGTCCCCCTGCATCCCCACCCACCAGCATCCAGGGGCACCCTCCACCAGGCCCCCACTCATGTCCAACTCATGTCTCCCAGCACCCCCACCCCCCAGCAGTGCAGGGCAACCTCCACCAGACCCCCACTCATGTCCCCCTTCACACCCACCCCCGAGCAGTCAGGGGCACCCTCCACCAGGCCCCCACTCATGTCCCCCTGCACCCCCACCGCCCAGCATCCAGGGGCACCCTCCACCAGGCCCCCACTCATGTCCAACTCATGTCTCCCAGCACCCCCACCCCCCAGCAGTGCAGGGCACCCTCCACCAGGCTCCCACTCATGTCCCCCTGCACCCCCACCCCCCAGCAGCAAGGGGCACCCTCCAGCAGGCCCCCACTCATGTCCCCCTGCACCCCCACCCCCCAGCATCCAGGGGCACCCTCCACCAGGCCCCCACTCATGTCCCCCTGCACTCCCACCCCCCAGCAGTGCAGGGCACCCTCCACCAGGCCCCCACTCATGTCCCCCTGCACCCCCACCCACCAGCAGCCAGGGGCACCCTCCACCAGCCCCCCACTCATGTCCCTCTGCACCCCCACCCCCCAGCACTGTGGTGCACCCTCCACCAGGCCCCCACTCATGTCCAACTCATGTCTCCCAGCACCCCCACCCCTCAGCAGTGCAGGGCACCCTCCACCAGGCCCCCACTCATGTCCCCCTGCACCCCCACCCCCCAGCAGTCAGGGGCACCCTCCACCAGGCCCCCACTCATGTCCCCCTGCACCCCCACCCCCCAGCATCCAGGGGCACCCTCCACCAGGCCCCCACTCATGTCCAACTCATGTCTCCTAGCACCCCCACCCCCCAGCAGTGCAGGGCACCCTCCACCAGGCCCCCACTCATGTCCCCCTGCACCCCCACCTCCCAGCAGCCAGGGGCACTCTCCACCAGGCCCCCACTCATGTCTCCCTGCACCCCCACCCCCCAGCATCCAGTGGCACCCTCCACCAGGCCCCCACTCATGTCCCTCTGCACGCTGACCCACCAGCAGCCAGGGGCACCCTCCACCAGGCCCCCACTCATGTCCAACTCATGTCCCCCTGCACCCCTACCCACCAGCAGCCAGGTGGACCCTCCACCAGGCCCCCACTCATGTCCCCCTGCACCCCCACCCCCCAGCAGCCAGGGGCACCCTCCACCAGGCCCCCACTCATGTCCCCCTGCACCCCCACCTCCCAGCATCCAGGGGCACCCTCCACCAGGCCCCCACTCATGTCCAACTCATGTCTCCCAGCACCCCCACCCCCCAGCAGTGCAGGGCACCCTCCACCAGGCCCCCACTCATGTCCCCCTGCACCCCCACACCCCAGCAGCCAGGGGGACCCTCCACCAGGCCCCCACTCATGTCCCCCTGCACCCCCACCCCCCAGCATTCAGGGGCACCCTCCACCAGGCCCCCACTCATGTCGCCCTTCACTCCCACCCCCCAGCAGTGCAGGGCACCCATCACCAGGCCCCCACTTATGTCCCCCTGCACCCCCACCCACCAGCAGCCAGGGGCACCCTCCACCAGGCCCCCACTCATGTCCCCCTGCACCCCCACCCCCCAGCACTGTGGTGCACCCTCCACCAGGCCCCCACTCATGTCCAACTCATGTCTCCCAGCACCCCCACCGCCCAGCAGTGCAGGGCACCCTCCACCAGGCCCCCACTCATGTCCCCCTGCACCCCCACTCCCCAGCAGTGCAGGGCACCCTCCACCAGGCCCCCACTCATGTCCAATGCACCCCCACCCACCAGCAGCCAGGGGCACCCTCCACCAGGCCCCCACTCATGTCTCCCTGCACCCCCACTCCCCAGCACTGTGGTGCACCCTCCACCAGGCCCCCACTCATGTCCAACTCATGTCTCCCAGCACCCCCACCCCCCAGCAGTGCAGGGCACCCTCCACCAGGCCCCTACTCATGTTCCCCTGCACCCCCACCAACCAGCAGCCAGGGGCACCCTCCACCAGGCCCCCACTCATGTCCAACTCATGTCCCCCGGCACCCCCACCCACCAGCAGCCAGGGGCACCCTCCACCAGGCCCCCACTCATGTCCCCCTGCACCCCCCACCCCCCAGCATCAGGGGCACCCTCCACCAGGCCCCCACTCATGTCCCCCTGAACCCCCACCCCCCAGCAGCCAGGGGCACCCTCCACCAGGCCCCCACTCATGTCCCCCTGCACCCCCACCCCCCAGCAGCCAGGGGCACCCTCCACCAGGCCCCCACTCATGTCCCCCTGCACCCCCACCCACCAGCATCCCGGGGCACCCTCCACCAGGCCCCCACTCATGTCCCCCTGCATTCCCACACCCCAGCAGTGCAGGGCACCCTCCACCAGGCCCCCACTCATGTCCCCCTGCACCCCACCCACCAGCAGCCAGGGGCACCCTCCACCAGGCCCCCACTCATGTCCCCCTGTACCCCCACCCCCCAGCACTGTGGTGCACCCTCCACCAGACCCCACTCATGTCCAACTCATGTCTCCCAGCACCCCCAGCAGTGCAGGGCACCCTCCACCAGGCCCCCACTCATGTCCCCCTGCACCCCCACCCCCCAGCAGTCAGGGGCACCCTCCACCAGGCCCCCACTCATGTCCCCCTGCACCCCCACCCCCAGCACTGTGGTGCACCCTCCACCAGGCCCCCACTCATGTCCAACTCATGTCTCCCAGCACCCCCACCCCCCAGCAGTGCAGGGCACCCTCCACCAGGCCCCCACTCATGTCCCCCTGCACCCCCACCCCCCAGCACTGTGGTGCACCCTCCACCAGGCCCCCACTCATGTCCAACTCATGTCCCCCTGCACCCCCACCCCGCAGCAGTGCAGGGCACCCTCCACCAGGCCCCCACTCATGTCCCCCTGCACCCCCACCCCCCAGCAGTGCAGGGCACCCTCCACCAGGCCCCCACTCATGTCCCCCTGCACCCCCACCCACCAACAGCCAGGGGCACCCTCCACCAGGCCCCCACTCATGTCCCCCTGCACCCCCACCCACCAGCAGCCAGGGGCACCCTCCACCAGGCCCCCACTCATGTCCAACTCATGTCTCCCAGCACCCCCACCCCCCAGCAGTGCAGGGCACCCTCCACCAGGCCCCCACTCATGTCCCCCTGCACCCCCACACCCCAGCAGCCAGGGGGACCCTCCACCAGGCCCCCACTCATGTCCCCCTGCACCCCCACCCCCCAGCATTCAGGGGCACCCTCCACCAGGCCCCCACTCATGTCGCCCTTCACTCCCACCCCCCAGCAGTGCAGGGCACCCATCACCAGGCCCCCACTTATGTCCCCCTGCACCCCCACCCACCAGCAGCCAGGGGCACCCTCCACCAGGCCCCCACTCATGTCCCCCTGCACCCCCACCCCCCAGCACTGTGGTGCACCCTCCACCAGGCCCCCACTCATGTCCAACTCATGTCTCCCAGCACCCCCACCGCCCAGCAGTGCAGGGCACCCTCCACCAGGCCCCCACTCATGTCCCCCTGCACCCCCACTCCCCAGCAGTGCAGGGCACCCTCCACCAGGCCCCCACTCATGTCCAATGCACCCCCACCCACCAGCAGCCAGGGGCACCCTCCACCAGGCCCCCACTCATGTCTCCCTGCACCCCCACTCCCCAGCACTGTGGTGCACCCTCCACCAGGCCCCCACTCATGTCCAACTCATGTCTCCCAGCACCCCCACCCCCCAGCAGTGCAGGGCACCCTCCACCAGGCCCCTACTCATGTTCCCCTGCACCCCCACCAACCAGCAGCCAGGGGCACCCTCCACCAGGCCCCCACTCATGTCCAACTCATGTCCCCCGGCACCCCCACCCACCAGCAGCCAGGGGCACCCTCCACCAGGCCCCCACTCATGTCCCCCTGCACCCCCCACCCCCCAGCATCAGGGGCACCCTCCACCAGGCCCCCACTCATGTCCCCCTGAACCCCCACCCCCCAGCAGCCAGGGGCACCCTCCACCAGGCCCCCACTCATGTCCCCCTGCACCCCCACCCCCCAGCAGCCAGGGGCACCCTCCACCAGGCCCCCACTCATGTCCCCCTGCACCCCCACCCACCAGCATCCCGGGGCACCCTCCACCAGGCCCCCACTCATGTCCCCCTGAACCCCCACCCCCCAGCAGCCAGGGGCACCCTCCACCAGGCCCCCACTCATGTCCCCCTGCACCCCCACCCCCCAGCAGCCAGGGGCACCCTCCACCAGGCCCCCACTCATGTCCCCCTGCACCCCCACCCACCAGCATCCCGGGGCACCCTCCACCAGGCCCCCACTCATGTCCCCCTGCATTCCCACACCCCAGCAGTGCAGGGCACCCTCCACCAGGCCCCCACTCATGTCCCCCTGCACCCCACCCACCAGCAGCCAGGGGCACCCTCCACCAGGCCCCCACTCATGTCCCCCTGTACCCCCACCCCCCAGCACTGTGGTGCACCCTCCACCAGACCCCACTCATGTCCAACTCATGTCTCCCAGCACCCCCAGCAGTGCAGGGCACCCTCCACCAGGCCCCCACTCATGTCCCCCTGCACCCCCACCCCCCAGCAGTCAGGGGCACCCTCCACCAGGCCCCCACTCATGTCCCCCTGCACCCCCACCCCCAGCACTGTGGTGCACCCTCCACCAGGCCCCCACTCATGTCCAACTCATGTCTCCCAGCACCCCCACCCCCCAGCAGTGCAGGGCACCCTCCACCAGGCCCCCACTCATGTCCCCCTGCACCCCCACCCCCCAGCACTGTGGTGCACCCTCCACCAGGCCCCCACTCATGTCCAACTCATGTCCCCCTGCACCCCCACCCCGCAGCAGTGCAGGGCACCCTCCACCAGGCCCCCACTCATGTCCCCCTGCACCCCCACCCCCCAGCAGTGCAGGGCACCCTCCACCAGGCCCCCACTCATGTCCCCCTGCACCCCCACCCACCAACAGCCAGGGGCACCCTCCACCAGGCCCCCACTCATGTCCCCCTGCACCCCCACCCACCAGCAGCCAGGGGCACCCTCCACCAGGCCCCCACTCATGTCCAACTCATGTCCCTCTGCACCCCCATCCACCAGCAGCCAGGGGCACCCCCCACCAGGCCCCCACTCATGTCCCCCTGCACCCCGACCCCCCAGCATCCAGGGGCACCCACCACCAGGCCCCCACTCATGTCCAACTCATGTCTCCCAGCACCTCCACCCCCCAACAGTGCAGGGCACCCTCCACCAGGCCCCCACTCATGTCCCCCTGCACCCCCACCCCCCAGCAGCCAGGGGCACCCTCCACCAGGCCCCCACTCATGTCCCCCTGCACCCCACAGCAGCCAGGGGCACCCTCCACCAGGCCCCCACTCATGTCCCCCTGCACCCCCACCCACCAGCATCCAGGGGCACCCTCCACCAGGCCCCCACACATGTCCAACTCATGTCTCCCAGCACCCCCACCCCCCAGCAGTGCAGGGCACCCTCCACCAGGCCCCCACTCATGTCCTCCTGCACCCCCACCCCCCAGCAGTCAGGGGCACCCTCCACCAGGCCCCCACTCATGTCCCCCTGCACCCCCACCCCACAGCATCCAGGGGCACCCTCCACCAGGCCTCCACTCATGTCCAACTCATGTCTCCCAGCACCTCCACTCCCAGCAGTGCAGGGCACCCTCCACCAGGCCCCCACTCATGTCCCCCTGCACCCCCACCCCCAGCAGCCAGGGGCACCCTCCACCAGGCCCCCACTCATGTCCCCCTGCACCCCCACCCCCCAGCAGCCAGGGGCACCCTCCACCAGGCCCCCACTCATGTCCCCCTGCACCCCCACCCACCAGCATCCAGGGGCACCCTCCACCAGGCCCCCACACATGTCCAACTCATGTCTCCCAGCACCCCCTCCCCCCAGCAGTGCAGGGCACCCTCCACCAGGCACCCACTCATGTCCTCCTGCACCCCCACCCCCCAGCAGCAAGGGGCACCCTCCACCAGGCCCCAACTCATGTCTCCCTGCAACCCCACCCCCCAGCATCCAGTGGCACCCTCCACCAGGCCCCCACTCATGTCCCCCTGCACTCCCAACCCCCCAGCAGTGCAGGGCACCCTCCACCAGGCTCCCACTCATACTCATGTCCCCCTGCACCCCCACCCACCAGCAGCCAGGGGCACCCTCCACCAGGCCCCCACTCATTTTCCCCTGCACCCCCACCCCCCAGCACTGTGGTGCACCCTCCACCAGGCCCCCACTCATGTCCAACTCATGTCTCCCAGCACCCCCACCCCTCAGCAGTGCAGGGCACCCTCCACCAGGCCCCCACTCATGTCCCCCTGCACCCCCACCCCCAGCAGTCAGGGGCACCCTCCACCAGGCCGCCACTCATGTCCCCCTGCACCCCCACCCCCCAGCATCCAGGGGCACCCTCCACCAGGCCCCCACTCATTTCCAACTCATTTCCCTTAGCACCCCCACTCCCCAGCAGTGCAGGGCACCCTCCGCCAGGCCCCCACTCATGTCCCCCTGCACCCCCACCCCCCAGCAGCCAGGGGCACCCTCCACCAGGCCCCCACTCATGTCTCCCTGCACCCCCACCCCCCAGCATCCAGGGGCACCCTCCACCAGGCCCCCACTCATGTCCCCCTGCACGCTCACCCACCGGCAGCCAGGGGCACCCTCCACCAGGCCCCCACTCATGTCCAACTCATGTCCCCCTGCACCCCTACCCACCAGCAGCCAGGGGGACCCTCCACCAGGCCCCCACTCATGTCCCCCTGCACCCCCACCCCCCAGCAGCCAGGGGCACCCTCCACCAGGCCCCCACTCATGTCCCCCTGCACCCCCACCGCCCAGCATCCAGGGGCACCCTCCACCAGGCCCCCATTCATGTCCAACTCATGTCTCCCAGCAACCCCACCCCCCAGCAGTGCAGGGCACCCTCCACCAGGCCCCCACTCATGTCCCCCTGCACCCCCACACCCCAGCAGCCAGGGGGACCCTCCACCAGGCCCCCACTCATGTCGCCCTTCACTCCCACCCCCCAGCAGTGCAGGGCACCCTCCACCAGGCCCCCACTCATGTCCCCCTGCACACCCACCCACCAGCAGCCAGGGGCACCCTCCACCAGGCCCCCACTCATGTCCCCCTGCACCCCCACCCCCCAGCACTGTGGTGCACCCTCCACCAGGCCCCCACTCATGTCCAACTCATGTCTCCCAGCATCCCCACCGCCCAGCAGTGCAGGGCACCCTCAACCAGGCCCCCACTCATGTCCCCTTGCACCCCCACCCCCCAGCAGTGCAGGGCACCCTCCACCAGGCCCCCACTCATGTCCCCCAGCACCCCCACCCACCAGCAGCCAGGGGCACCCTCCACCAGGCCCCCACTCATGTCCCCCTCCACCCCCACCCCCCAGCATCCAGGGGCACCCTCCACCAGGCCCCCACTCATGTCCAACTCATGTTTCCCAGCACCCCACCCCCCAGCAGTGCAGGGCACCCTCCACCAGGCCCCCACTCATGTCCCCCTGCACCCCCACCCCCCAGCAGCCAGGGGCACCCTCCACCAGGCCCCCACTCATGTCCAACTCATGTCTCCCAGCACCCCCATCCCCCAGCAGTGCAGGGCACCCTCCACCAGGCCCCCACTCATGTCCCCCTGCACCCCCACCCCCCAGCATCCAGGGGCACCCTCCACCAGGCCCCCACTCATGTCCAACTCCTGTCTCCCAGCACCCCCACCGACCAGCAGCCAGGGGCACCCTCCACCAGGCCCCCACTCATGTCCAACTCATGTCCCCCTGCACCCCCACCCACCAGCAGCCAGGGGCACCCTCCACCAGGCCCCCACTCATGTCCCCCTGCACCCCCACCCCCCAGCATCCAGGGGCACCCTCCACCAGGCCCCCACTCATGTCCAACTCATGTTTCCCAGCACCCCACCCCCCAGCAGTGCAGGGCACCCTCCACCAGGCCCCCACTCATGTCCCCCTGCACCCCCACCCCCCAGCAGCCAGGGGCACCCTCCACCAGGCCCCCACTCATGTCCAACTCATGTCTCCCAGCACCCCCATCCCCCAGCAGTGCAGGGCACCCCCCACCAGGCCCCCACTCATGTCCCCCTGCACCCCCACCCACCAGCAGCCAGGGGCACCCTCCACCAGGCCCCCACTCATGTCCCCCTGCACCCCCACCCCCCAGTACTGTGGTGCACCCTCCACCAGGCCCCCACTCATGTCCAACTCATGTCCCTCTGCACCCCCATCCACCAGCAGCCAGGGGCACCCCCCACCAGGCCCCCACTCATGTCCCCCTGCACCCCGACCCCCCAGCATCCAGGGGCACCCACCACCAGGCCCCCACTCATGTCCAACTCATGTCTCCCAGCACCTCCACCCCCCAACAGTGCAGGGCACCCTCCACCAGGCCCCCACTCATGTCCCCCTGCACCCCCACCCCCCAGCAGCCAGGGGCACCCTCCACCAGGCCCCCACTCATGTCCCCCTGCACCCCCACCCCACAGCAGCCAGGGGCACCCTCCACCAGGCCCCCACTCATGTCCCCCTGCACCCCCACCCACCAGCATCCAGGGGCACCCTCCACCAGGCCCCCACACATGTCCAACTCATGTCTCCCAGCACCCCCACCCCCCAGCAGTGCAGGGCACCCTCCACCAGGCCCCCACTCATGTCCTCCTGCACCCTCACCCCCCAGCAGTCAGGGGTACCCTCCACCAGGCCCCCACTCATGTCCCCCTGCACCCCCACCCCACAGCATCCAGGGGCACCCTCCACCAGGCCCCCACTCATGTCCAACTCATGTCTCCCAGCACCTCCACTCCCAGCAGTGCAGGGCACCCTCCACCAGGCCCCCACTCATGTCCCCCTGCACCCCCACCCCCAGCAGCCAGGGGCACCCTCCACCAGGCCCCCACTCATGTCCCCCTGCACCCCCACCCCCCAGCAGCCAGGGGCACCCTCCACCAGGCCCCCACTCATGTCCCCCTGCACCCCCACCCACCAGCATCCAGGGGCACCCTCCACCAGGCCCCCACACATGTCCAACTCATGTCTCCCAGCACCCCCACCCCCCAGCAGTGCAGGGCACCCTCCACCAGGCACCCACTCATGTCCTCCTGCACCCCCACCCCCCAGCAGCAAGGGGCACCCTCCACCAGGCCCCAACTCATGTCTCCCTGCAACCCCACCCCCCAGCATCCAGTGGCACCCTCCACCAGGCCCCCACTCATGTCCCCCTGCACTCCCAACCCCCCAGCAGTGCAGGGCACCCTCCACCAGGCTCCCACTCATACTCATGTCCCCCTGCACCCCCACCCACCAGCAGCCAGGGGCACCCTCCACCAGGCCCCCACTCATTTTCCCCTGCACCCCCACCCCCCAGCACTGTGGTGCACCCTCCACCAGGCCCCCACTCATGTCCAACTCATGTCTCCCAGCACCCCCACCCCTCAGCAGTGCAGGGCACCCTCCACCAGGCCCCCACTCATGTCCCCCTGCACCCCCACCCCCAGCAGTCAGGGGCACCCTCCACCAGGCCGCCACTCATGTCCCCCTGCACCCCCACCCCCCAGCATCCAGGGGCACCCTCCACCAGGCCCCCACTCATTTCCAACTCATGTCCCCCAGCACCCCCACTCCCCAGCAGTGCAGGGCACCCTCCGCCAGGCCCCCACTCATGTCCCCCTGCACCCCCACCCCCCAGCAGCCAGGGGCACCCTCCACCAGGCCGCCACTCATGTCCCCCTGCACCCCCACCCCCCAGCATCCAGGGGCACCCTCCACCAGGCCCCCACTCATTTCCAACTCATGTCCCCCAGCACCCCCACTCCCCAGCAGTGCAGGGCACCCTCCGCCAGGCCCCCACTCATGTCCCCCTGCACCCCCACCCCCCAGCAGCCAGGGGCACCCTCCACCAGGCCCCCACTCATGTCTCCCTGCACCCCCACCCCCCAGCATCCAGGGGCACCCTCCACCAGGCCCCCACTCATGTCCCCCTGCACGCTCACCCACCGGCAGCCAGGGGCACCGTCCACCAGGCCCCCACTCATGTCCAACTCATGTCCCCCTGCACCCCTACCCACCAGCAGCCAGGGGGACCCTCCACCAGGCCCCCACTCATGTCCCCCTGCACCCCCACCCCCCAGCAGCCAGGGGCACCCTCCACCAGGCCCCCACTCATGTCCCCCTGCACCCCCACCGCCCAGCATCCAGGGGCACCCTCCACCAGGCCCCCATTCATGTCCAACTCATGTCTCCCAGCAACCCCACCCCCCAGCAGTGCAGGGCACCCTCCACCAGGCCCCCACTCATGTCCCCCTGCACCCCCACACCCCAGCAGCCAGGGGGACCCTCCACCAGGCCCCCACTCATGTCGCCCTTCACTCCCACCCCCAGCAGTGCAGGGCACCCTCCACCAGGCCCCCGCTCATGTCCCCCTGCACCCCCACCCACCAGCAGCCAGGGGCACCCTCCACCAGGCCCCCACTCATGTCCCCCTGCACCCCCACCCCCCAGCACTGTGGTGCACCCTCCACCAGGCCCCCACTCATGTCCAACTCATGTCTCCCAGCATCCCCACCGCCCAGCAGTGCAGGGCACCCTCAACCAGGCCCCCACTCATGTCCCCCTGCACCCCCACCCCCCAGCAGTGCAGGGCACCCTCCACCAGGCCCCCACTCATGTCCCCCTGCACCCCCACCCACCAGCAGCCAGGGGCACCCTCCACCAGGCCCCCACTCATGTCCCCCTCCACCCCCACCCCCCAGCACTGTGGTGCACCCTCCACCAGGCCCCCACTCATGTCCAACTCATGTCTCCCAGCACCCCCACCCCCCAGCAGTGCAGGGCACCCTCCACCAGGCCCCCACTCATGTTCCCCTGCACCCCCACCGACCAGCAGCCAGGGACACCCTCCACCAGGCCCCCACTCATGTCCAACTCATGTCCCCCTGCACCCCCACCCACCAGCAGCCAGGGGCACCCTCCACCAGGCCCCCACTCATGTCCCCCTGCACCCCCACCCCCCAGCATCCAGGGGCACCCTCCACCAGGCCCCCACTCATGTCCAACTCATGTCTACCAGCACCCCACCCCCCATCAGTGCAGGGCACCCTCCACCAGGCCCCCACTCATGTCCCCCTGCACCCCCACCCCCCAGCAGCCAGGGGCACCCTCCACCAGGCCCCCACTCATGTCCAACTCATGTCTCCCAGCACCCCCATCCCCCAGCAGTGCAGGGCACCCTCCACCAGGCCCCCACTCATGTCCCCCTGCACCCCCACCCACCAGCAGCCAGGGGCACCCTCCACCAGGCCCCCACTCATGTCCCCCTGCACCCCCACCCCCCAGTACTGTGGTGCACCCTCCACCAGGCCCCCACTCATGTCCAACTCATGTCTCCCAGCACCCCCACCCCCCAGCAGTGCAGGGCACCCTCCACCAGGCCCCCACTCATGTCCCCCTGCACCCCCACCCCCCAGCAGTCAGGGGCACCCTCCACCAGGCCCCCACTCATGTCCCCCTGCACCCCCACCCCCAGCACTGTGGTGCACCCTCCACCAGGCCCCCACTCATGTCCAACTCATGTCTCCCAGCACCCCCACCCCCAGCAGTGCAGGGCACCCTCCACCAGGCCCCCACTCATGTCCCCCTGCACCCCCACCCCCCAGCACTGTGATGCACCCTCCACCAGGCCCCCACTCATGTCCAACTCATGTGTCCCAGCACCCCCACCCCCCAGCAGTGCAGGGCACCCTCCACCAGGCCCCCACTCATGTCCCCCTGCACCCCCACCCCCCAGCATTGCAGGGCACCCTCCACCAGGCCCCCACTCATGTCCCCCTGCGCCCCCACCCACCAGCAGCCAGGGGCACCCTCCACCAGGCCCCCACTCATGTCCCCCTGCACCCCCACCCACCAGCAGCCAGGGGCACCCTCCACCAGGCCCCCACTCATGTCCAACTCATGTCCCCCTGCACCCCCATCCACCAGCAGCAGGGGTACCCCCCACCAGGCCCCCACTCATGTCCCCCTGTACCCCCACCCCCCAGCATCCAGGGGCACCCTCCACCAGGCCCCCACTCATGTCCAACTCATGTCTCCCAGCACCTCCACCCCCCAGAAGTGCAGGGCACCCTCCACCAGGCCCCCACTTATGTCCCCCTGCACCCCCACCCACCAGAGGCCAGGGGCACCCTCCACCAGGCCCCCACTCATGTCCCCCTGCACCCCCACCCCCCAGTACTTTGGTGCACCCTCCACCAGGCCCCCACTCATGTCCAACTCATGTCTCCCAACACACCCACCCCCCAGCAGTGCAGGGCACCCTCCACCAGGCCCCCACTCATGACCCCCTGCACCCCCACCCCCCAGCAGTCAGGGGCACCCTCCACCAGGCCCCCACTCATGTCCCCCTGCACCCCCACCCCCACCACTGTGGTGCACCCTCCACCAGGCCCCCACTCATGTCCAACTCATGTCTCCAAGCACCCCCACCCCCAGCAGTGCAGGGCACCCTCCACCAGGCCCCCACTCATGTCCCCCTGCACCCCTACCCCCCAGCACTGTGGTGCACCCTCCACCAGGCCCCCACTCATGTCCAACTCTTGTGTCCCAGCACCCCCACCCCCCAGCAGTGCAGGGCACCCTCCACCAGGCCCCCACTCATGTCCCCCTGCACCCCCACCCCCCAGCAGTGCAGGGCACCCTCCACCAGGCCCCCACTCATGTCCCCCTGCGCCCCCACCCACCAGCAGCCAGGGGCACCCTCGACCAGGCCCCCACTCATGTCCCCCTGCACCCCCACCCACCAGCAGCCAGGGGCACCCTCCACCAGGCCCCCACTCATGTCCCCCTGTACCCCCACCCCCCAGCATCCAGGGGCACCCTCCACCAGGCCCCCACTCATGTCCAACTCATGTCTCCCAGCACCTCCACCCCCCAGCAGTGCAGAGCACCCTCCACCAGGCTCCCACTCATGTCCCCCTGCACCCCACCCCCCAGCAGCCAGGGTACCCTCCACCAGGCCCCCACTCATGTCCCCCTGCACCCCCACCCCCCAGCAGCCAGGGGCACCCTCCACCAGGCCCCCACTCATGTCCCCCTGCACCCCCACCCACCAGCATCCAGGGGCACCCTCCACCAGGCCCCCACACATGTCCAACTCATGTCTCCCAGCACCCCCACCCCCCAGCAGTGCAGGGCACCCTCCACCAGGCCCCCACTCATGTCCTCCTGCACCCCACCCCCCAGCAGTCAGCGGCACCCTCCACCAGGCCCCCACTCATGTCCCCCTGCACCCCCACTCCCAGCACTGTGGTGCACCTTCCACCAGGCCCCCACTCATGTCCAACTCATGTCTCCCAGCACCCCCACCCCCAGCAGTGCAGGGCACCCTCCACCAGGCCCCCACTCATGTCCCCCTGCACTCCCACCCCCCAGCAGTCAGGGGCACCCTCCACCAGGCCCCCACTCATGTCCAACTCATGTCCCCCTGCACCCCCACCCACCAGCATCCCGGGGCACCCTCCACCAGGCCCCCACTCATGTCCCCCTGCATTCCCACACCCCAGCAGTGCAGGGCACCCTCCAACAGGCCCCCACACATGTCCCCCTGCACCCCCACCCACCAGCAGCCAGGGGCACCCTCCACCAGGCCCCCACTCATGTCCCCCTGCACCCCCACCCCCCAGCACTGTGGTGCACCCTCCACCAGGCCCCCACTCATGTCCAACTCATGTCTCCCAGCACCCCCACCCCCTAGCAGTGCAGGGCACCCTCCACCAGGCCCCCACTCATGTCCCCCTGCACCCCCAGCCCCCAGCAGTCAGGGGCACCCTCCACCAGGCCCCCACTCATGTCCCCCTGCACCCCCACCCCCAGAACTGTGGTGCACCCTCCACCAGGCCCCCACTCATGTCCACTCATGTCTCCCAGCACCCCCACCCCCCAGCAGTGCAGGGCACCCTCCACCAGGCCCTCACTCATGTCCCCCTGCACCCCCACCCCCCAGCACTGTGGTGCACCCTCCACCAGGCCCCCACTCATGTCCAACTCATGTGTCCCAGCAACCCCACCCCCCAGCAGTGCAGGGCACCCTCCACCAGGCCCCTACTCATGTCCCCCTGCACCCCCACCCCCCCAGCAGTGCAGGGCACCCACCACCAGGCCCCCACTCATGTCCCCCTGCACCCCCACCCACCAGCAGCCAGGGGCACCCTCCACCAGGCCCCCACTCATGTCCCCCTGCACCCCCACCCACCAGCAGCCAGGGGCACCCTCCACCAGGCCCCCACTCATGTCCAACTCATGTCCCCCTGCACCCCCATCCACCAGCAGCCAGGGGCACCCCCCACCAGGCCCCCACTCATGACCCCCTGCACCCCCAACCCCCAGCATCCAGGGGCACCCTCCACCAGGCCCCCACTCATGTCCAACTCATGTCTCCCAGCACCTCCACCCCCCAGCAGTGCAGGGCACCCTCCACCAGGCCCCTACTCATGTCCCCCTGCACCCCCACCCCCCAGTAGCCAGGGGCACCCTCCACCAGGCCCCCACTCATGTCCCCCTGCACCCCCACCCCCCAGCAGCCAGGGGCACCCTCCACCAGGCCCCCACTCATGTCCCCCTGCACCCCCACCCCCCAGCATTCAGGGGCACCCTCCACCAGGCCCCCACTCATGTCGCCCTTCACTCCCACCCCCCAGCAGTGCAGGGCACCCTTCACCAGGCCCCCACTCATGTCCCCCTGCACCCCCACCCACCAGCAGCCAGGGTCACCCTCCACCAGGCCCCCACTCATGTCCCCCTGCACCCCCACCCCCCAGCACTGTGGTGCACCCTCCACCAGGCCCCCACTCATGTCCAACTCATGTCTCCCAGCACCCCCACCGCCCAGCAGTGCAGGGCACCCTCCACCAGGCCCCCACTCATGTCCCCCTGCACCCCCACTCCCCAGCAGTGCAGGGCACCCTCCACCAGGCCCCCACTCATGTCCAATGCACCCCCACCCACCAGCAGCCAGGGGCACCCTCCACCAGGCCCCCACTCATGTCCCCCTGCACCCCCACTCCCCAGCACTGTGGTGCACCCTCCACCAGGCCCCCACTCATGTCCAACTCATGTCTCCCAGCACCCCCACCCCCCAGCAGTGCAGGGCACCCTCCACCAGGCCCCTACTCATGTTCCCCTGCACCCCCACCGACCAGCAGCCAGGGGCACCCTCCACCAGGCCCCCACTCATGTCCAACTCATGTCCCCCTGCACCCCCACCCACCAGCAGCCAGGGGCACCCTCCACCAGGCCCCCACTCATGTCCCCCTGCACCCCCCACCCCCCAGCATCAGGGGCACCCTCCACCAGGCCCCCACTCATGTCCAACTCATGTCTCCCAGCACCCCACCCCCCAGCAGTGCAGGGCACCCTCCACCAGGCCCCCACTCATGTCACCCTGCACCCCCACCCCCCAGCAGCCAGGGGCACCCTCCACCAGGCCCCCACTCATGTCCAACTCATGTCTCCCAGCACCCCCACCCCCCCAGCAGTGCAGGGCACCCTCCACCAGGCCCCCACTCATGTCCCCCTGAACCCCCACCCCCCAGCAGCCAGGGGCACCCTCCACCAGGCCCCCCCTCATGTCCCCCTGCACCCCCACCCCCCAGCAGCCAGGGGCACCCTCCACCAGGCCCCCACTCATGTCCCCCTGCACCCCCACCCACCAGCATCCCGGGGCACCCTCCACCAGGCCCCCACTCATGTCCCCCTGCATTCCCACACCCCAGCAGTGCAGGGCACCCTCCACCAGGCCCCCACTCATGTCCCCCTGCACCCCCACCCACCAGCAGCCAGGGGCACCCTCCACCAGGCCCCCACTCATGTCCCCCTGTACCCCCACCCCCCAGCACTGTGGTGCACCCTCCACCAGACCCCACTCATGTCCAACTCATGTCTCCCAGCACCCCCAGCAGTGCAGGGCACCCTCCACCAGGCCCCCACTCATGTCCCCCTGCACCCCCACCCCCCAGCAGTCAGGGGCACCCTCCACCAGGCCCCCACTCATGTCCCCCTGCACCCCCACCCCCAGCACTGTGGTGCACCCTCCACCAGGCCCCCACTCATGTCCAACTCATGTCTCCCAGCACCCCCACCCCCCAGCAGTGCAGGGAACCCTCCACCAGGCCCCCACTCATGTCCCCCTGCACCCCCACCCCCCAGCACTGTGGTGCACCCTCCACCAGGCCCCCACTCATGTCCAACTCATGTCCCCCTGCACCCCCACCCCGCAGCTGTGCAGGGCACCCTCCACCAGGCCCCCACTCATGTCCCCCTGCACCCCCACCCCCCAGCAGTGCAGGGCACCCTCCACCAGGCCCCCACTCATGTCCCCCTGCACCCCCACCCACCAACAGCCAGGGGCACCCTCCACCAGGCCCCCACTCATGTCCCCCTGCACCCCCACCCACCAGCAGCCAGGGGCACCCTCCACCAGGCCCCCACTCATGTCCAACTCATGTCCCTCTGCACCCCCATCCACCAGCAGCCAGAGGCACCCCCCACCAGGCCCCCACTCATGTCCCCCTGCACCCCGACCCCCCAGCATCCAGGGGCACCCACCACCAGGCCCCCACTCATGTCCAACTCATGTCTCCCAGCACCTCCACCCCCCAACAGTGCAGGGCACCCTCCACCAGGCCCCCACTCATGTCCCCCTGCACCCCCACCCCCCAGCAGCCAGGGGCACCCTCCACCAGGCCCCCACTCATGTCCCCCTGCACCCCCACCCCACAGCAGCCAGGGGCACCCTCCACCAGGCCCCCACTCATCTCCCCCTGCACCCCCACCCACCAGCATCCAGGGGCACCCTCCACCAGGCCCCCACACATGTCCAACTCATGTCTCCCAGCACCCCCACCCCCCAGCAGTGCAGGGCACCCTCCACCAGGCCCCCACTCATGTCCTCCTGCACCCCCACCCCCCAGCAGTCTGGGGCACCCTCCACCAGGCCCCCACTCATGTCCCCCTGCACCCCCACCCCACAGCATCCAGGGGCACCCTCCACCAGGCCTCCACTCATGTCCAACTCATGTCTCCCAGCACCTCCACTCCCAGCAGTGCAGGGCACCCTCCACCAGGCCCCCACTCATGTCCCCCTGCACCCCCACCCCCAGCAGCCAGGGGCACCCTCCACCAGGCCCCCACTCATGTCCCCCTGCACCCCCACCCCCCAGCAGCCAGGGGCACCCTCCACCAGGCCCCCACTCATGTCCCCCTGCACCCCCACCCACCAGCATCCAGGGGCACCCTCCACCAGGCCCCCACACATGTCCAACTCATGTCTCCCAGCACCCCCACCCCCCAGCAGTGCAGGGCACCCTCCACCAGGCACCCACTCATGTCCTCCTGCACCCCCACCCCCCAGCAGCAAGGGGCACCCTCCACCAGGCCCCAAATCATGTCTCCCTGCAACCCCACCCCCCAGCATCCAGTGGCACCCTCCACCAGGCCCCCACTCATGTCCCCCTGCACTCCCAACCCCCCAGCAGTGCAGGGCACCCTCCACCAGGCTCCCACTCATACTCATGTCCCCCTGCACCCCCACCCCCCAGCAGCCAGGGGCACCCTCCACCAGGCCCCCACTCATGTCCAACTCATGTCTTCCAGCACCCCCATCCCCCAGCAGTGCAGGGCACCCTCCACCAGGCCCCCACTCATGTCCCCCTGCACCCCCACCCACCAGCAGCCAGGGGCACCCTCCACCAGGCCCCCACCCATGTCCCCCTGCACCCCCACCCCCCAGTACTGTGGTGCACCCTCCACCAGGCCCCCACTCATGTCCAACTCATGTCTCCCAGCACCCCCACCCCCCAGCAGTGCAGGGCACCCTCCACCAGGCCCCCACTCATGTCCCCCTGCACCCCCACCCCCCAGCAGTCAGGGGCACCCTCCACCAGGCCCCCACTCATGTCCCCCTGCACCCCCACCCCCAGCACTGTGGTGCACCCTCCACCAGGCCCCCACTCATGTCCAACTCATGTCTCCCAGCACCCCCACCCCCAGCAGTGCAGGGCACCCTCCACCAGGCCCCCACTCATGTCCCCCTGCACCCCCACCCCCCAGCACTGTGATGCACCCTCCACCAGGCCCCCACTCATGTCCAACTCATGTGTCCCAGCACCCCCACCCCCCAGCAGTGCAGGGCACCCTCCACCAGGCCCTCACTCATGTCCCCCTGCACCCCCACCCCCCAGCATTGCAGGGCACCCTCCACCAGGCCCCCACTCATGTCCCCCTGCGCCCCCACCCACCAGCAGCCAGGGGCACCCTCCACCAGGCCCCCACTCATGTCCCCCTGCACCCCCACCCACCAGCAGCCAGGGGCACCCTCCACCAGGCCCCCACTCATGTCCAACTCATGTCTCCCAGCACCCCACCCCCCAGCAGTGCAGGGCACCCTCCACCAGGCCCCCACTCATGTCCCCCTGCACCCCCACCCCCCAGCAGCCAGGGGCACCCTCCACCAGGCCCCCACTCATGTCCAACTCATGTCTCCCAGCACCCCCATCCCCCAGCAGTGCAGGGCACCCTCCACCAGGCCCCCACTCATGTCCCCCTGCACCCCCACCCACCAGCAGCCAGGGGCACCCTCCACCAGGCCCCCACCCATGTCCCCCTGCACCCCCACCCCCCAGTACTGTGGTGCACCCTCCACCAGGCCCCCACTCATGTCCAACTCATGTCTCCCAGCACCCCCACCCCCCAGCAGTGCAGGGCACCCTCCACCAGGCCCCCACTCATGTCCCCCTGCACCCCCACCCCCCAGCAGTCAGGGGCACCCTCCACCAGGCCCCCACTCATGTCCCCCTGCACCCCCACCCCCAGCACTGTGGTGCACCCTCCACCAGGCCCCCACTCATGTCCAACTCATGTCTCCCAGCACCCCCACCCCCAGCAGTGCAGGGCACCCTCCACCAGGCCCCCACTCATGTCCCCCTGCACCCCCACCCCCCAGCACTGTGATGCACCCTCCACCAGGCCCCCACTCATGTCCAACTCATGTGTCCCAGCACCCCCACCCCCCAGCAGTGCAGGGCACCCTCCACCAGGCCCCCACTCATGTCCCCCTGCACCCCCACCCCCCAGCATTGCAGGGCACCCTCCACCAGGCCCCCACTCATGTCCCCCTGCGCCCCCACCCACCAGCAGCCAGGGGCACCCTCCACCAGGCCCCCACTCATGTCCCCCTGCACCCCCACCCACCAGCAGCCAGGGGCACCCTCCACCAGGCCCCCACTCATGTCCAACTCATGTCCCCCTGCACCCCCATCCACCAGCAGCAGGGGTACCCCCCACCAGGCCCCCACTCATGTCCCCCTGTACCCCCAGCCCCCAGCATCCAGGGGCACCCTCCACCAGGCCCCCACTCATGTCCAACTCATGTCTCCCAGCACCTCCACCCCCCAGAAGTGCAGGGCACCCTCCACCAGGCCCCCACTCATGTCCCCCTGCACCCCCACCCACCAGAGGCCAGGGGCACCCTCCACCAGGCCCCCACTCATGTCCCCCTGCACCCCCACCCCCCAGTACTGTGGTGCACCCTCCACCAGGCCCCCACTCATGTCCAACTCATGTCTCCCAGCACACCCACCCCCCAGCAGTGCAGGGCACCCTCCACCAGGCCCCCACTCATGTCCCCCTGCACCCCCACCCCCCAGCAGTCAGGGGCACCCTCCACCAGGCCCCCACTCATGTCCCCCTGCACCCCCACCCCCAGCACTGTGGTGCACCCTCCACCAGGCCCCCACTCATGTCCAACTCATGTGTCCCAGCACCCCCACCCCCCAGCAGTGCAGGGCACCCTCCACCAGGCCCCCACTCATGTCCCCCTGCACCCCCACCCCCCAGCAGTGCAGGGCACCCTCCACCAGGCCCCCACTCATGTCCCCCTGCGCCCCCACCCACCAGCAGCCAGGGGCACCCTCCACCAGGCCCCCACTCATGTCCCCCTGCACCCCCACCCACCAGCAGCCAGGGGCACCCTCCACCAGGCCCCCACTCATGTCCAACTCATGTCCCCCTGCACCCCCATCCACCAGCAGCAGGGGTACCCCCCACCAGGCCCCCACTCATGTCCCCCTGTACCCCCACCCCCCAGCATCCAGGGGCACCCTCCACCAGGCCCCACTCATGTCCAACTCATGTCTCCCAGCACCTCCACCCCCCAGCAGTGCAGAGCACCCTCCACCAGGCTCCCACTCATGTCCCCCTGCACCCCCACCCCCCAGCAGCCAGGGTACCCTCCACCAGGCCCCCACTCATGTCCCCCTGCACCCCCACCCCCCAGCAGCCAGGGGCACCCTCCACCAGGCCCCCACTCATGTCCCCCTGCACCCCCACCCACCAGCATCCAGGGGCACCCTCCACCAGGCCCCCACACATGTCCAACTCATGTCTCCCAGCACCCCCACCCCCCAGCAGTGCAGGGCACCCTCCACCAGGCCCCCACTCATGTCCTCCTGCACCCCACCCCCCAGCAGTCAGGGGCACCCTCCACCAGGCCCCCACTCATGTCCCCCTGCACCCCCACTCCCAGCACTGTGGTGCACCTTCCACCAGGCCCCCACTCATGTCCAACTCATGTCTCCCAGCACCTCCACCCCCCAACAGTGCAGGGCACCCTCCACCAGGCCCCCACTCATGTCCCCCTGCACCCCCACCCCCCAGCAGCCAGGGGCACCCTCCACCAGGCCCCCACTCATGTCCCCCTGCACCCCCACCCCACAGCAGCCAGGGGCACCCTCCACCAGGCCCCCACTCATGTCCCCCTGCACCCCCACCCACCAGCATCCAGGGGCACCCTCCACCAGGCCCCCACACATGTCCAACTCATGTCTCCCAGCACCCCCACCCCCCAGCAGTGCAGGGCACCCTCCACCAGGCCCCCACTCATGTCCTCCTGCACCCTCACCCCCCAGCAGTCAGGGGTACCCTCCACCAGGCCCCCACTCATGTCCAACTCATGTCTCCAAGCACCCCCACCCCCAGCAGTGCAGGGCACCCTCCACCAGGCCCCCACTCATGTCCCCCTGCACCCCTACCCCCCAGCACTGTGGTGCACCCTCCACCAGGCCCCCACTCATGTCCAACTCATGTGTCCCAGCACCCCCACCCCCCAGCAGTGCAGGGCACCCTCCACCAGGCCCCCACTCATGTCCCCCTGCACCCCCACCCCCCAGCAGTGCAGGGCACCCTCCACCAGGCCCCCACTCATGTCCCCCTGCGCCCCCACCCACCAGCAGCCAGGGGCACCCTCGACCAGGCCCCCACTCATGTCCCCCTGCACCCCCACCCACCAGCATCCAGGGGCACCCTCCACCAGGCCCCCACTCATGTCCAACTCATGTCTCCCAGCACCTCCACCCCCCAGCAGTGCAGAGCACCCTCCACCAGGCTCCCACTCATGTCCCCCTGCACCCCAACCCCCAGCAGCCAGGGTACCCTCCACCAGGCCCCCACTCATGTCCCCCTGCACCCCCACCCCCCAGCAGCCAGGGGCACCCTCCACCAGGCCCCCACTCATGTCCCCCTGCACCCCCACCCACCAGCATCCAGGGGCACCCTCCACCAGGCCCCCACACATGTCCAACTCATGTCTCCCAGCACCCCCACCCCCCAGCAGTGCAGGGCACCCTCCACCAGGCCCCCACTCATGTCCTCCTGCACCCCACCCCCCAGCAGTCAGCGGCACCCTCCACCAGGCCCCCACTCATGTCCCCCTGCACCCCCACTCCCAGCACTGTGGTGCACCTTCCACCAGGCCCCCACTCATGTCCAACTCATGTCTCCCAGCACCCCCACCCCCAGCAGTGCAGGGCACCCTCCACCAGGCCCCCACTCATGTCCCCCTGCACCCCCACCCCCCAGCAGTCAGGGGCACCCTCCACCAGGCCCCCACTCATGTCCAACTCATGTCCCCCTGCACCCCCACCCACCAGCATCCCGGGGCACCCTCCACCAGGCCCCCACTCATGTCCCCCTGCATTCCCACACCCCAGCAGTGCAGGGCACCCTCCAACAGGCCCCCACACATGTCCCCCTGCACCCCCACCCACCAGCAGCCAGGGGCACCCTCCACCAGGCCCCCACTCATGTCCCCCTGCACCCCCACCCCCCAGCACTGTGGTGCACCCTCCACCAGGCCCCCACTCATGTCCAACTCATGTCTCCCAGCACCCCCACCCCCTAGCAGTGCAGGGCACCCTCCACCAGGCCCCCACTCATGTCCCCCTGCACCCCCAGCCCCCAGCAGTCAGGGGCACCCTCCACCAGGCCCCCACTCATGTCCCCCTGCACCCCCACCCCCAGAACTGTGGTGCACCCTCCACCAGGCCCCCACTCATGTCCAACTCATGTCTCCCAGCACCCCCACCCCCCAGCAGTGCAGGGCACCCTCCACCAGGCCCTCACTCATGTCCCCCTGCACCCCCACCCCCCAGCACTGTGGTGCACCCTCCACCAGGCCCCCACTCATGTCCAACTCATGTGTCCCAGCAACCCCACCCCCCAGCAGTGCAGGGCACCCTCCACCAGGCCCCTACTCATGTCCCCCTGCACCCCCACCCCCCAGCAGTGCAGGGCACCCACCACCAGGCCCCCACTCATGTCCCCCTGCACCCCCACCCACCAGCAGCCAGGGGCACCCTCCACCAGGCCCCCACTCATGTCCCCCTGCACCCCCACCCACCAGCAGCCAGGGGCACCCTCCACCAGGCCCCCACTCATGTCCAACTCATGTCCCCCTGCACCCCCATCCACCAGCTGCCAGGGGCACCCCCCACCAGGCCCCCACTCATGACCCCCTGCACCCCCAACCCCCAGCATCCAGGGGCACCCTCCACCAGGCCCCCACTCATGTCCAACTCATGTCTCCCAGCACCTCCACCCCCCAGCAGTGCAGGGCACCCTCCACCAGGCCCCTACTCATGTCCCCCTGCACCCCCACCCCCCAGTAGCCAGGGGCACCCTCCACCAGGCCCCCACTCATGTCCCCCTGCACCCCCACCCCCCAGCAGCCAGGGGCACCCTCCACCAGGCCCCCACTCATGTCCCCCTGCACCCCCACCCCCCAGCATTCAGGGGCACCCTCCACCAGGCCCCCACTCATGTCGCCCTTCACTCCCACCCCCCAGCAGTGCAGGGCACCCTTCACCAGGCCCCCACTCATGTCCCCCTGCACCCCCACCCACCAGCAGCCAGGGTCACCCTCCACCAGGCCCCCACTCATGTCCCCCTGCACCCCCACCCCCCAGCACTGTGGTGCACCCTCCACCAGGCCCCCACTCATGTCCAACTCATGTCTCCCAGCACCCCCACCGCCCAGCAGTGCAGGGCACCCTCCACCAGGCCCCCACTCATGTCCCCCTGCACCCCCACTCCCCAGCAGTGCAGGGCACCCTCCACCAGGCCCCCACTCATGTCCAATGCACCCCCACCCACCAGCAGCCAGGGGCACCCTCCACCAGGCCCCCACTCATGTCCCCCTGCACCCCCACTCCCCAGCACTGTGGTGCACCCTCCACCAGGCCCCCACTCATGTCCAACTCATGTCTCCCAGCACCCCCACCCCCCAGCAGTGCAGGGCACCCTCCACCAGGCCCCTACTCATGTTCCCCTGCACCCCCACCGACCAGCAGCCAGGGGCACCCTCCACCAGGCCCCCACTCATGTCCAACTCATGTCCCCCTGCACCCCCACCCACCAGCAGCCAGGGGCACCCTCCACCAGGCCCCCACTCATGTCCCCCTGCACCCCCCACCCCCCAGCATCAGGGGCACCCTCCACCAGGCCCCCACTCATGTCCAACTCATGTCTCCCAGCACCCCACCCCCCAGCAGTGCAGGGCACCCTCCACCAGGCCCCCACTCATGTCACCCTGCACCCCCACCCCCCAGCAGCCAGGGGCACCCTCCACCAGGCCCCCACTCATGTCCAACTCATGTCTCCCAGCACCCCCACCCCCCCAGCAGTGCAGGGCACCCTCCACCAGGCCCCCACTCATGTCCCCCTGAACCCCCACCCCCCAGCAGCCAGGGGCACCCTCCACCAGGCCCCCCCTCATGTCCCCCTGCACCCCCACCCCCCAGCAGCCAGGGGCACCCTCCACCAGGCCCCCACTCATGTCCCCCTGCACCCCCACCCACCAGCATCCCGGGGCACCCTCCACCAGGCCCCCACTCATGTCCCCCTGCATTCCCACACCCCAGCAGTGCAGGGCACCCTCCACCAGGCCCCCACTCATGTCCCCCTGCACCCCCACCCACCAGCAGCCAGGGGCACCCTCCACCAGGCCCCCACTCATGTCCCCCTGTACCCCCACCCCCCAGCACTGTGGTGCACCCTCCACCAGACCCCACTCATGTCCAACTCATGTCTCCCAGCACCCCCAGCAGTGCAGGGCACCCTCCACCAGGCCCCCACTCATGTCCCCCTGCACCCCCACCCCCCAGCAGTCAGGGGCACCCTCCACCAGGCCCCCACTCATGTCCCCCTGCACCCCCACCCCCAGCACTGTGGTGCACCCTCCACCAGGCCCCCACTCATGTCCAACTCATGTCTCCCAGCACCCCCACCCCCCAGCAGTGCAGGGAACCCTCCACCAGGCCCCCACTCATGTCCCCCTGCACCCCTACCCCCCAGCACTGTGGTGCACCCTCCACCAGGCCCCCACTCATGTCCAACTCATGTCCCCCTGCACCCCCATCCCGCAGCTGTGCAGGGCACCCTCCACCAGGCCCCCACTCATGTCCCCCTGCACCCCCACCCCCCAGCAGTGCAGGGCACCCTCCACCAGGCCCCCACTCATGTCCCCCTGCACCCCCACCCACCAACAGCCAGGGGCACCCTCCACCAGGCCCCCACTCATGTCCCCCTGCACCCCCACCCACCAGCAGCCAGGGGCACCCTCCACCAGGCCCCCACTCATGTCCAACTCATGTCCCTCTGCACCCCCATCCACCAGCAGCCAGAGGCACCCCCCACCAGGCCCCCACTCATGTCCCCCTGCACCCCGACCCCCCAGCATCCAGGGGCACCCACCACCAGGCCCCCACTCATGTCCAACTCATGTCTCCCAGCACCTCCACCCGCCAACAGTGCAGGGCACCCTCCACCAGGCCCCCACTCATGTCCCCCTGCACCCCCACCCCCCAGCAGCCAGGGGCACCCTCCACCAGGCCCCCACTCATGTCCCCCTGCACCCCCACCCCACAGCAGCCAGGGGCACCCTCCACCAGGCCCCCACTCATGTCCCCCTGCACCCCCACCCACCAGCATCCAGGGGCACCCTCCACCAGGCCCCCACACATGTCCAACTCATGTCTCCCAGCACCCCCACCCCCCAGCAGTGCAGGGCACCCTCCACCAGGCCCCCACTCATGTCCTCCTGCACCCCCACCCCCCAGCAGTCAGGGGCACCCTCCACCAGGCCCCCACTCATGTCCCCCTGCACCCCCACCCCACAGCATCCAGGGGCACCCTCCACCAGGCCTCCACTCATGTCCAACTCATGTCTCCCAGCACCTCCACTCCCAGCAGTGCAGGGCACCCTCCACCAGGCCCCCACTCATGTCCCCCTGCACCCCCACCCCCAGCAGCCAGGGGCACCCTCCACCAGGCCCCCACTCATGTCCCCCTGCACCCCCACCCCCCAGCAGCCAGGGGCACCCTCCACCAGGCCCCCACTCATGTCCCCCTGCACCCCCACCCACCAGCATCCAGGGGCACCCTCCACCAGGCCCCCACACATGTCCAACTCATGTCTCCCAGCACCCCCACCCCCCAGCAGTGCAGGGCACCCTCCACCAGGCACCCACTCATGTCCTCCTGCACCCCCACCCCCCAGCAGCAAGGGGCACCCTCCACCAGGCCCCAAATCATGTCTCCCTGCAACCCCACCCCCCAGCATCCAGTGGCACCCTCCACCAGGCCCCCACTCATGTCCCCCTGCACTCCCAACCCCCCAGCAGTGCAGGGCACCCTCCACCAGGCTCCCACTCATACTCATGTCCCCCTGCACCCCCACCCCCCAGCAGCCAGGGGCACCCTCCACCAGGCCCCCACTCATGTCCAACTCATGTCTTCCAGCACCCCCATCCCCCAGCAGTGCAGGGCACCCTCCACCAGGCCCCCACTCATGTCCCCCTGCACCCCCACCCACCAGCAGCCAGGGGCACCCTCCACCAGGCCCCCACCCATGTCCCCCTGCACCCCCACCCCCCAGTACTGTGGTGCACCCTCCACCAGGCCCCCACTCATGTCCAACTCATGTCTCCCAGCACCCCCACCCCCCAGCAGTGCAGGGCACCCTCCACCAGGCCCCCACTCATGTCCCCCTGCACCCACACCCCCCAGCAGTCAGGGGCACCCTCCACCAGGCCCCCACTCATGTCCCCCTGCACCCCCACCCCCAGCACTGTGGTGCACCCTCCACCAGGCCCCCACTCATGTCCAACCCATGTCTCCCAGCACCCCCACCCCCAGCAGTGCAGGGCACCCTCCACCAGGCCCCCACTCATGTCCCCCTGCACCCCCACCCCCCAGCACTGTGATGCACCCTCCACCAGGCCCCCACTCATGTCCAACTCATGTGTCCCAGCACCCCCACCCCCCAGCAGTGCAGGGCACCCTCCACCAGGCCCCCACTCATGTCCCCCTGCACCCCCACCCCCCAGCATTGCAGGGCACCCTCCACCAAGCCCCCACTCATGTCCCCCTGCGCCCCCACCCACCAGCAGCCAGGGGCACCCTCCACCAGGCCCCCACTCATGTCCCCCTGCACCCCCACCCACCAGCAGCCAGGGGCACCCTCCACCAGGCCCCCACTCATGTCCAACTCATGTCTCCCAGCACCCCACCCCCCAGCAGTGCAGGGCACCCTCCACCAGGCCCCCACTCATGTCCCCCTGCACCCCCACCCCCCAGCAGCCAGGGGCACCCTCCACCAGGCCCCCACTCATGTCCAACTCATGTCTCCCAGCACCCCCATCCCCCAGCAGTGCAGGGCACCCTCCACCAGGCCCCCACTCATGTCCCCCTGCACCCCCACCCACCAGCAGCCAGGGGCACCCTCCACCAGGCCCCCACCCATGTCCCCCTGCACCCCCACCCCCCAGTACTGTGGTGCACCCTCCACCAGGCCCCCACTCATGTCCAACTCATGTCTCCCAGCACCCCCACCCCCCAGCAGTGCAGGGCACCCTCCACCAGGCCCCCACTCATGTCCCCCTGCACCCCCACCCCCCAGCAGTCAGGGGCACCCTCCACCAGGCCCCCACTCATGTCCCCCTGCACCCCCACCCCCAGCACTGTGGTGCACCCTCCACCAGGCCCCCACTCATGTCCAACTCATGTCTCCCAGCACCCCCACCCCCCAGCAGTGCAGGGCACCCTCCACCAGGCCCCCACTCATGTCCCCCTGCGCCCCCACCCACCAGCAGCCAGGGGCACCCTCCACCAGGCCCCCACTCATGTCCCCCTGCACCCCCACCCACCAGCAGCCAGGGGCACCCTCCACCAGGCCCCCACTCATGTCCAACTCATGTCCCCCTGCACCCCCATCCACCAGCAGCAGGGGTACCCCCCACCAGGCCCCCACTCATGTCCCCCTGTACCCCCAGCCCCCAGCATCCAGGGGCACCCTCCACCAGGCCCCCACTCATGTCCAACTCATGTCTCCCAGCACCTCCACCCCCCAGAAGTGCAGGGCACCCTCCACCAGGCCCCCACTCATGTCCCCCTGCACCCCCACCCACCAGAGGCCAGGGGCACCCTCCACCAGGCCCCCACTCATGTCCCCCTGCACCCCCACCCCCCAGTACTGTGGTGCACCCTCCACCAGGCCCCCACTCATGTCCAACTCATGTCTCCCAGCACACCCACCCCCCAGCAGTGCAGGGCACCCTCCACCAGGCCCCCACTCATGTCCCCCTGCACCCCCACCCCCCAGCAGTCAGGGGCACCCTCCACCAGGCCCCCACTCATGTCCCCCTGCACCCCCACCCCCAGCACTGTGGTGCACCCTCCACCAGGCCCCCACTCATGTCCAACTCATGTGTCCCAGCACCCCCACCCCCCAGCAGTGCAGGGCACCCTCCACCAGGCCCCCACTCATGTCCCCCTGCACCCCCACCCCCCAGCAGTGCAGGGCACCCTCCACCAGGCCCCCACTCATGTCCCCCTGCGCCCCCACCCACCAGCAGCCAGGGGCACCCTCCACCAGGCCCCCACTCATGTCCCCCTGCACCCCCACCCACCAGCAGCCAGGGGCACCCTCCACCAGGCCCCCACTCATGTCCAACTCATGTCCCCCTGCACCCCCATCCACCAGCAGCAGGGGTACCCCCCACCAGGCCCCCACTCATGTCCCCCTGTACCCCCACCCCCCAGCATCCAGGGGCACCCTCCACCAGGCCCCACTCATGTCCAACTCATGTCTCCCAGCACCTCCACCCCCCAGCAGTGCAGAGCACCCTCCACCAGGCTCCCACTCATGTCCCCCTGCACCCCCACCCCCCAGCAGCCAGGGTACCCTCCACCAGGCCCCCACTCATGTCCCCCTGCACCCCCACCCCCCAGCAGCCAGGGGCACCCTCCACCAGGCCCCCACTCATGTCCCCCTGCACCCCCACCCACCAGCATCCAGGGGCACCCTCCACCAGGCCCCCACACATGTCCAACTCATGTCTCCCAGCACCCCCACCCCCCAGCAGTGCAGGGCACCCTCCACCAGGCCCCCACTCATGTCCTCCTGCACCCCACCCCCCAGCAGTCAGGGGCACCCTCCACCAGGCCCCCACTCATGTCCCCCTGCACCCCCACTCCCAGCACTGTGGTGCACCTTCCACCAGGCCCCCACTCATGTCCAACTCATGTCTCCCAGCACCTCCACCCCCCAACAGTGCAGGGCACCCTCCACCAGGCCCCCACTCATGTCCCCCTGCACCCCCACCCCCCAGCAGCCAGGGGCACCCTCCACCAGGCCCCCACTCATGTCCCCCTGCACCCCCACCCCACAGCAGCCAGGGGCACCCTCCACCAGGCCCCCACTCATGTCCCCCTGCACCCCCACCCACCAGCATCCAGGGGCACCCTCCACCAGGCCCCCACACATGTCCAACTCATGTCTCCCAGCACCCCCACCCCCCAGCAGTGCAGGGCACCCTCCACCAGGCCCCCACTCATGTCCTCCTGCACCCTCACCCCCCAGCAGTCAGGGGTACCCTCCACCAGGCCCCCACTCATGTCCCCCTGCACCCCCACCCCACAGCATCCAGGGGGACCCTCCACCAGGCCCCCACTCATGTCCAACTCATGTCTCCCAGCACCTCCACTCCCAGCAGTGCAGGGCACCCTCCACCAGGCCCCCACTCATGTCCCCCTGCACCCCCACCCCCAGCAGCCAGGGGCACCCTCCACCAGGCCCCCACTCATGTCCCCCTGCACCCCCACCCCCCAGCAGCCAGGGGCACCCTCCACCAGGCCCCCACTCATGTCCCCCTGCACCCCCACCCACCAGCATCCAGGGGCACCCTCCACCAGGCCCCCACACATGTCCAACTCATGTCTCCCAGCACCCCCACCCCCCAGCAGTGCAGGGCACCCTCCACCAGGCACCCACTCATGTCCTCCTGCACCCCCACCCCCCAGCAGCAAGGGGCACCCTCCACCAGGCCCCAACTCATGTCTCCCTGCAACCCCACCCCCCAGCATCCAGTGGCACCCTCCACCAGGCCCCCACTCATGTCCCCCTGCACTCCCAACCCCCCAGCAGTGCAGGGCACCCTCCACCAGGCTCCCACTCATACTCATGTCCCCCTGCACCCCCACCCACCAGCAGCCAGGGGCACCCTCCACCAGGCCCCCACTCATTTTCCCCTGCACCCCCACCCCCCAGCACTGTGGTGCACCCTCCACCAGGCCCCCACTCATGTCCAACTCATGTCTCCCAGCACCCCCACCCCTCAGCAGTGCAGGGCACCCTCCACCAGGCCCCCACTCATGTCCCCCTGCACCCCCACCCCCAGCAGTCAGGGGCACCCTCCACCAGGCCGCCACTCATGTCCCCCTGCACCCCCACCCCCCAGCATCCAGGGGCACCCTCCACCAGGCCCCCACTCATTTCCAACTCATGTCCCCCAGCACCCCCACTCCCCAGCAGTGCAGGGCACCCTCCGCCAGGCCCCCACTCATGTCCCCCTGCACCCCCACCCCCCAGCAGCCAGGGGCACCCTCCACCAGGCCCCCACTCATGTCTCCCTGCACCCCCACCCCCCAGCATCCAGGGGCACCCTCCACCAGGCCCCCACTCATGTCCCCCTGCACGCTCACCCACCGGCAGCCAGGGGCACCGTCCACCAGGCCCCCACTCATGTCCAACTCATGTCCCCCTGCACCCCTACCCACCAGCAGCCAGGGGGACCCTCCACCAGGCCCCCACTCATGTCCCCCTGCACCCCCACCCCCCAGCAGCCAGGGGCATCCTCCACCAGGCCCCCACTCATGTCCCCCTGCACCCCCACCGTCCCAGCATCCAGGGGCACCCTCCACCAGGCCCCCATTCATGTCCAACTCATGTCTCCCAGCAACCCCACCCCCCAGCAGTGCAGGGCACCCTCCACCAGGCCCCCACTCATGTCCCCCTGCACCCCCACACCCCAGCAGCCAGGGGGACCCTCCACCAGGCCCCCACTCATGTCGCCCTTCACTCCCACCCCCAGCAGTGCAGGGCACCCTCCACCAGGCCCCCACTCATGTCCCCCTGCACCCCCACCCACCAGCAGCCAGGGGCACCCTCCACCAGGCCCCCACTCATGTCCCCCTGCACCCCCACCCCCCAGCACTGTGGTGCACCCTCCACCAGGCCCCCACTCATGTCCAACTCATGTCTCCCAGCATCCCCACCGCCCAGCAGTGCAGGGCACCCTCAACCAGGCCCCCACTCATGTCCCCCTGCACCCCCACCCCCCAGCAGTGCAGGGCACCCTCCACCAGGCCCCCACTCATGTCCCCCTGCACCCCCACCCACCAGCAGCCAGGGGCACCCTCCACCAGGCCCCCACTCATGTCCCCCTCCACCCCCACCCCCCAGCACTGTGGTGCACCCTCCACCAGGCCCCCACTCATGTCCAACTCATGTCTCCCAGCACCCCCACCCCCCAGCAGTGCAGGGCACCCTCCACCAGGCCCCCACTCATGTTCCCCTGCACCCCCACCGACCAGCAGCCAGGGACACCCTCCACCAGGCCCCCACTCATGTCCAACTCATGTCCCCCTGCACCCCCACCCACCAGTAGCCAGGGGCACCCTCCACCAGGCCCCCACTCATGTCCCCCTGCACCCCCACCCCCCAGCATCCAGGGGCACCCTCCACCAGGCCCCCACTCATGTCCAACTCATGTCTCCCAGCACCCCACCCCCCAGCAGTGCAGGGCACCCTCCACCAGGCCCCCACTCATGTCCCCCTGCACCCCCACCCACCAGCAGCCAGGGGCACCCACCACCAGGCCCCCACCCATGTCCCCCTGCACCCCCACCCCACAGTACTGTGGTGCACCCTCCACCAGGCCCCCACTCATGTCCAACTCATGTCTCCCAGCACCCCCACCCCCCAGCAGTGCAGGGCACCCTCCACCAGGCCCCCACTCATGTCCCCCTGCACCCCCACCCCCCAGCAGTCAGGGGCACCCTCCACCAGGCCCCCACTCATGTCCCCCTGCACCCCCACCCCCAGCACTGTGGTGCACCCTCCACCAGGCCCCCACTCATGTCCAACTCATGTCTCCCAGCACCCCCACCCCCAGCAGTGCAGGGCACCCTCCACCAGGCTCCCACTCATGTCCCCATGCACCCCCACCCCCCAGCACTGTGATGCACCCTCCACCAGGCCCCCACTCATGTCCAACTCATGTGTCCCAGCACCCCCACCCCCCAGCAGTGCAGGGCACCCTCCACCAGGCCCCCACTCATGTCCCCCTGCACCCCCACCCCCCAGCATTGCAGGGCACCCTCCACCAGGCCCCCACTCATGTCCCCCTGCGCCCCCACCCACCAGCAGCCAGGGGCACCCTCCACCAGGCCCCCACTCATGTCCCGCTGCACCCCCACCCACCAGCAGCCAGGGGCACCCTCCACCAGGCCCCCACTCATGTCCAACTCATGTCTCCCAGCACCCCACCCCCCAGCAGTGCAGGGCACCCTCCACCAGGCCCCCACTCATGTCCCCCTGCACCCCCACCCCCCAGCAGCCAGGGGCACCCTCCACCAGGCCCCCACTCATGTCCAACTCATGTCTCCCAGCACCCCCATCCCCCAGCAGTGCAGGGCACCCTCCACCAGGCCCCCACTCATGTCCCCCTGCACCCCCACCCACCAGCAGCCAGGGGCACCCTCCACCAGGCCCCCACCCATGTCCCCCTGCACCCCCACCCCCCAGTACTGTGGTGCACCCTCCACCAGGCCCCCACTCATGTCCAACTCATGTCTCCCAGCACCCCCACCCCCCAGCAGTGCAGGGCACCCTCCACCAGGCCCCCACTCATGTCCCCCTACACCCCCACCCCCCAGCAGTCAGGGGCACCCTCCACCAGGCCCCCACTCATGTCCCCCTGCACCCCCACCCCCAGCACTGTGGTGCACCCTCCACCAGGCCCCCACTCATGTCCAACTCATGTCTCCCAGCACCCCCACCCCCAGAAGTGCAGGGCACCCTCCACCAGGCCCCCACTCATGTCCCCCTGCACCCCCACCCCCCAGCACTGTGTTGCACCCTCCACCAGGCCCCCACTCATGTCCAACTCATGTGTCCCAGCACCCCCACCCCCCAGCAGTGCAGGGCACCCTCCACCAGGCCCCCACTCATGTCCCCCTGCACCCCCACCCCCCAGCATTGCAGGGCACCCTCCACCAGGCCCCCACTCATGTCCCCCTGCGCCCCCACCCACCAGGAGCCAGGGGCACCCTCCACCAGGCCCCCACTCATGTCCCCCTGCACCCCCACCCACCAGCAGCCAGGGGCACCCTCCACCAGGCCCCCACTCATGTCCAACTCATGTCCCCCTGCACCCCCATCCACCAGCAGCAGGGGTACCCCCCACCAGGCCCCCACTCATGTCCCCCTGTACCCCCAGCCCCCAGCATCCAGGGGCACCCTCCACCAGGCCCCCACTCATGTCCAACTCATGTCTCCCAGCACCTCCACCCCCCAGAAGTGCAGGGCACCCTCCACCAGGCCCCCACTCATGTCCCCCTGCACCCCCACCCACCAGAGGCCAGGGGCACCCTCCACCAGGCCCCCACTCATGTCCCCCTGCACCCCCACCCCCCAGTACTGTGGTGCACCCTCCACCAGGCCCCCACTCATGTCCAACTCATGTCTCCCAGCACACCCACCCCCCAGCAGTGCAGGGCACCCTCCACCAGGCCCCTACACATGTCCCCCTGCACCCCCACCCCCCAGCAGTCAGGGGCACCCTCCACCAGGCCCCCACTCATGTCCCCCTGCACCCCCACCCCCAGCACTGTGGTGCACCCTCCACCAGGCCCCCACTCATGTCCAACTCATGTGTCCCAGCACCCCCACCCCCCAGCAGTGCAGGGCACCCTCCACCAGGCCCCCACTCATGTCCCCCTGCACCCCCACCCCCCAGCAGTGCAGGGCACCCTCCACCAGGCCCCCACTCATGTCCCCCTGCGCCCCCACCCACCAGCAGCCAGGGGCACCCTCCACCAGGCCCCCACTCATGTCCCCCTGCACCCCCACCCACCAGCAGCCAGGGGCACCCTCCACCAGGCCCCCACTCATGTCCAACTCATGTCCCCCTGCACCCCCATCCACCAGCAGCAGGGGTACCCCCCACCAGGCCCCCACTCATGTCCCCCTGTACCCCCACCCCCCAGCATCCAGGGGCACCCTCCACCAGGCCCCCACTCATGTCCAACTCATGTCTCCCAGCACCTCCACCCCCCAGCAGTGCAGAGCACCCTCCACCAGGCTCCCACTCATGTCCCCCTGCACCCCCACCCCCCAGCAGCCAGGGTACCCTCCACCAGGCCCCCACTCATGTCCCCCTGCACCCCCACCCCCCAGCAGCCAGGGGCACCCTCCACCAGGCCCCCACTCATGTCCCCCTGCACCCCCACCCACCAGCATCCAGGGGCACCCTCCACCAGGCCCCCACACATGTCCAACTCATGTCTCCCAGCACCCCCACCCCCCAGCAGTGCAGGGCACCCTCCACCAGGCCCCCACTCATGTCCTCCTGCACCCCACCCCCCAGCAGTCAGGGGCACCCTCCACCAGGCCCCCACTCATGTCCCCCTGCACCCCCACTCCCAGCACTGTGGTGCACCTTCCACCAGGCCCCCACTCATGTCCAACTCATGTCTCCCAGCACCCCCACCCCCAGCAGTGCAGGGCACCCTCCACCAGGCCCCCACTCATGTCCCCCTGCACCCCCACCCCCCAGCAGTCAGGGGCACCCTCCACCAGGCCCCCACTCATGTCCAACTCATGTCCCCCTGCACCCCCACCCACCAGCATCCCGGGGCACCCTCCACCAGGCCCCCACTCATGTCCCCCTGCATTCCCACACCCCAGCAGTGCAGGGCACCCTCCAACAGGCCCCCACACATGTCCCCCTGCACCCCCACCCACCAGCAGCCAGGGGCACCCTCCACCAGGCCCCCACTCATGTCCCCCTGCACCCCCACCCCCCAGCACTGTGGTGCACCCTCCACCAGGCCCCCACTCATGTCCAACTCATGTCTCCCAGCACCCCCACCCCCTAGCAGTGCAGGGCACCCTCCACCAGGCTCCCACTCATGTCCCCCTGCACCCCCAGCCCCCAGCAGTCAGGGGCACCCTCCACCAGGCCCCCACTCATGTCCCCCTGCACCCCCACCCCCAGCACTGTGGTGCACCCTCCACCAGGCCCCCACTCATGTCCCCCTGCACCCCCACCCCCCAGCACTGTGGTGCACCCTCCACCAGGCCCCCACTCATGTCCAACTCATGTGTCCCAGCAACCCCACCCCCCAGCAGTGCAGGGCACCCTCCACCAGGCCCCCACTCATGTCCCCCTGCACCCCCACCCCCCAGCAGTGCAGGGCACCCACCACCAGGCCCCCACTCATGTCCCCCTGCACCCCCACCCACCAGCAGCCAGGGGCACCCTCCACCAGGCCCCCACTCATGTCCCCCTGCACCCCCACCCACCAGCAGCCAGGGGCACCCTCCACCAGGCCCCCACTCATGTCCAACTCATGTCCCCCTGCACCCCCATCCACCAGCAGCCAGGGGCACCCCCCACCAGGCCCCCACTCATGACCCCCTGCACCCTCAACCCCCAGCATCCAGGGGCACCCTCCACCAGGCCCCCACTCATGTCCAACTCATGTCTCCCAGCACCTCCACCCCCCAGCAGTGCAGGGCACCCTCCACCAGGCCCCCACTCATGTCCCCCTGCACCCCCACCCCCCAGTAGCCAGGGGCACCCTCCACCAGGCCCCCACTCATGTCCCCCTGCACCCCCACCCCCCAGCAGCCAGGGGCACCCTCCACCAGGCCCCCACTCATGTCCCCCTGCACCCCCACCCACCCGCATCCAGGGGCACCCTCCACCAGGCCCTCACACATGTCCAACTCATGTCCCCCTGCACTCCCACCCCCCAGCATTGTGGTGCACCTTCCACCAGGCCCCCACTCATGTCCAACTCATGTCTCCCAGCACCCCCACCCCCAGCAGTGCAGGGCACCCTCCACCAGGCCCCCACTCATGTCCGCCTGCACCCCCACCCCCCAGCAGTCAGGGGCACCCTCCACCAGGCCCCCACTCATGTCCAACTCATGTCTCCCAGCACCCCCATCCCCCAGCAGTGCAGGGCACCCTCCACCAGGCCCCCACTCATGTCCCCTGCACCTCCATCCCCCAGCAGCCAGGGGCACCCTCCACCAGGCCCCCACTCATGTCCCCCTGCACCCCCACCCCCCAGCACTGTGGTGCACCCTCCACCAGGCCCCCACTCATGTCCAACTCATGTCTCCCAGCATCCCCACCGCCCAGCAGTGCAGGGAACCCTCAACCAGGCCCCCACTCATGTCCCCCTGCACCCCCACCCCCCAGCAGTGCAGGGCACCCTCCACCAGGCCCCCACTCATGTCCCCCTGCACCCCCACCCACCAGCAGCCAGGGGCACCCTCCACCAGGCCCCCACTCATGTCCCCCTCCACCCCCACCCCCCAGCACTGTGGTGCACCCTCCACCAGGCCCCCACTCATGTCCAACTCATGTCTCCCAGCACCCCCACCCCCCAGCAGTGCAGGGCACCCTCCACCAGGCCCCCACTCATGTTCCCCTGCACCCCCACCGACCAGCAGCCAGGGACACCCTCCACCAGGCCCCCACTCATGTCCAACTCATGTCCCCCTGCACCCCCACCCACCAGCAGCCAGGGGCACCCTCCACCAGGCCCCCACTCATGTCCCCCTGCACCCCCACCCCCCAGCATCCAGGGGCACCCTCCACCAGGCCCCCACTCATGTCCAACTCATGTCTCCCAGCACCCCACCCCCCAGCAGTGCAGGGCACCCTCCACCAGGCCCCCACTCATGTCCCCCTGCACCCCCACCCCCCAGCAGCCAGGGGCACCCTCCACCAGGCCCCCACTCATGTCCAACTCATGTCTCCCAGCACCCCCATCCCCCAGCAGTGCAGGGCACCCTCCACCAGGCCCCCACTCATGTCCCCCTGCACCCCCACCCACCAGCAGCCAGGGGCACCCTCCACCAGGCCCCCACCCATGTCCCCCTGCACCCCCACCCCACAGTACTGTGGTGCACCCTCCACCAGGCCCCCACTCATGTCCAACTCATGTCTCCCAGCACCCCCACCCCCCAGCAGTGCAGGGCACCCTCCACCAGGCCCCCACTCATGTCCCCCTGCACCCCCACCCCCCAGCAGTCAGGGGCACCCTCCACCAGGCCCCCACTCATGTCCCCCTGCACCCCCACCCCCAGCACTGTGGTGCACCCTCCACCAGGCCCCCACTCATGTCCAACTCATGTCTCCCAGCACCCCCACCCCCAGCAGTGCAGGGCACCCTCCACCAGGCCCCCACTCATGTCCCCCTGCACCCCCACCCCCCAGCACTGTGATGCACCCTCCACCAGGCCCCCACTCATGTCCAACTCATGTGTCCCAGCACCCCCACCCCCCAGCAGTGCAGGGCACCCTCCACCAGGCCCCCACTCATGTCCCCCTGCACCCCCACACCCCAGCATTGCAGGGCACCCTCCACCAGGCCCCCACTCATGTCCCCCTGCGCCCCCACCCCCCAGCAGCCAGGGGCACCCTCCACCAGGCCCCCACTCATGTCCCGCTGCACCCCCACCCACCAGCAGCCAGGGGCACCCTCCACCAGGCCCCCACTCATGTCCAACTCATGTCTCCCAGCACCCCACCCCCCAGCAGTGCAGGGCACCCTCCACCAGGCCCCCACTCATGTCCCCCTGCACCCCCACCCCCCAGCAGGGGCACCCTCCACCAGGCCCCCACTCATGTCCAACTCATGTCTCCCAGCACCCCCATCCCCCAGCAGTGCAGGGCACCCTCCACCAGGCCCCCACTCATGTCCCCCTGCACCCCCACCCACCAGCAGCCAGGGGCACCCTCCACCAGGCCCCCACCCATGTCCCCCTGCACCCCCACCCCCCAGTACTGTGGTGCACCCTCCACCAGCCCCCCACTCATGTCCAACTCATGTCTCCCAGCACCCCCACCCCCCAGCAGTGCAGGGCACCCTGCACCAGGCCCCCACTCATGTCCCCCTGCACCCCCACCCCCCAGCAGTCAGGGGCACCCTCCACCAGGCCCCCACTCATGTCCCCCTGCACCCCCACCCCCAGCACTGTGGTGCACCCTCCACCAGGCCCCCACTCATGTCCAACTCATGTCTCCCAGCACCCCCACCCCCAGAAGTGCAGGGCACCCTCCACCAGGCCCCCCACTCATGTCCCCCTGCACCCCCACCCCCCAGCACTGTGATGCACCCTCCACCAGGCCCCCACTCATGTCCAACTCATGTGTCCCAGCACCCCCACCCCCCAGCAGTGCAGGGCACCCTCCACCAGGCCCCCACTCATGTCCCCCTGCACCCCCACCCCCCAGCATTGCAGGGCACCCTCCACCAGGCCCCCACTCATGTCCCCCTGCGCCCCCACCCACCAGGAGCCAGGGGCACCCTCCACCAGGCCCCCACTCATGTCCCCCTGCACCCCCACCCACCAGCAGCCAGGGGCACCCTCCACCAGGCCCCCACTCATGTCCAACTCATGTCCCCCTGCACCCCCATCCACCAGCAGCAGGGGTACCCCCCACCAGGCCCCCACTCATGTCCCCCTGTACCCCCAGCCCCCAGCATCCAGGGCACCCTCCACCAGGCCCCCACTCATGTCCAACTCATGTCTCCCAGCACCTCCACCCCCCAGAAGTGCAGGGCACCCTCCACCAGGCCCCCACTCATGTCCCCCTGCACCCCCACCCACCAGAGGCCAGGGGCACCCTCCACCAGGCCCCCACTCATGTCCCCCTGCACCCCCACCCCCCAGTACTGTGGTGCACCCTCCACCAGGCCCCCACTCATGTCCAACTCATGTCTCCCAGCACACCCACCCCCCAGCAGTGCAGGGCACCCTCCACCAGGCCCCCACTCATGTCCCCTGCACCCCCACCCCCCAGCAGTCAGGGGCGCCCTCCACCAGGCCCCCACTCATGTCCCCCTGCACCCCCACCCCCAGCACTGTGGTGCACCCTCCACCAGGCCCCCACTCATGTCCAACTCATGTGTCCCAGCACCCCCACCCCCAGCAGTGCAGGGCACCCTCCACCAGGCCCCCACTCATGTCCCCCTGCACCCCCACCCCCCAGCAGTGCAGGGCACCCTCCACCAGGCCCCCACTCATGTCCCCCTGCGCCCCCACCCACCAGCAGCCAGGGGCACCCTCCACCAGGCCCCCACTCATGTCCCCCTGCACCCCCACCCACCAGCAGCCAGGGGCACCCTCCACCAGGCCCCCACTCATGTCCAACTCATGTCCCCCTGCACCCCCATCCACCAGCAGCAGGGGTACCCCCCACCAGGCCCCCACTCATGTCCCCCTGTACCCCCACCCCCCAGCATCCAGGGGCACCCTCCACCAGGCCCCCACTCATGTCCCCCTGCACCCCCACACCCCAGCAGCCAGGGGGACCCTCCACCAGGCCCCCACTCATGTCGCCCTTCACTCCCACCCCCAGCAGTGCAGGGCACCCTCCACCAGGCCCCCACTCATGTCCCCCTGCACCCCCACCCACCAGCAGCCAGGGCACCCTCCACCAGGCCCCCACTCATGTCCCCCTGCACCCCCACCCCCCCAGCACTGTGGTGCACCCTCCACCAGGCCCCCACTCATGTCCAACTCATGTCTCCCAGCATCCCCACCGCCCAGCAGTGCAGGGCACCCTCAACCAGGCCCCCACTCATGTCCCCCTGCACCCCCACCCCCCAGCAGTGCAGGGCACCCTCCACCAGGCCCCCACTCATGTCCCCCTGCACCCCCACCCACCAGCAGCCAGGGGCACCCTCCACCAGGCCCCCACTCATGTCCCCCTCCACCCCCACCCCCCAGCACTGTGGTGCACCCTCCACCAGGCCCCCACTCATGTCCAACTCATGTCTCCCAGCACCCCCACCCCCCAGCAGTGCAGGGCACCCTCCACCAGGCCCCCACTCATGTTCCCCTGCACCCCCACCGACCAGCAGCCAGGGACACCCTCCACCAGGCCCCCACTCATGTCCAACTCATGTCCCCCTGCACCCCCACCCACCAGTAGCCAGGGGCACCCTCCACCAGGCCCCCACTCATGTCCCCCTGCACCCCCACCCCCCAGCATCCAGGGGCACCCTCCACCAGGCCCCCACTCATGTCCAACTCATGTCTCCCAGCACCCCACCCCCCAGCAGTGCAGGGCACCCTCCACCAGGCCCCACTCATGTCCCCCTGCACCCCCACCCACCAGCAGCCAGGGGCACCCACCACCAGGCCCCCACCCATGTCCCCCTGCACCCCCACCCCACAGTACTGTGGTGCACCCTCCACCAGGCCCCCACTCATGTCCAACTCATGTCTCCCAGCACCCCCACCCCCCAGCAGTGCAGGGCACCCTCCACCAGGCCCCCACTCATGTCCCCCTGCACCCCCACCCCCCAGCAGTCAGGGGCACCCTCCACCAGGCCCCCACTCATGTCCCCCTGCACCCCCACCCCCAGCACTGTGGTGCACCCCTCCACCAGGCCCCCACTCATGTCCAACTCATGTCTCCCAGCACCCCCACCCCCAGCAGTGCAGGGCACCCTCCACCAGGCTCCCACTCATGTCCCCATGCACCCCCACCCCCCAGCACTGTGATGCACCCTCCACCAGGCCCCCACTCATGTCCAACTCATGTGTCCCAGCACCCCCACCCCCCAGCAGTGCAGGGCACCCTCCACCAGGCCCCCACTCATGTCCCCCTGCACCCCCACCCCCCAGCATTGCAGGGCACCCTCCACCAGGCCCCCACTCATGTCCCCCTGCGCCCCCACCCACCAGCAGCCAGGGGCACCCTCCACCAGGCCCCCACTCATGTCCCGCTGCACCCCCACCCACCAGCAGCCAGGGGCACCCTCCACCAGGCCCCCACTCATGTCCAACTCATGTCTCCCAGCACCCCACCCCCCAGCAGTGCAGGGCACCCTCCACCAGGCCCCCCACTCATGTCCCCCTGCACCCCCACCCCCCAGCAGCCAGGGGCACCCTCCACCAGGCCCCCACTCATGTCCAACTCATGTCTCCCAGCACCCCCATCCCCCAGCAGTGCAGGGCACCCTCCACCAGGCCCCCACTCATGTCCCCTGCACCCCCACCCACCAGCAGCCAGGGGCACCCTCCACCAGGCCCCACCCATGTCCCCCTGCACCCCCACCCCCCAGTACTGTGGTGCACCCTCCACCAGGCCCCCACTCATGTCCAACTCATGTCTCCCAGCACCCCCACCCCCCAGCAGTGCAGGGCACCCTCCACCAGGCCCCCACTCATGTCCCCCTACACCCCCACCCCCCAGCAGTCAGGGGCACCCTCCACCAGGCCCCCACTCATGTCCCCCTGCACCCCCACCCCCAGCACTGTGGTGCACCCTCCACCAGGCCCCCACTCATGTCCAACTCATGTCTCCCAGCACCCCCACCCCCAGAAGTGCAGGGCACCCTCCACCAGGCCCCCACTCATGTCCCCCTGCACCCCCCACCCCCCAGCACTGTGTTGCACCCTCCACCAGGCCCCCACTCATGTCCAACTCATGTGTCCCCAGCACCCCCACCCCCCAGCAGTGCAGGGCACCCTCCACCAGGCCCCCACTCATGTCCCCCTGCACCCCCACCCCCCAGCATTGCAGGGCACCCTCCACCAGGCCCCCACTCATGTCCCCCTGCGCCCCCACCCACCAGGAGCCAGGGGCACCCTCCACCAGGCCCCCACTCATGTCCCCCTGCACCCCACCCACCAGCAGCCAGGGGCACCCTCCACCAGGCCCCCACTCATGTCCAACTCATGTCCCCCTGCACCCCCATCCACCAGCAGCAGGGGTACCCCCCACCAGGCCCCCACTCATGTCCCCCTGTACCCCCAGCCCCCAGCATCCAGGGGCACCCTCCACCAGGCCCCCACTCTTGTCCAACTCATGTCTCCCAGCACTCCACCCCCCAGAAGTGCAGGGCACCCTCCACCAGGCCCCCACTCATGTCCCCCTGCATCCCCACCCACCAGAGGCCAGGGGCACCCTCCACCAGGCCCCCACTCATGTCCCCCTGCACCCCCACCCCCCAGTACTGTGGTGCACCCTCCACCAGGCCCCCACTCATGTCCAACTCATGTCTCCCAGCACACCCACCCCCCAGCAGTGCAGGGCACCCTCCACCAGGCCCCCACACATGTCCCCCTGCACCCCCACCCCCCAGCAGTCAGGGGCACCCTCCACCAGGCCCCCACTCATGTCCCCCTGCACCCCCACCCCCAGCACTGTGGTGCACCCTCCACCAGGCCCCCACTCATGTCCAACTCATGTGTCCCAGCACCCCCACCCCCCAGCAGTGCAGGGCACCCTCCACCAGGCCCCCACTCATGTCCCCCTGCACCCCCACCCCCCAGCAGTGCAGGGCACCCTCCACCAGGCCCCCACTCATGTCCCCCTGCGCCCCCACCCACCAGCAGCCAGGGGCACCCTCCACCAGGCCCCCACTCATGTCCCCCTGCACCCCCACCCACCAGCAGCCAGGGGCACCCTCCACCAGGCCCCCACTCATGTCCAACTCATGTCCCCCTGCACCCCCATCCACCAGCAGCAGGGGTACCCCCCACCAGGCCCCCACTCATGTCCCCCTGTACCCCCACCCCCCAGCATCCAGGGGCACCCTCCACCAGGCCCCCACTCATGTCCAACTCATGTCTCCCAGCACCTCCACCCCCAGCAGTGCAGAGCACCCTCCACCAGGCTCCCACTCATGTCCCCCTGCACCCCCACCCCCAGCAGCCAGGGTACCCTCCACCAGGCCCCCACTCATGTCCCCCTGCACCCCCACCCCCCAGCAGCCAGGGGCACCCTCCACCAGGCCCCCACTCATGTCCCCCTGCACCCCCACCCACCAGCATCCAGGGGCACCCTCCACCAGGCCCCCACACATGTCCAACTCATGTCTCCCAGCACCCCCACCCCCCAGCAGTGCAGGGCACCCTCCACCAGGCCCCCACTCATGTCCTCCTGCACCCCACCCCCCAGCAGTCAGGGGCACCCTCCACCAGGCCCCCACTCATGTCCCCCTGCACCCCACTCCCAGCACTGTGGTGCACCTTCCACCAGGCCCCCACTCATGTCCAACTCATGTCTCCCCAGCACCCCCACCCCAGCAGTGCAGGGCACCCTCCACCAGGCCCCCACTCATGTCCCCCTGCACCCCCACCCCCCAGCAGTCAGGGGCACCCTCCACCAGGCCCCCACTCATGTCCAACTCATGTCCCCCTGCACCCCCACCCACCAGCATCCCGGGGCACCCTCCACCAGGCCCCCACTCATGTCCCCCTGCATTCCCACACCCCAGCAGTGCAGGGCACCCTCCAACAGGCCCCCACACATGTCCCCCTGCACCCCCACCCACCAGCAGCCAGGGGCACCCTCCACCAGGCCCCCACTCATGTCCCCCTGCACCCCCACCCCCCAGCACTGTGGTGCACCCTCCACCAGGCCCCCACTCATGTCCAACTCATGTCTCCCAGCACCCCCACCCCCTAGCAGTGCAGGGCACCCTCCACCAGGCTCCCACTCATGTCCCCCTGCACCCCCAGCCCCCAGCAGTCAGGGGCACCCTCCACCAGGCCCCCACTCATGTCCCCCTGCACCCCCACCCCCAGCACTGTGGTGCACCCTCCACCAGGCCCCCACTCATGTCCCCCTGCACCCCCACCCCCCAGCACTGTGGTGCACCCTCCACCAGGCCCCCACTCATGTCCAACTCATGTGTCCCAGCAACCCCACCCCCCAGCAGTGCAGGGCACCCTCCACCAGGCCCCCACTCATGTCCCCCTGCACCCCCACCCCCCAGCAGTGCAGGGCACCCACCACCAGGCCCCCACTCATGTCCCCCTGCACCCCCACCCACCAGCAGCCAGGGGCACCCTCCACCAGGCCCCCACTCATGTCCCCCTGCACCCCCACCCACCAGCAGCCAGGGGCACCCTCCACCAGGCCCCCACTCATGTCCAACTCATGTCCCCCTGCACCCCCATCCACCAGCAGCCAGGGGCACCCCCCACCAGGCCCCCACTCATGACCCCCTGCACCCTCAACCCCCAGCATCCAGGGGCAACCCTCCACCAGGCCCCCACTCATGTCCAACTCATGTCTCCCAGCACCTCCACCCCCAGCAGTGCAGGGCACCCTCCACCAGGCCCCCACTCATGTCCCCCTGCACCCCCACCCCCCAGTAGCCAGGGGCACCCTCCACCAGGCCCCCACTCATGTCCCCCTGCACCCCCACCCCCCAGCAGCCAGGGGCACCCTCCACCAGGCCCCCACTCATGTCCCCCTGCACCCCCACCCACCCGCATCCAGGGGCACCCTCCACCAGGCCCTCACACATGTCCAACTCATGTCCCCCTGCACTCCCACCCCCCAGCATTGTGGTGCACCTTCCACCAGGCCCCCACTCATGTCCAACTCATGTCTCCCAGCACCCCCACCCCCAGCAGTGCAGGGCACCCTCCACCAGGCCCCCACTCATGTCCGCCTGCACCCCCACCCCCCAGCAGTCAGGGGCACCCTCCACCAGGCCCCCACTCATGTCCAACTCATGTCTCCCAGCACCCCCATCCCCCAGCAGTGCAGGGCACCCTCCACCAGGCCCCCACTCATGTCCCCTGCACCTCCATCCCCCAGCAGCCAGGGGCACCCTCCACCAGGCCCCCACTCATGTCCCCCTGCACCCCCACCCCCCAGCACTGTGGTGCACCCTCCACCAGGCCCCCACTCATGTCCAACTCATGTCTCCCAGCATCCCCACCGCCCAGCAGTGCAGGGAACCCTCAACCAGGCCCCCACTCATGTCCCCCTGCACCCCCACCCCCCAGCAGTGCAGGGCACCCTCCACCAGGCCCCCACTCATGTCCCCCTGCACCCCCACCCACCAGCAGCCAGGGGCACCCTCCACCAGGCCCCCACTCATGTCCCCCTCCACCCCACCCCCCAGCACTGTGGTGCACCCTCCACCAGGCCCCCACTCATGTCCAACTCATGTCTCCCAGCACCCCCACCCCCCAGCAGTGCAGGGCACCCTCCACCAGGCCCCCACTCATGTTCCCCTGCACCCCCACCGACCAGCAGCCAGGGACACCTCCACCAGGCCCCCACTCATGTCCAACTCATGTCCCCCTGCACCCCCACCCACCAGCAGCCAGGGGCCCCCTCCACCAGGCCCCCACTCATGTCCCCCTGCACCCCCACCCCCCAGCATCCAGGGGCACCCTCCACCAGGCCCCCACTCATGTCCAACTCATGTCTCCCAGCACCCCACCCCCCAGCAGTGCAGGGCACCCTCCACCAGGCCCCCACTCATGTCCCCCTGCACCCCCACCCCCCAGCAGCCAGGGGCACCCTCCACCAGGCCCCCACTCATGTCCAACTCATGTCTCCCAGCACCCCCATCCCCCAGCAGTGCAGGGCACCCTCCACCAGGCCCCCACTCATGTCCCCCTGCACCCCCACCCACCAGCAGCCAGGGGCACCCTCCACCAGGCCCCCACCCATGTCCCCCTGCACCCCCACCCCACAGTACTGTGGTGCACCTCCACCAGGCCCCCACTCATGTCCAACTCATGTCTCCCAGCACCCCCACCCCCCAGCAGTGCAGGGCACCCTCCACCAGGCCCCCACTCATGTCCCCCTGCACCCCCACCCCCCAGCAGTCAGGGGCACCCTCCACCAGGCCCCCACTCATGTCCCCCTGCACCCCCACCCCCAGCACTGTGGTGCACCCTCCACCAGGCCCCCACTCATGTCCAACTCATGTCTCCCAGCACCCCCACCCCCCAGCAGTGCAGGGCACCCTCCACCAGGCCCCCACTCATGTCCCCCTGCACCCCCACCC